>NW_010973187.1:14686213-14967890 GCF_000737465.1 Haliaeetus leucocephalus | reverse complement strand
CTCACAGAAGCCACCCCTGTACCTCCCTGCTACCAAAACCTTGCCATGCAAACCCAATATACTTTGTTTTCCTTCCATATTTTTCTCCAGCCCTTGCAGGCCACAATTCCATGAGGTGTCACTTGACCATTCGAAGCCATTTGAATGAATGTGACCTGAGAGTGAAAACATTTTTAAATAGATGGAGATTAATTACATGGAATTATGAGGAGGTAGATGAGAAACTAATGGAAAGTCAACAGACCCGGGTTTGACCTCCATTCTGTCAAAATAAAACAAACCCTGTTGGATGATCTCAGACAAACCTATTTAAGTCTTTGTTCTTTCTTTGTTGGCTTTGTCAGCTTTGTCCTTTCAAATACAATGCTCGCTGGGACAAGGATTGTTTTTTCCCATGTCTGTACAGTGTCTAATACAAGAAGTTTCAGCCTTGGTGGAAATCTTCAAGTGGAATTGCAAGAATAGTAATTATGGAGTCTTTGTATCCAATGTCACAAGCCCTTAATGAGTTAATAGAGAAGTGTCAGTATTAATATTGAAGGAAGGACAACAGATACAGCCAAGAGGGGGAAAAAAAACACCCTCAGTGCTTGAAAAATCCATAATAGAGGAAGAGTTTCTTGTGGAGTCTGTTTTATTTAGACAATAAGACATTTGTTCAAATTACAATAGACATTCAAACACTTCTTATTAGAAACTTTAAAATACTGAAGGAAGCTTTTCTTTTTTCCCATTGAAGTCTACAAGAAAGAGAGAAAGCTTCTTGCTTTCTTATTGCCCTGAGAAAGAGTTTTCTACCAGCGAGTGAAACATTTGCTAAATATAAGGTTTTATTTTTTATATCAAAGTCTTTTGACCATACCCATTGTTTATAAACATTTTCCAGTTTCTTCAGTGTCCTTCCCTTTTTCTAAAAAGCCGCAGTTACTCGGAGTGGAAGCTAACAATGGGGCTCTGAGCAGCGCGGTGTACCAAATGCATTGTACTGAATATCCCTGGGTATTTGAGAACGATGAAAATGATAGAACCTAAGTTTGTACTGCTGAAAGAAAAGCATACAATTGTGCAATACTATTGATACAGAAATGTTCTTTGTGCTAAGCCTGATGATGGTGAATGAACGTGTTTACATATCTTAATTTCTTTGAAGCGGAATGTTTACCATTTTAGCTCCTCACTGTGAATAGAGAGCAGGGTTTACGTGGTCACTGAAAGCAACAAAGGATTTCCATGAGTTTGTAGCATAATTTCCCTGAGTTTTCAGGATAGTGCAGCAGTAGGAAAATAGCATATCCAATAAGCTGCTTTTTGTGAGAAAGCTGGAGTTAGGAAGACGTGGACTAAGAGAAAGATCCTGCAAATGCTTATACTTGTAAGTAGTTTTAAAGCTTTCATGGTTCAGGGCCGTAAGCACATAAACATGAAATGTTTGAAAAGTCCAATTCAATTCAGTTGGACCACTTAGTGTGTTTCAATTGGACACATGCTTGGTATTCTGGTGGGCTAGCATGCCCAATCCGATACTTAGAGGGGAAAATGAGGAATGCATTAGAACATCATGAAAAGAAGCAATTTCCAGGACAAAGGGATTAGACTGGAGGAAATTCCTACTCTTGTGGGTAAAAACTAACTCGCAACATTTGTCTTTAAAAGTTTCAAAATGGGTAATAGTTTCAGCAGCAAATGACATGAGCATGAGTTAATTACAATTTTAAAATACTGGGAAAAAGTAGGGTAGTGCCCTCTTCCCCGAGTGATTCCACTGACGTTCACACGAATACAAACAGGCCACAAAAAACTCTACTGAACATACTCTGCTTCCCTCAACACCCTCTCCCCCTCCCTGGTACCTTTCTGCTCACCTGAGAATATCACAGCAGAAATATTTTTGGACAACCACTTCTGAAGCCGCATCCATGTCATTTACACACCCCACATTCTAAATCTGAGTGCATACCTGATGCTGCTACACTTGCCCTCCTCCTGTTATTGAAACTAAATAACGCCGTGTGGTTTATCTGGTGATATAAGTCACATTTCAGAACAAAGTGGGGCAACTCTTGCAGCACTGACCTAGAAGGGTAAAATAGATGCTTTGGCAGGATGAGGGTGCCCAGATCTCATAGAACACAGTCTACTTTCCAGAGCTGTCTGGCCTAGGAGGTACCTAAATAAAGTGGTGTCCACATAATGGAGTTTCCAGACTGTGAAGATATCTGAAACAAGAGAATGGTTTCTTCAAGCTGTGCCACAAGCCTGTCATAAAGCATTTCATATTATTTGCCTTCACCAGGATTCCTGGCTCTGACTTTGTCAAACCACAACATCCTTGGCATACCAAGAAGTCTGCGCATGGGTTTGGTTCCTTATTGACTGCACTGCATTCAACAGAGGGCCAGAACTGGGAATACACACAAAGCATCGTATCTCCTGGGTGTTTACATAGTCCTAGAGCCAGGTGGGAACTCCTGCAGGTTTTTGGGGAAGCTCCTCAGTTCCCCCAATCTCCTCTGCTGTCTAACTAGCTCCTCTGGGCAGAGTGCTCTGGTGGGGAGAAAACCCCATGGGGTGGGTGGTAATAGGGCTTGCCAAGAGACAGGGCTGAAGTTGCAGACTTGGGTCTTCTCTAGCAGTAAATGGAAATAGGAAAGTTATTTGCCCTTTCTCCCTGCCCCATATCTTCATGGTTTTGGCTTCAGAGGGTCCCTGATGCATCTGTGTAAGAAGAAAGATTCACTCAGTTCTTAAGATTCATAGCTTCAGGATAATTTTTTAGTGGTATTTTCTGGAAAAAAAAAAGAGCACACACCCTTGAAATGTCAGTCCTGCTTGACACAGTTAAGTATCCTATGTCAGTGAAACTTGCTAAAGCCACTATAATACAATAAAACATTAGATTATAAGTCTTTGGTCTTGTTCCCTTATTCTGCTTCACAAAATTGGAGGACAAAGTCTAGTGGAGGTTTTGCTTTGTTTTTTGAAGATATTTTAATTATCTGTGACTGTCTGCGTTGCATTTGGAAATAATTAGCTTCACATATTTGGCCTGTTCTCTGCAGACATCAGGTGCTAAGAAAAAAGTGCTAAGAAAATTCACAAAAGCTATTGGCTCTCTTGCATAGCAGCTGGCTGAACAGATAGAGGGTTGGGGTTTCATTTTGGAAGTGGACAGGCCTTTGAAGTCAGCAAAATAACTCTCCTGGTTTAGATTCAATTTTCAGTCAATTCTGGTCAGATTAGCTGTAGGACTGCTAGTGTCTTACTGGTGATGAGCTAAAGCAATTAGATGCCTGAAGCTTGTCATCTCCTTGTTAACAGGCTTCTGGGTATGCCTGCAGCCCCCTTATTTGCAGAAGACGGTAATTCAAATGACATCTGTGAGTTATTTATAGGAAACCAGTGCTGGAGCTGTAACCCACATAAAATCAGCCACTATTTTAGTTCCCTGACTGAGACACATTCTCCAAGACTCCCGTGCTTCAGGATGCTCCCGATTTCAAATGTAGGGTCAAGGCTGACCCATGTTTTTTGATTTTTATCTTTTGTCCAGCTGTACTCAGAAATTCGTCTACTATTCTGTGTTTAACCTTTGTTGGAGGCTCAGTCCTGGGCATGCTGGCTATGAGAAATTAGAAAGAGTGCAGAAATAAGCAGGGGTCAGCAGGCAGCCTCAGGACCCCATTAGAGAGCTGCTGGCCAGCCCAGCAGAGCCAATGTTTCTCAGAATACGTTCATTCACAGAGCTCATAAAGCAAGCACTCGGGTACCGGGAAGGAAATTCAGGAGCATATCTGCTCAGTCAGTTGCAGAGATGGAAATGCTGGGTAACAGCAACATTAACTGTGAGAAAGGAGCTGCATCTGCTCTGTCACTCAGAAGCAGACACATTTTCTCTGCTTGCTGAATTCATCCACTGGCGTCATTATTCTGCGGATCGTGCCTGCTCCTTCCATCTCCGCAGCAGCACCAAATCAAACTTTCTTGCTTTCCCCCTGCAACGTACAGGAATCCATCACACCAGTTCAGCTCTGTCTAGTCCAATGTGACGCCTTTTGGGTTAAACCCACAGAATAAATACAGCGAGTCTGCTGACTATTATTTATCACGTTCTCTTTTCATAACTTTCCCTCATTCCCACTCCATTTCCCCTTCCCCCCCAAAAAAATTACCTGGAAAGAATTAATCTTCTAATCACAGACAGATGTTTAAATTTGAGTTGAACAAATTTAATTAGTGCGTAGAACTAAAAATTAAAATTGGGTCAGCCCCTTGCTCTTAATATGTATTAAAAGTGTTATTTAAGAATAGGTGTAATTTACTTCAGAGCATAAAATTGATCAGATCAATGCATATCAAAATGGTGCATGAATGCTGACATTATGGTAATTAATTAATCACCTAAATGTATGTTTAAATTGATGCTTGACAGAGAAGAGCCAAGAAGTTCAAAATTAATCAGTAATCCACACAAAACATACATCTATTTTAGAATCATTTCTGTAGAACTTTCGTATTTCTTTACCAATACTAATAAAACAAGTATGCTTTGACTCTGGAAAATAACCTTAAAAGCATATTGGGATCCATTTTTATTACCACTCAGTTATCTCTAGGATAAATGTGTTTCTGTTATGCACAGGAAGATGCCAGATTGACACATCCATTCAGGAGTGCCAAACCATGTTCTTTCTGACTGCTATATTGCTTCCAGTGAGAGGTTCTGTCACCGGATCTTAATTAAGCCTGCTGTTGATAAAGCTCAAACCAGATTAAACACAACATATTTTTTATTGCTACAGTCATTCCTCAGTGACATTAGCAGTCAGAAGTAGAAACAGTTCCTTTAGGTAGAAACTACTTATATTTTGATTTTGCAAAGGATTTAGGCTGTCGCGATCACCTCTGAACACCTCAATTAACCATTGTCATCAATTTCTCATTTCTCATACTCATGCAACTGAGAATTTATGTATTTATTTTATGTGTTCATATATTTTTATGTATACATATTTACTAGGGATCTAACCTCCTACTCTAATGGAGGTCTAGCTAATACACTGGATGGAGTCTAGAAACTAACTTCACCCCAGAGCAGACATTTATAGTGAATAGCTGAATAGCTTTTCAGTCTTCACTGACTGTATTTTATATATATGTCCAGGGACTGTAATGAGAGCTGAGACATCTAGCTCACATATAGAATTGTACATCTTGGCACTTAAGTCAAAGCATCTCAGTGTGCATGTTGGATATCACTCCTGACTTTTCAGCTGTGCCATTTTTCCCAATTATATGACACTATCGGTAATATTTTATCTGTCATAAAACCTTAGTTTCTTGAATCTGAATTTGGTTTATATTTATGTAATTCTTTTCTCGGCTTGAGGGCTGAAAAACATGAACACACAAATAATTCCTAGCTGAGCATGTGACAAGCATATGAGCATAAGTTAAAAAAAATTTAGATATGATCAGAACCAGCCCCCCCCCTCCCCCAAAAAACCCAAACAAACCAACCCCCAAATCCCACAATTTTAAAACCAAAATGGCTAATTAGGAACTTCTAAACATTTGGACTGACAGAGTAGATAATTATTTGAGTTTTTGAGAAACCGCTTCACCATCTTTCCACCTACTCATGTGATGTCTGTGGAGGAAGACTGGTGAAGGAGCCATTGGCATCAGGCAGATACAGACTTTTAACCTCCTGCACCAAAATTCCACTCCGTTAATTTATTTGAAAAGTCCCTATCACCATGTGTGCACTGCAGCAAACAAATGTCAATAATACATCACTGATATGGTGATAATACTAATATTTATGTTCTGGATGACAGACACTGGTTTGGAAACTTAGGAGCCTTGGAATTGCCTTCCCAGCTCTCCTGCCAGACAACTGTGAACCCTGCAAAGGTCATTTTGTACACTAAAAGCAGCTGTTTTCCCAGCTTCAAAAGACTTTCCTTTTTTTTGGAAGTCTTGTCTGCTTAATCTGTAAATCCTCCAGGGTGGACACTGACTTGTTATGCACAGAAAGGGGTCCTGATCTCACAGGACCTCCATGTTTTGCCCTAATACAAATAACATTAATCTCATACATATTTGCCCCTGTTTAACCTGGTTATGTGTATGGGCAAAGCATCTCATTTGGTGAGCACATTTTGAAAATGAGAGCTATTTTCTGAATTGCTTTCAGCTGATGATTTAAATCCATTTTATCATCACTTAATGATAAAAAGTGAGCTTCATTTACAAAACAGAACTGTTTTGCAGTTGGACTAATGCAGCTGGTATATGAACATTCATTTCCAAAATATTTAGCGTTTGCTCCAGTGGCACAACCTGGTGTGGTCAACATATTGTGAATCAACATATTGTCCACAGGACTGTAAAAATTCAAGAGATGCATAAAAAGGTTTTGACATAGTAATACTGACAACACCCAATAAACCTTTTCAAAAGGCATTTCTACAGTTTAAAGTATACAATCCTGTTTCATGAAAAGTTAAACCTTTGATTTTGCTATAATGGTTCTCTTTGAGCTACTTGGCTCTGTCATATCAGTAAGACCTCATAAATCACTTGGATATAACTCAGAAATTCCCAAGTTGTAGTAGCAAAGACAAACGATATATAAAGCTCTTCAAAGTGTCACGCAAAAGCAACTCCAAGCTTTCTGCGGGAACTTCCCTCCCTCATCTGATGTTAAGCCTTTGTGCAGACAGTGAGCACCAGAGGACAGGCAGTGACTTGCCTCTGTTTTCAGCATCAGATCTCACTTCTCATCCAGCTCTGCTCACAACAGCCCAGACAGAGTCAAAATTTAGGCTTCCTGTTCCAGATGCAGAGACAAATCCAAGATGTGACGAGCTTGGCACTCATCTGGTAGAGAAAAGCACTAGTGACTGCATTGAGTGTGAACAGAGATCTGAGAGGAAGGTGCATTTGGAGTCCAAATGTTGGAGCGTATGAGTAGAAGATAGGGATCCAAGGATGGAGATCTCCATAGAAAATAGAACAAAGCTGACAAAGGCTGGAAGAGGAGCTATACAATCTCACATATATGTTTTTGCCTGTGGGTTCATGAGCTCGCACATGCAACAGAACATAATAGCTCCTCTGGAGTAATTTTTGTCATTTGGGCTGAGTTGTTTAGTAAAACCACACCAAAAAAATCCATACAAAAGCAAAGAGCTTGAAAGCATCATTCAGGCACCATAGGGCCTAGACACTGCATAAATTCTCTACTCATTATTTCTGAAAAATTTGCTGCTGCCCTCTTACCAGCTTATGCTGATTGTCTTCCAAAATAAGAAATATCCCTGACTGTTTAGCATAGAAAGGAAAAGACAGCATTAAAGCATAAGTGATGAAATAGCAGACAAAGTTGATGCCAGGGGCAGGCTGGTGTAAGTCTCCTGTATAATTATAAAATTATACAAAAGAGGACTTCCTAATTTGGAACTGATTATTTTTTGACTTCATAAAACTACAGGGATAATTCATTCATTGCCCTTTTCTGCTCCCTTTAATTAGGTATTTTCAACAAGTCCCTTCTTCAGCATCAAAGTTGTTATGAAGCAGGGGTAAGACAAGCTTTTTTACTCTGAATCATTTTAGATAATAACGGCAGGGTATTGAAAACATTTCCTCAATGGGAGAAAACTTTCTGCATCTTCACATATATAAAACTGCTGCATAAAGATAAAGCAAAGTTAAAGCAAACTGAAGTCCCTCCATATTTCACTAGATGCAAAAGCAAAAAGTGACATAATACTTCTGGGTCATCCTAGTACCTTCAGCACAGCAGTGTCCTACAGGATCTCTGGCACGGTAGTATTGGTTGTCCCGAGCATAACTATTAGGTACTTTCCTCATCTTGACCAAATCTAGTCCCACATCTTCTTCTTGTCATAATGGTGCCTTATCTGCCAGATTCTGGGAACTGGAGAGAGGGTAGATGTTGGTAATTAACACAAAAGGAATATTTGGGTTCAGAGAAATAACAGTTACAAAAAAATTAGCTATGGGTAGATCAGCCTGCTTCTTGATACTTTAGCTGTCTATTTATTTTACAGTAAGTACACACTAGATAAATTGCGTAAACAGGCCCTGGAGCAGAAAAGGAGGGATCCTCACTCCAGGAGGGAACCCCAAGAGATGCTGGCTCACCCCAGCTCTGCCTTTAAGTCTTGCACACCTTTCTGCATTCTCTATAAATGTAGATGTCACCTCCTCCCCCTTTTGTGCCTCCTCCTCCTCCTGGCATTTTGCAGAAAAATGCTTATCAGCAGCTCTGGTTTATCCTGAAGACGAGTGTTTTCATTGCGTTAGGCACATTCTGATTGTGCTCATCACATTGGGCCCCTAAGGGGTGTGAGGTGGAGGAAAGCTTCGTTGATGGGTCCTGGGCACACCTGGCAATCATATGCTGAGCCCTGCCAAAGTAGTGGCAGCTTTGGGGACAGCACAGAGACTGCCAAGCATGGTGGGAATTATTTAGTGAAAACATAGATGCCAGTGGATTTTCAAAGATCTAAATATTTATGGAGACTTATTTATTTATTCGCTGCAGATGACCTGAAAACCAAATGATCCAGTGAATGATTAAAAACTAATGATAGACCTGGGAGTCACACCTAGGTATCCAGAGCATCCCATTTAGTGCTTAATCATAAGTATTTTCACAGATCTAGCGGGGCTTAACGTTTGCACTTGCATTGCCGAATTGCAAGTCTCCTCTTGCAAAAATGCGTGTGAGGAATCAGACTGATGCTTGCGTCGAGGATGATGCTCATCTGGAGGATGTGTCCTTTTTCTTTGGTGTTAATTTTCAGTTGTTTAATTCAGCCTACAGCAGACAGGAACACTTGGGTTCCCCGAGTAAAGGGAAATTAGTCAAAATTCTAAAAATGGACAAAGTGATTGAAATACTTTCTTCCTGAACAAACAAATGAAAAACAATTTCATGAAATTATAAAGAATATAAGATACTTATCTGCTTGCTTTTTAACTTGCTTTGGGTTTAAAGGAAACATTTTTAATGTTGCTGAATGTTGGCACTGAAAAAATGGGTAATGAGAGGAAGAGCAATGCTGATATTAGCTTCCTTTTTTTATATAATCAACTATTTCAGTGGAAAATGCCTCCTCATGTGTTCCTCACTAGTTCTGTTTGTGATATTAAGACTAGTGAAATGATGTCAAAAACCAGTGTCAGAAATGTTGCACGGGTTTATAGCAAGGAGTAATTAGTTCAGGTATCTACAGCAATATGCAATGCTCTATGGTATACAGGAGCACAATGCCATTATGATTATTGCTAGGAACAATACAACATTTTCTAATACAAACAAGCTCCCCAAAGGCTTGAAACTCCAATCCAGCTTCTTAAATTCAAAGTCAGTGAGTGAACATGCCAAAGTATAGCTGAAGGAAACAAGCACTCTGGCTGTACAGAACATAGCTTGACTTTGCTTTTTTTTTTTTTTTCCAAATTGTGTCCAAACTAAACCATTATGGTTTTCCTCATTTTCAGCTGTTTATCATTAAAAGAATGAGTTCCAAAATGTTTTTAAAGTATTAAATATAGGTTTGTTTAAACATTTAATTGTACTTATTTATGTAAAAAGACTTCATGGGGGAAGGGTAAAAAAATCCCCAAAGTAATTCTAAATCACAAAAAATTATATACAAATTAAAGCTCAGTATTATTCCACTGGCAAGGTTGTTCTGGAGAACTGCATGGACTTCATTACAAGGTAGTCAAGAGTCATAATTAGAATCTACTGAATAAGAAAAATGCAGGAAAAATTTTACTGTCCTTTTTCTTATGATCCCAAAGAAGCTCTGACTCAAATATTGTTCTGCTGCAAATTAGAAGCACACTAAGCACATCAGTGGAACTGAAAATAAAATTGGGCCTACATATGTTAGTCCATTGCTAATAATCCTGCACTACAAAGCCCAAGCCTTTTCCCCAGTAACTCTCTCAATGTAAAACAAGCTGTTCTTCGTACGCTGAAACTAATGAGGTCTTCTTCCCTGCAGTTTGGTGTCCTGCCTCTCTCCACTTCTCCACACCGTGATGTGGTGTGGAACCATTGCAGTATAACTTCTTTCCTTCAGTACCACCAAGGTCCCGATGTACCCCAAGTCCTCCACCACCCCTTCAAGCAAGGACCATTCATGCCGTGATGGTGCTACTGACCGACCCCTCATTAACTCAACTGGTTGGACAGATGATGATAACCACTGAATTTATACTTTTGCTGAAATGAAGCCCTTCTTCTCTACCTCTGGTCTGAGGAATTTCATATTCTGACACTCACTAGCCTGCCCAATTGGCCAATGCGTCTTAAAGGTATTCGAGAAGTACAGAAAGCAGGGCAGTTTTATAAGCCTTGTATCTTGGGTTAATCAGACTCTAAGTGCTAGAACTTCACCAACTTTTCAGCAGATTTTAAACTCAGAAACTCCTGGCCACAAATCATAGTTTTGATTTAGCTAGGAAGGTGCCCTAGGATCAACTCTTACACTTATAAGTGTCACTGTGAAACTACCAGCTTGGGTGACACTGAGGATCGAAATCCAGACTTCTGCCTTTTCAGTAAAGGGCATGTTTTGTAAGTGTGCTTTGTATTAGATTTTCACCTTCTGTGGATTATTAAAAAAAGGGAGACCCAATACAAACTGCTGAATTTGTACGTGTTATGAGGTACATCTAGTACGTGTTATGAGGTTGCATTCATCATCCTATTATTTCCCTGGGTTGGCCGTACCAAAAGAAACCTCGCTTACAGCGAGCTCCCACCACAGATCGCCTCGTCAGTGAATCTCCAGCTACCTGCTAAGGACAGGTTTAAGCTCACTTTCCAAGCAAATACAACATTTTTTCAACCAGGTTCAAGGATATGACCTGAAAAGTGTCCCTAATTGGAGTGGGTTCACAATTGCTGTTATATGGAAAGCAAATGATGTTTATAGGCCATGAGAAATTAACGTGCAAACTGGAGTTCTTAACTTTCAGGGGAATTTCTGAGAAACTTTCTGGTGACTTCAACTTTCATTATGAAAATCACACTTATCTACTAATTGTAATTAATTAATTAATCATATTTGTAATTTGCCTTAAGAAAAAATTTTAACAATACTTTAATAAATGTTCATTCATCAAGAATCACAGAAAATATTTGAAAATTAGAAAAAATAAGCTTGAAAGAAATCACTGTACAGCTGCTTGGAACAATTCTACGTTTTTCTCCAGAAAAGGCATAATGATTCAGTGTTAAATTTTGTCTCACCAGAAACCGCTATAGAAATTTTTCTGTTATTATTTTCTAGTAATTTTTACAAGATGTTTCAATGTGTTAAAAATTTTCCTCAACAGTGCGTTAATCTAGAATGACGAATCTCTGAAAACTTCTTTGATTTGTATAACAAACAACCTGACCTTTAAAAATCTACAAAATATAAATTAGCCTTCGTTTTCAAAGCTATCACAGTAACAGTCCTATAAGTTTTGGTATTTTGTATCTAATTCCAGCACATATTCCCTAATTTAGTAATTTCAGGATATCCACTGGGTAGGTAAGTTTTTAATGAAGACACTCATTTTGCTATTTTACTTTTTTCTGCCCCTGAGAGTAAAAATTTGCCCAGTGTCTCATGTTGTGCACTCGTGCATTTTAGGACATTACTTTCTTAAATTTCATTTGATGTCTCTTTAGAATAATTTCTCTTCTATTATATAAATGAATAAAGCACCAAAAAAGACTGATGGCTTTGCATGAAGCTTTTCAGTTATTTTGATTCTGAGAAACTAAGTACAATTTTCAAATCCATCTTTGTTCCATTTACAAAGATATATAACTACAATAAGAAGACATTAGGGCTTTTTTTTTTTTTTAAATCAAACTTGGTCTGTGAGGATGGAATTCATTGCACTAAATTTTAGGCATTTAAAAATTAGACATTAAAGTCTGCACTGCTCAACGTAGGCAGGTTGTTCATTCGTAGTCAGTTAATGGAATAGATGCTTCCAAGGGTGATTCATGTGAGCTGAGTTATGTGGTTTAGGCTGAAATGTTTCTTGGATGCTTTTTTCCCTCCAGTGACTGCAAAGAGACCTGCTCAGTCTTAGATGTCAAGCTTTTAAACACTAGATTACTCCTACATTTCGTCACCTAGATAAGTTTTTAAAAAATTACTTTGCTGGCCCAGCCTCTCTAACTTTCAGGGTGAGAATTTTGAAAGTTCTGGCTGACTTCACAATGATGATGGTAGAAAATCTCCTGCTGATTTCGGGAGAGAAGTATCAGGACAAGATTATTTTTGAGACCGGGTAATTTACGCATTCTTCTGCACATAACTGATGTGGATTTTTTTCTTTCTATTTAATTTGGAACAATGTATAATCCATGTGAAAATCAATTCACTGAGTTACTTAAAGCATAAAAACATTGTAAAATTCACTGTTTGTATTTTGACTCAGTTCTTCACTCCCATTTCTACAGATGAAAACACGCCTGAGCAGACACTTAGGTGTTATTAGAAACTCAGTGAACACTTTACTGGCTGGATCCTCCATTACTCAGTGAACTGAGCTGCCATTTCTATCAGTGATCCCATGTATAAAATGCTCTCTATACAGAATAATTGTATTTTATCCCTAGCTTTCACAGGTAGAGATGCCTACGCAAATAGAGAAAGATACCCAGGGAAAGAGACCCAGCCTCACCTCACCTCTGTGCCCAGTAAGATCATGGAACAGATCCTCCTGGAAGATGTGTCAAAACATATGGAAGGCAAGGAGATGATTAGAGACAGCCAACATGGCCTGAAAAAGTGCAAATCATCCCTGGCTAAGCCAGTGGGCTTCTATGATGGAGTGATGCATTGGGTTTGCACGGCAAGGTTTTGGTAGCAGGGGGTTACAGGGGTGGCTTCTGTGAGAAGCTGCTGGAAGCTTCCCCCATGTCCAACAGAGCCAACACCAGCCGGCTCCAAGATGGACCCACCGCTGGCCAAGGCTGAGCCCATCAGCGATGGTGGTAGTGCCTCTGGGACCCCCATTCCCCATCTCCCTGCACTGCTGGGGGAAGGAGGGAGAGAATTCGGGAGTGGAGTTGAGCCTGGGAAGAAGGGAGGGGTAGGGGGAATGTGTTTTTAAGATTTGGTTTTATTTCTCATTATCCTACTCTGCTTGGATTGGTAATAAATTTTAACTAATGTATGTCCCGAAGTCGAGTCTGTTTTGCCTGTGATGGTAATTGGTGAGCGATCTCTCTCTGTCCTTATCTCAAGCCACAAGCCTTTTGTTATATTTTCTCTCCCCTGTCCAGCTGAGGAGGAGAGTGATAGAGCGACTTTGGTGGGCACCAGCTGTCCAGCCAGGGTCAACCCACCGTAAGTGAGTGTATCACCGGACAGGGGAAGAGCTGCAGATGTCATCTACCTGGAGTTCTGTAAGGCCTTTGATATGGTCCCCCAGAACATTCTGGCAGCTAAATTGGAGAGATATGGGTTTGATGGATGGACTGTTAGATGGATAAGGAATTGGCTGGTTGGCTGTGTCCAAAGAGTTTCAGTCAATGGCTTGATGTCCAAGTGGAAACTTGTAAGGAGTGGTGTGTCTCAAGGATCCACACTGGGACCAGTACTATTTATTTGTAATTGGTAATAAATTGGTAATAATATCTTCATCAATGACATAGATAGTGCACCCTTGGCAAGTCTGCTGATGACTCCAAGCTGAGTGGTGCAGTTGAATCGCTAGAGGGAAGAGGTGCCATCCAGAGGGACCTTGACAGGCTTGAGAAGTGGGCCCATGTGAATCTCATGAAGTTTGATAAGGCCAAGTGCAAGGTCCTGCACATGGGTCAGGGAAATCCCCAATATCAATACAGACCGAGGGACGAATTGATTGTGAGCAGCCCTATGGAGAAGGACTTGGGAATACCAGTGGATGAAAAAATTGGACAGGAGCCAGCAATGTGGACTTGCAGCACAGAAAGCCAGTCGTACCCTGGGCTGCACCAAAAGAAATGTGGTCAGCAGGTCGAGGGAGGGGATTCTGTCCCGCTACTCCCCTCTCATGAGACCCCCCCTGCAGTACTGCGTTCAGCTCTGGGGTCCCCAGTACAGGAAAGACACGGACCTGTTGGAGCAGGTGATTCTTTGATTCCATGAATTCCTTTGACATCTGTCAGATGAGGATGAGCAATGGGTTTCACCCTAAACATTTTGGAAAATACACAGCCTCTGAGCATAGTGGCACTGTGCTTACCTCATTTTATCCAACCCTGCAAGCACCACAAGTCAAGCTGCGTTTTCGGGTGAGGCCCCACATTGCTGCATTTGAGAATACCACAGAAGCAGTCATGAAGTTATCCTAGTGTAAATTTTCCTATTTTACAAGCGGGATATTTGAGAGCCATGGAAATTAAAAGAGTCTTCAAAGAGATTTAATGAAGTGTGGCTATCGAACCCATGGAAACATTTAGGTGTCAATGTTAGATTAAATTATTCCCACCTTATTCCAGTCTTTTCTAGAGAGTTTAAAAGTTGTTAAGACAGTAGTGAAACTCACACTGCCCTCAAATCAGATTTCTTAAAATTGGCTCATAAACAGGTCTTCAGTGTGGTTAGTGAGGAGAGAGAGTGAGAGCGTATACTCCCCCATAACTTTATTTCCAGGCTCTGTTTCTATTTCTCTTCACCTCAGCATGGGAAAGCATTTGAGGCGTCAGACATGTCTTTACCTCTTGTCACCACATTGATCACTCTTTTTTCTCCAAATATTCAGTTGAGTCTCCTTTAGTTCATTTCCCCAAACTGCATTTGTGTAATGCCTGGGTAATAAAAGTCAGCAGAACGACTAGATGGAATTTCATCCTTTTGCATTATCATTGAAAAAGACATTACTATTCCCCTATCAAAAATATCCATCAACCTAATTACATCCCTTTTCTTCACAAGGTTTTAAAATAGGATACCTAAGTATGATACGCAATGTAGAGTTATTATTTAATGACCATAGGGGAGATATATTTTGATTCATTTTCTTACATTTTAAAAATTTATGACAAACATAAAACCCTGTTATAGCAGCTGGATCATTTGTAATGGTCATAATTTTATTTAAATCATATATAGATAAAACATTATGTACATTTTAAAGCATTATGCCATTCTGAACCACTTGGGGAGACAGCCTGGTAGATTGGAAATAAAGTAAATGGTAAGCATAATCTTAGCTGAAAAATAGGTGAACTCTGAAACTTGGCATCTAAAATGGATTTTTTTTTTTTAGCCTTTTTTGATGTAAATTTTTTACCAATTTTAATCATCTCTCTGGAAAGGTCTACTTTTTCCCAGTTTAGCTTAAAAGTTTTAATACTGATTTTGTCACTGGCCTTGTAATATGACCTTGCTTGCCTGGTTCTTTCCCCACCCATTTTGTTTGCCTCACCATTTAAGACTGAAGAAGAAAACAAAGCCAATAAGCAAAGGGAAAAAAAAAAAGAAAATACAGGGACATATTTTCAGAGAGCATAGATCATCTGAAAGCAACACATCTAATTCACTCCAGACCAGGGGAAAGTTTTTATGTCAAACTGGAATTGCAACACTCCTATCCACTTTGTGGGCATCCTAGCAAATTTCAAACCAAACCCAGATGGTTTCTGTTTGATTGCAAATTATGTGAATAAATTCTCTGTTGCAAAAAAGTTGGTCCAGGATAATAAAAGGAAAAGTCAGAGAAATGCAGAAATAATTTTAAAGTGTAACAGACTTTTACCCTGGAATTTTCCTATAAAGAGGGATGGTGGATTTGTTTCCCTCTCCAAACTGCAGTTCAATAGCTCAATGCTGGTTAAATCATTGATACTAACGCCTGCTCTTTTGCTAGAGAATTGCAGTTCCAAATATTTTTTATACTTAGTGCTTATTTAAAAGGAAAGTAAAGCAGAGAATGAGGAGGGATTTACAGATTTTCTTCTCAATTACTTGAATTTTTACCTTAAAATAACCAGTTGCAGGTGTGTATGAAAGGGAAATAAACACATACAAGGAAACTATGTCCTATAAGCATATTTCAGGATTTATAGGGGAGCTATCTCACTGGAAAAATATGATTCCTCTGTTTCATCAAATTAGGCATTGGCTCCCTATGGTTAAAAAGATCTTCCTCTTTGCAAAGCCTCTATCAAAAACGAGGTTTTATTTTCTGAGCCTTGACTAATAGAAAATGATGTAACAAACGGACACTCCTTGTAGCCATGCCCATATTCATCAGCTGAGGATCAGGCCCATATTTTTAATATTTTTAAAATATGCTCTCTGAAATCTTTTACAGTGTTTTCATGTGGGGAACGGCTGCCAGTTGCCACTACTGGAAGCTGGAGGAAGCTCTTAAAGTGAAAGAAATGAGTTGTGTTAAGGTCAGGAACCAATGGATCTGAATGGGACATATTTTGAATGAGTCATAAACTGATAATTTCCATACATTTACTAATGCACTCATGTGTTGACAAGTAAGTATTTTGCCTATCTAATTCTGACTTTATTGGTATAAACTATTCTCCTCCCTTATAGGCTGTATTAGGCAATTCTGTAACGCCAGGGAAGCTGGCATGGCGACCTCCTTGAAAAAAAAATCTTTTTTTATCTCAAAATCATGTATTTTTCTATCATATTTTAAATCATGCAACTGCAAATTTACTTGAAGTTTATGAGAGAAATAATAAGCTTTGCAATATACCCTAAAATGTCTCTCTATTTTCTGTAAGAGACAAAAGAAGTAAGGTACAGATTATCTATGATATATGTTATAAAAGTAAGTTATCACCACTAAAGTCCTCTCCCAGTTTCCTTTATTTCTAGAGTAATACAAAATCATACCCTTCATTTGCTCCATTCTTCTGCTAGATAATATTTTGCAGGTGAAGGATTTTTTTTTTCTTTGGGGATTATCCCACAATGAATATTTGGGATATTTTTCCTTCTTTATATTTCTATTATTCTCTCATAAGATTCCTTAGGGAACACTGAATCTCTAATAGTTAGATGTTTTATCCAAGACAGATGACAGGGTTACTTGTCTGTGACTCATGAAAGATTTTTGTGTTATGGCTGAAATTTATTTTGAGGATAATTTTTTTCTCTATATATATTTCAGCATAAATTATATGGAATTACCTGAAATAACTATGGCAAGTACGAGCTTGTATAACTAACAATAACAGGAAAAAATGATCAGGAAGTTACTTACATTTGCAATACTGATCTGCAATACATATGAGTCAAGTATCTATATTGCTTGTTTCATTGCCATCAATATTAATTACAGCAATAAAAACGACACAGTTATTGCTGTCCTGAAAAGATGTTAATGATGTGGTCATCACTGAAATAGCTAAATTGGCTAATGTGATGGCACAATAAATTCAGACTATAATTGGGCTGATTGTCTTTTCTCTGACATCTGTGTAAATTAGGAGCTCCCTAAGCATAAAACTTGTGTAAATGAGATAAGATTCAGATCTCTGCTTTATTGCTGTGGAGACCTGTTTGTAACAGTTAAGTAATTTTAGTTAGCCGCTCTGCACTTTTGTACTACATTAGCTGGCATTTCTATTCCATATACATAGCCACCTGCATCTCGGGGTTGGTATGCCTCTTTAATATCTAACTTATTAATGTATTAATATCCTTGCATCAGTTATATCTTCCAGCTAATCACCAGAAAGTATTTCATGATGAATAAATATAATCATAGGAAAAGTAAATTTATATGTTGCATATAAGAATAATCATAGAAAAAAAATCTTTTAAATAAATTCATGCTTAAAGAGCCAATTCTTTAAACCTTAGGAAACAAGCATCTACTTGTCCCTCCTGTCTCTTCTATTTTAAATACATGACTGCATATTACTTTTCTACAAAGTTCCATCCTCTTTTAGAGAACGGGCTGGACAGTCCACTATTAAGAACAGCAAGGCAATACTTCGTTTTTTGATTTCATTCAATGTTCTCAAGCTTTATTTACTGTACAGTATTCAGACTTTGCTCTGAAGACAGAATGATTGATTTCTTCCCAGGATATCCATGCTGCTTGTCTTTTGTAACATCCATGGGTTTCACAAAGATTATTGAATTTTTGTGCATAATACTTCTGTTAGACAAAGAGATTATATTATTCCCATTTTAGAGAAGGAGAATGGGAGACAATGGTTGACCTGGTTTTACCTCACTTATTTTAGTTGCATAACTCTGGTACCTAAGTCAACAGCCTAATAATTTCAGATTTGATCTATTGTCAATGGAAAGAAGCAAGGTCTTTGCAGAACAACACAGATTTTAACTGGGTAGCTCTGTGTTTCAGCTACCAGTAGAGCATAAGGAGGCTATGATTTTAACTCTAATAGTGCCCACGGGGGTAGATTCAGACTCCCATTTACCAGTGAATTATGCAAGCCTTAATTTTTCATGGGAATAAAAACAAGCCCAGTAGCAAGTGCATCTGTTTCCATCATTTTATTGTTTTTTTGAAGGAATGAGCTTGATGATCAATTTTGCTTGTGAGTTCTGTGATTTCTTCAAAGTAGATGATCCGCAGATCCCATGCCAAGCACCCACAAAGTGCGAAACACACATTTAATAGCCAACAGTAGGAATTCTGGTTTAAACAACGTGCCTAGGAATACAGAGGGTGTCCTGCAGAAGTAACTCTGGACTTGGGTCCTCCACAGATAGATTTCAACTGCCTCTGTCAGGAAAGCACAGTTTTGCTTTCAGCAATCTACTCTCTAACATGTTACACATAGTCCAATTTCTGTTAAAAAAAAAAAAAATTCTAACAGCTCATTAAACCGAACAACCTTCACTTATCCCCAGAGCCTGGCCCATTTCTGGACCTTGATACTTAAGGAATTGAAATGGAGAATTCAGCCGCTAACACGCAGTCCCTGAAATACTTTGGCACTTTGCAGTTTTTCACCACTTGACGCCCCTTGTCAAAACATTAAGGGGGATGTAGAGCAGCAGCATGTCATTATATAACATTTTTACACATCATATTTATAAAGAGTCAAACACATTTTATTCTTGATCTAGAACTCCGCTAATTAGATGCCACTGACAGTTTGACTGCAGACTTTGAGTCTGAATACTGTCATGCTGTTCCTGGTTGGCATTTATAGTTGGCTGGTCCATAGAAGCACGGGCCATTCTGCTCAGGTTTTCAAGGCGAGACAGAAGCGTCGAAACTTTTCACCACTTGTTCATCATCTCTCGCTTGTTAATTAACGTCTGCACAGCGTTTTGAGCATGTGCTGTCAGAATTCTGTCTTTTATTTCCCTGGCGAAAAAAGCCTGGAAAACACTATTGTGGACACCCTACAAACAACACAACCATCCCAGCTGGGAAAAAGAAAAGCCAGAGACCGAATCAGCTGAGGTTAGGGCCTTTTGCAAAGCACATATATCACAGTATTATCATAGTGATACAGGTTATTGCTTTTGTGGTTATAGGTTAAAGAGATCTTTGTCATTTAGCTAGTTCAGGGTCAGCAAAAGTGGGACAATACAGAGCTCAGCAGCCAATGTAAAGCCACCCCCAAAGCATGGAAAGGTAACGAACAAGTTAGTGAGCATCTGAACTTAAGGTACATATCAGGCAGATCTTACTTGCCCTCCTAGAAATTGTGACATCCCAGAACATCCTACTGGGAGCTGGAATTTGTGATATACCTCACTCAGCTCTGACCATGCTGCTAAATGGCTCACGTCCTGAACGATGTACAAGTCAATCTTACATTGCAGACACCTCGGGACTTCACCAGGTCCGTTACACCTGTTATTAAAGGTATCCATTGTACTTCCATTCTCCAAAGTCAAAATCTTTGTAGATTATTAGTTTTCTATACAGACTACATGTCACATATCTACACAAAAGGATCAAGTCCCCTTCAATGAAATTAAATAGGAATTTAGCTGCCTATAGACACAGTTCGTCATATCTGCTTTACAGAACTGCATGCCTCTAAATTTACTATGCATTTTCTATTGAAATTTTCCTGGATAACAAAATTCAGGCACAGTAATGTAGGGAGATGGGTGTTTTCCAACTAAAATACCACTGCAATGCAGATTAGGAGGAGAGGCAACAAAGCTAGGAGTGATCAGAACAGGGAAAAACTCTATCAGAAATGCAATTAGTTCCTGCCTTTCCTATTCATTGTCTACTCATAATGACATCTGTATCTGTTGCATTCCCTAAGTTATGTGGTCATCAGTAGATGGCAAAAGCTCTTGCAACTGTTTTGTTCACCAATTATCTAAAACTTCTCGTGTCAAGGCTTAGTGAAAACAAAGGCAAAAGAATTTATCCATTTCTGCTGATTTCGAGAGTAATAAATAATGTTTAATGCTTCTTTCTACCAGCCGGGGTACTCATGACACTTCTGAAATGGTCTATCATTTATTTAATGCCTAAATAGACACTTACTTGCTGAACTTGGAGGCACACATACAGAAACATGGCTAGAATTTGTTATTTAGAGAAACTCTTCAAAGCCATGGAAATATATTTACAAGCAAAGGCAACTTTTAAAGATGAGGGGGGTTGGGGTTGTTTTTCAGTATGAATTACTTCATGTCCCTGGACCACAGGATTACGCTGAGAGCTCAAGGTTATCCAATATTTGTAAAGATCTGGCCACTTCTTTAGGAAAGTAAAATCATGGCTTTATATAAAGGCAGACTTTACCTTTATCAGTTCAGCAGTCTTAATCCTGATCTCCACATTTGAAGAACTGTGGAAAAGGGTGTGTGGGTGAGGGGGAAAACATGGACATAATTGGACAGGAAAATGTTAGTCTCTTAGTTTTATCGCCTTTGTTCTTTGGAAACAAAAATTACTTTACATTTACTGACAATAAAACAAGATTTTTCTCAGCGGTGAAATTTTCCCCATAGAAATCTTACATAGCAGTAGTAAATAATGCAGCACAAGGTAATGACAATGACACATTAGAGCTTCGTTTGAATGCATGCTGTGCTTTGTGCATGATGCAGAATTCAATGGACAGCGATGCGAAGTGGGGGAAGAGGCTTGTTTGTGTTCAGATTACATAATCCACTCGTCTTTGTTGCTACCATTCTAGGCATTTTGTCCAAAGATGTTCTGCTTCTTATAAAGTGCATTCAACCTTATCTGGAGCTCAGACGCCTAAGGCTTTGTTACAATAGTTATTTATAACTTAACTATAAAAAAAATGATAGCTGAACAGGAAAACACTTCTTCAGTCATAAATAAATAGCTCATTTGTACCTAGGGAGGAGAAGAATAGCTTTCAAAGAGCTTCCCCTTCAATTGCAGAATCATGACTTCCAGGTAGAAACTATTGGAAGAAGGCTCTCTAAAACTAGATTTGTGCAGTTTGTTGTTGAAAGTTTATTGCTAAGATTGCCAAAATTACTCTGGTATTTGAATACCTTTGCGGGTTTTTAGGTGTCCAACTTGGAATGAATCTGAAAGGAGCCATTATAATACTAAGCATTACCAGCTCTCTGAAAACCAGACATCCCTGTCAAATATAAGACTAACCATCTAGAAATGGAAAAACACAAAGTTTTTGCCGAAGACAAAATGAGTGGCAGCTGCAGACGGAGGAGCATATTCATGTGGGATAATTTAGGCCTTTGAAATACAATGGAGGTAAAGAAAAGAAACCTTGAAAAGTTTCCTATCAATTATCTAAGTAACAATTTATGACCTATTGTAAGTATTGATTTTGTGCTCAGAAGCTTATTTCAGATAGGGGGCTAACATTTTATTGAAACAAGTAAATCAGAAACTATGCTCTGTTTCTGATGATACTGTAATGACTGTGTTTGATATCAGTTATACCGGTATGAAACTAAAACACTGATAAAGCTTCTTCTTATTTCCAGAGATGAATCAGCTATACCCAAATAACTATATCCCATGAGTGTTATCATTTCAACTATGATGTTCAGCGATATGGTAACATCATAGTTGAAACACTGAAGTTTTGTGTGTTTACAAGACCCTGCATATTATCTCCAGCCAAACAGTGATATAAACCTACTCAAAGGAGTTTAACTTTCAAAAATCAGGAAAAAAACCTCAATTGTATTTTCACCCTCATGTGCAGGTTTTGCAAAGATGTTTTTCCTTTTCATTTCAGCAAAGTACTTTTGGGTTTAGGGGCTAAAAAAAGAAGAGAAGAATAAGAGTTCATATAGTGACATTGAACTTGAACCACACATAAACAAGGTTTGTTAGTAAATTTTAGTTGAGGCTGGTTCTGTGCTAACTGACCTACTTTGCTGATCTCTCAGGTCATCATCCATGTTACATTTGAACATTTCCAAACCTCTCAAATAAACAGTGATATTTTTTCCCCTATTTTTCTGTTATTAGGCTGGAAGAGTCCACTACCAATTTCCCCAGTATACAAGATTTGTAAGCAGCAACAGAGAAACCTCCTGAACTCTCCAAAGCGCATGCTGAAATGCAGCATTTCTCTACTCTTGAATTTCTTTCAGTAGGTGTTGAAACCTTTTATAGTAAATTGCATTTTACATGTTAGGAACTTCAAAAGAAGGTGTTAATATAATTGAGACATGGTAAGTTTGACAGTTGGTGTCATTATATGAGTTTCACTCAGCAGCCTTCTGAAGCAAAAATAATTAAAAAATCTGTCTTCCTAAAGAAAGGAAGCTTATGCCTATAATGATGAAATAACTTCTTAATAACTTGCTTTAATCCATAAAGTCCTTGTCCCAGGCCCAATATTCAACATTTTAAAGTGGATTACATGTACTATTCTGACTCCCATATTGCTGGTATTATTTTAAAAATAGATCCTTTGCAGCAATATTATTGTATTCTGTGGTTATTACTCTCCCTTATATTTGTATAAAAGTATAGATAGGGAAATACCTTACAGTTAGCTACTTAACACTTGCTTTAAATCTCTTTGCCCTTCAGTGTGTACCAATAGGCTGGTGTCCTGCCCAAAATTACCACTTTTACCATGGTTGTAAAACATGTTGTAAAACATCAAGCCAGATGACAGAGAAGGGCCTGAGGACAGCCATGTTATTTGGAGAGCCTGGGAACAGGAGACACTCTGAGTATCAATTAGTTGATTCATTTCCTGCTGAAATTTTGGTCACCAGCATGTGATTTTGTTGATCAGAAAATGTTAGGATTCAGACTGCTAAAAGGTAGGAACATTTTTGTTCTGTTTGAGGCCTATGAAGACAAGCCAAAAAAAAAAAAATTATCAACAAACAAAATGACACTAGATATGTAAAATACAAAAAGAACTGTCCTTTTGGCTCACATATGCTAATGCAGAATGAAATCAAGGACAAATCTGACAATTAAATCCTTGGGAATATTCTTGGAATATGTCATATGTGAAACCAATTCTGCTTTGCAAAGAGCTCAGAGGGTTCCTGGGGCTTGCATCATCTCCATATTCCTTGCTGAAACGTGTATTGTGCTGCCTAATTTGCCTCTCTATTCCTTCCAGCCTGCATTTTTATAGACCATCCTTTTGAAGCCAGCAGAAAGTTTTAAAAAATCTAAATATAGAGAAGTCTTTTATGCAGTCACCCTACTAGACAGCTAACATTCACTTTGCAACAAGTTCCATACAAAGATCAAACATGACAGAGTTTATGGTGAAATCAGGAATGGACACAGCAGTAGACCTTCTTCTTCATAAACATTGCATTGTATAAACATTTTACAGATACAAAAATGAAACTTCAGATTTTTCAGGCCTGCCTAGCATAGCCCCAGCCTTCACAGAAACCTGTTCTTTGCCTAAACTCATCTGTCTCACTTAGCTGTTACTCTGACCTTGGTGGTCTTGTTGATATGAGTCAATCAGAATTTAAACCCAAAGACTTGTAAAAACAGGTCTCCAGTTAAGTGCTGCAGGCACATTTTAATCTTACATCAATGATTTGTGTACCACAGCCATCCCTGAAAAGGTTGGAATATACCTTACAAAGTCCTCCTTTCAACGGTTTGAATGATGGAGAGAGGAGAAATATTGTGCACAACTGAAATTGAGGAGGGATGTAGATAGCCACCACAGTTCATCCCACTAAATTTGACAGCATTTCTGCACTATATGCCTCCTTACCCATTTAACAAGCCTAATTATCTTTCCATGTGCTTGAAGACAAAAGATCCAAGCATGGTAAAACCCATGTTCTGTGAAGAATGGTGCTCCATCCAGGCTGTTGTGCAGCTCATATTCCTCAGGTTAGGTACTTCTACCTCACTTGGACAGGCAATTCTGCTTCTGTAGGAATGCTCAGACCATGTCAGACCTTCCCAAGCATCTCAAAATAGAAGTTTATGAACTGACATCTTCAGAGAAATAAAAATACCAACTTTACACATTCTCAGTTTAGCAGTAGGCAGCAAAAAGAGGAGAGAGAAGAAAGACAGATTTTGATACCAGTGTGTTAAATCAGGTCAGGCACCAGGTTGAAGACAACTTTGGGACAAGCAAGAAGACACAGAGAGATGGGTGGAGGGAAGCAGGAGCAGGAACACTAGGCAGGCAAGGAGAGCTGAGCAATCAGGTCTAGGACTGATTTGTAGAGGGACCTCACTGTTGTGTGCAGCATGCTGAGGGAGTAGTTTTGCTGTGCTGCAACAGCATTTGATGGGTTAATAACAGCAGTTATTTAGTATTATCGCAGGTTAGATAGTTGATTCTTTGAGCGTTACCACCTCAGTGCCAACACTACTCGTCATTTATTCAGTCTCCTCTAAAAATGTTCACCTCAAGTGTTTCAGACCCATGACAGCTTTGTTGCCTCCTCTCATTTGTAACGGTGTTTGCATACACCTTGCAGATCTTTCCAAAGACCAGCATACCAATGAATTTGTCAAGGGTTTTGTGGGTTTCAGGGAGTTCTGTAAGACCTTCATCACTGGACTCCACACACAGGATGTCAGTCTCTAATTGTGCACAGACATCATCGCCAGGCTCCTAGACTCGTCCCCAACCTCCATGACTCGCTACAGTTCAGTTTATGTCCTTATCATTGCATCAGCCACCTTTCATAGAGCTAGCTTTTCAGCACCCATTCTTGTGGCACTATCATCAACAGCTTTCTGGAGAGAACATTTTATGTTGGTTCGCGTAAAGCAGCTTCACATAAGGCACCACCAATGACTCTGTCCTCTTGATGGAGTGTTGTCTTAATACACTAACCTGCACCATCTACTCTGATTGCACAGCCCAAACTCTTTTCTTGTTTACTGGAGATTAAAGCTACCTTTTCTAGTCTTCGTGTCTTTCATCCAGACCCAAAGAGAAAGGAAAACCGGAGCACCGCAGGGAGAACTTGCTCTGTCATTGTGAGAATATGACACATCCTCAAATTACAGTGGGGATAGTTGAAACATGATGGGGGAAGGCCTGTGTTATAACACTAGGAAATTAAATGTACTTTTGTAGCTCTTTGTATCTTACACAACCCAGCAGGAATGACATGAGGGAAGATGACAGGCAAGCACATGCCTCAGCTAAGGAGAGGGGAAAGAAGGTGAGGAAGCAGGAGGTGGTGATAGAGCATGAATCGCTTCACAAGGCATCCCCAGACAATCAAGCTGACAGAAGGAGTGGGAGTTTGCAGGCAAACTTTCTGCAGTCTCATTAGATTGGGAGCAGGCTGATGAGAGCTGTAAATAACAGGTGCTTTATTTAACAAGGGAGAGAGAACATGAAAATGAAATGAAAGAAAATGATTAGGACTGAAATTTCACCAAGAGTGTTGGAGGCTGAGGCCGTGGCAGGGAAAAGCGTGGTGCTCTACCTCTTTCTGTCCCTTTGGCTGTGTGTAGGCTCAGAGGCAGGAGGAGGGAAGGTCTCCTCTGAACACTAACCTCCTCCAGCCTGCAGGGATCTGCCATAATGTGCCTATCTTTGCAAGGATCTGTAGTTTTCCACAGCTTCAGCACCTACTGTATTCCTTCAAGAACAGACTAGTACCGTCGCACAGGGCCTGGGACAAATGGCCTTTCAGGTGGAGCTACTGGACCAGGTGTCCAGTGCAACATCTTATGAGCTCCATGTAGTGACCGGCAACTGTGAATAGTGCTCTCTCATTAATGGTCTTGGCTCTGTTTCCTGGAAAATCAACTTCTGAGGTGGCCCAGAGCCTCTGGCACATAGGACATCTCTGAGGGACAGAGATACACTTCCACTTGTTCAGAAAATTAATGCCTGAGTTGAGTCATAGCCTGCAGAGT
This sequence comes from Haliaeetus leucocephalus, assembly GCF_000737465.1. Taxonomy (NCBI): domain Eukaryota; kingdom Metazoa; phylum Chordata; class Aves; order Accipitriformes; family Accipitridae; genus Haliaeetus; species Haliaeetus leucocephalus. The sequence continues at coordinate 14,941,571 of NW_010973187.1, read as the reverse complement.
TTTTGTGACCCTTCTGAGCAAGTCTTGACATTTCTCCACCTTCCAAAAACATCAACAAAACTCATTCACCAAAATAGCTATTTCACTCACTCCCAGGAACAGAACACGATCTACCATAAAGTTCAATTTCATAATTTTTTTTTTTTTTTATAAAGAGGACCTACCTATGAAGATTTTAGCTCTGTGTAGTTAACCAAGGAAATTCTTATCAAGTTTATTATGAAATTGTTGCCAGAGACAGCATAGCATAGGTATCCAGCAGGTGCACAAGATGTCCAGCAGTCACCAGTTTCTTTACTTTTCTCATTGCATCAGAATACATGAGCAGCAGTCTTTTTTTCATATTTCCTTTCAATACAAGAGTAGTAAAGAAATGTTAACCTTCTTTTGTCTTCACCTGTCAGAATGGGATGGACATGTCATCATCTTAAAATTGCCAATGCCAGATTTTTTTAAGCTACTTCTGAAAGAATAAGAAACTTTTTCCATTTGTTTTCAACACTTCATGGTGGTCACCTTGCCAAGAAATAGGAATTTAATTTTGCAGGAGAAAGTTTGCTCAATAGCAACTGGCAGACTAGCAATTAGTTATATCCTGCCTTGGTATCGGTCATAGTACCTGGTTCTCCCTACATTCTTGAAGGCAAAAGAAGCAACCTGGAGGTTCCTTCCTCTCTCAGAGGCAGGGTAATATTACCAAGTTGACAAGCATTATCTAGTCTTGTCCTTATCAGCATCCAGCTCCCACATCTACCGGGATTCTAAAGAAACCAAGAGCTGCAGCAAGTTACCACTTTGTGGCTGGACAACTGGATTTTTGTGGAAGGGAGAAAAAATTAGAAATAGTTTTTCACTCACTGGGTGTTTGATATAGATATATATACTCCTATAGACCCATTTCAAACTTCATAACAGGGAAACACTTCAAAATCCGGAAAATATTTAACTTTTTTTGTTACGTTACCCTTTTACACACTTGCCTGAGGGTAGCACTGGTTCACTTGCCTTTTGCAGTCTGGTTTATGTCCATGCACCACTAGATATATGGGGAGGTAGTGATTCATCTGATCTGACTTTAGATGTCTATTGCTTGGTTGCTTTGGCTACCTGTGGCTCTCTTTGTAATCACTTCAGAGACCAGGGGGCTTTAAGGTACAATTCATTCGACCTATATTAGACATTAGCTTTAACATGAAATAAATTGCACTCCAGAAGTTCTGCTTTCTCTCCAAAGTGAGCCTCAGGTGACCAGCCCAAGCACAGCTGCCTATGGTGCAGCTGTCTACAGCTGTGTTGAATCAGTCCCACTCATGAATCTCACCCAGTGCCTGTATCCACTGAAATCAGTGGTGAAACTCCCTTAGGCTTTGGGTACAGTTCTGCCCCATTTCATCTTTGAGAAGAAATGAATGTGCTTGCAGATGTTTTCAACACATGGTGGGCTTTTACTTTCCCAAAGATTTAGGAGAGCATCATAAAGACTCATTAAATATCTGTATTGAGTTGCTCCTGTTCACTGACCTGTTTGAAATGAAAATTAAGTTAGTGTGATAGGGTTGGAGATGTAACATTCTTCTGCAGGTTCGAAATTGTAGAGGTAATTGTTTTATTAAAATATTTGCTCTTTTGCTCCCTACAAGGTTTTTGATGGCCTGGAAGTCATTGTGTAGCACCATGCTAGCCGTTAGTGCTTTGATTTCCACAATGCCTTTCTTTATTTAATGGGCCTGAAATATTGATTAACATTTACAGATTCAATTCCAAGCACTTGCCAGGGGTTACAGAGAGCCAGAGAGAGCTGGTTGTGCCAGTCAAATTCTGAGGTGTAATGAAATCCCCTACTGTGCCTGTCAACTCATCCAGTGTACAGGTCATTTCCCACAAGGTCTGCAGTGTTGAAAGAAGCAGTTTTCACTCGAAACATTTCATAGGCAAAGGAAAAATATGTCTCCAGTATTGTATGCTTTTTCCCTTTGTCTAATATTGAATAGGCTCATTGCTTCACACAATTTTTGCCCCCAAAGCTTTCTAAGTCAATAGAAGAAGAATGTTTCAGGTGGGCACAAGTCAAGAATCTCAGTGTAAATGCCTTATTACTGTTGTCAAGGAATTTCACAGTAACTAAGGCTAGAGATAGACGAACCTCAAAAGAACTGGAATCTCAATTCATTTTAGTTAAGTATTGAATGATTCTTTTATTCTTCCAAATATTACAAAGCTCCCTTTGAAAGATGCTTGCATCCTTCTTCCCCTAATGTACTCTTTCTTAATTTGTTCCAGGACCACAATTTTCCTTCAAATTCAAACTCTCTTACCTATTTCAATCCAAGTCCAAATAGAATCTATTCTATTCCATTCAAGTATTTACCTGATTTTTCTTTTTTTCATGATCAGGGTGCTTTTGTCTTCTTATCTCCTATGGAGAAGAGAAAGAATGCAGCAAAATGTTTTGTTTTCTTAGGGTTTCAGTATTGCTTCTGCTATTAAATTTTAAAAATCTGTTTTCGAAAAGGTTATGTTAAAGAAAGATATCTTGTTCTTTGAGTGACAATCCAGTGAAGGTCCTTGTGATGGTCTGTGATCAAATTCATTATGTAGGTTATGAGTACTCCCCAGAACAGTAATGCTGCTTGCAGGATCTAATTTTAGAACAACTATAACAAATGTATTTATGCCAGAAAATTAAAGTAAAGTTGCTGAACCTAATAGCTCATGTGAGGCAATATTGTCTCAAGATCACATTTGCTGAATGGTGCAGTAGAGGAGTATTGTTGTTTGCCGTCTGTTCTCTAATGGGGGAGCACACATATCCAAGCTAGCAAATGTTTCCAGCACCATGTCCTGACCTGAACTCAAAATGATAGCTTTGATTTACAAGTTTATAGTTGACTTTGGCTAGCTTCTCTGCCAGCTTCATTTTGTAATGGAACATTTGACACTGATGCATGGCCAAATAGAACTACCGATAGATTCAAAACCAGTTTCTTCAGTATTTGCTGAGTATATTGAAAGGAGAGGGAAAATATCCATCTGAGAACAAAGCATTGGAAATTTTAGATACGAGTGGCACTGGTTCAGGAGGGATCAAGTCCAGTAGTTTAACTGAAAAATTCTAGCTATCTAAACGCAATGGATATTGCAAAAGGCAAAGGGGCTTTCCATTACAAAGGATGGTGAGCAAAATCCTACTATTTGGCATTCCACAGAAAGTGCACATTTTCTCCCTCAAATATTTATTTATTTTTTATTTAGGGGCTTTGCACTAAGATAAGCTGCAAACATGAAGCCCTGATAAATAGTTTGCTACCAGATATTGGTTTCCCATCACCAGGAATGAGGTTCAGTGAAACTTGGGCTACAAGATTCCTTTGACCTGCAATATACATCCAGTTCTGTTGCTGAGAAATTAATTATGGTCTGTATAAACCATTGTTTCAGTCACCACACTTAAAATTCTTCATTCTTCATTGAGATCAAGATATCTCAAAGAAGAGCTTTGCTGGAAAAGGGAATGAAAAGCACTTTTTTCCAGTAGCCAGCATGCTCAAGGTTAACATATAAAATTCTAATGATCCATCAGTGATTCCAAGGGGTGGGATCCCATTTAAGATTAAAGAACCTATATTCAGGTGTCCATATGTGAGCTGAGTATTTAATTTCCTGATAGGTACAGCCAAGAGACATTGTATGCAGAGAACTATTTAGCTGACCAGCCATTAAAAGTAGAATTCATCTGTTAAAGCTTTCCGAAGCGTAAATATCTGGGGCCTTTTGAAATGCCTAAGGCATCCCTGCTGGACTGACACGTAACATAGGATTTATGGGAGATGACACCATTGTGAAACAGCAGCTAGAGGCTAAGCAAGATATTTCTCAGAATCTAAAACAACACAAGACTGTAGATAACTACTGCAGGGTGAGCTGATAATCTGAGCAACACAGATATCTCTGCTTTCCGACAGGGAGACATCCCAGAGCATTTGAGACATTTACATAGCTTGGACAAACATGACACAGGCCCTGTAGGAGACACAAGCCCTACTGAAAATGCAGGTGTGAGCCAAGTGGGATCCACAAGGAAACCTCAAATGGCAATAGACATATTCATTTAGGCAAATTAACTGAGTTCTAGAACACATTGACTTTTCATTACATTTCCTTTAACTATACCAGGAGCTTAGACACTTAGCAGATGTGTAGACACCTACAGGTAAACTGTTCTGGGACTTTCATGTTTCATCATGTCAATATAGGTATTGAAATTTCTCAGAGTACCACATCTGAAGTATCTCAGGATCAGATTGGCAATAACAAGTGGTTTATGGATCCACAAGTCTATAGTGGACTCTAAATCAATATAAAATCCAAGCTACTTTAACTCCATTCTCTGTCAAGAGATGAATTAATCGGAACAAGTTTTCTTACCTTAGGTACTTTTCTCCCATTCAGTATTTTCAGAAAAGATGACAATTTGTCCCTTTGCTAAAAGGCGGTGTGTGCAGAAGGAAGACTTTCTGATCCTAGACCTACCGGGTTCAGATCTCACGTACTCTACATCTCAATGCTGAAGTCAACATGCAACAACAGATAAACTGTGAATTTTGAAATCAGAGTACCTTGCATATCATAGAATCATGCAATCATAGAATATCTCAAGTTGAAAGGGACCCATAAGGATCCTTGAGCCCAACTCCCTGCTCATAGCAGGACTACCTAAAATTAAACCATATGACTAAGAGCATTTTCCAGATCCTCCTTGAACTGACAGGCTTGGTGCTGTGACCACTTCCCTGGGGACCTTGTTCCAGTAACTGACCACCCTCTCAGTGAAGAACCGTTTCCTAATGTCCCATCTGAACTTGCCCTGATGCAGCTTCATTCCATTTCCTCGTGTCCTATCGCTGGTCACCAGAGAGAGGAGATGAGCACCTTCCCTTCCACTGCCTCCCTTGAGGAGGTTGCAGACTGAAATGAGGGCACCCCTCAGCCTTTTCTTCTCCAGGCTGAACAAACCAAGTGACTTCAGCTGCTCCTCATAAGTCTTGCCCTCAAGACCTTTCCCCATCTTGGTCACCCTCCTCTGGACACACTCTAATAGTTTGATGACCTTCTTATATTGAGGCACCCAAAACTGCACACAGTCCTCGAGGTGGGGCATCTATTACCAGGGAAAGGTAAGTTTGATCTCTCATGTAATTGAGACTATTGCCCTACTTCCCTGGTTTTCCCACCTGATTGTCACTCTTTTTCTAAGACAGCTGGCTCCCCACTCTTTTTTTTTGCTAAGTTACTCTTGAAAAGAATTGGCAATGCTTTGCACTGGTTCTGCTCCCCTTCTACCAGATCAATGCATCCTTGTCTCTTTGTTAGTTCTCTGATGGTCTTATCCAGAGAGTAAATATGTCTGCTGGATGAAACTTAGCCTATCTGTCCTGCGTGTGGTGTGGAGACTCTTGGGCAGAGCCAGTTTAGGGCTGTCAGAACTTGCTCATTTCTGGGGGTTTCCTACACCTCAGATGATCTTCACCTTTCTTCTAGGGTGGCTAGGACTCTCTCTTTTGTTTCTACTTCCCAGTTCTCTGCTCTCCTCATCTTTAAATCAACTCAGAGAGAGTTTTCTTAGAAAGCTGCACAATGCAGAGTGCAGTCTTATCTCATCTTGATGGAAGACCCTGACCCAAAGGATCTGTGACTCTGTAGTCCTCCTCAGATTAATTGGATTTTTCGGTATGACCCCTTACTTTGACCAGGAGGTTGCTATTTCAATACTGATATTATTTTCCTCTGTATAAAGTAGTTAAATATGAATTAGTATGAGAAATGTGACATATATTTGCCTTTCTTTTGGAAAGTCCAATCAGCAGCATGATGAAAGTCTCTTTGGGTTTTTTTCTGTAGTCCACTGAAAACGTCATTCATGCAAGCGGAGGAAAGCAACAAGAAATTGAGAAGAGGTGACTTAAGCAAGCTCCAATGCATGGGTGGGCATGTCCCTAAGTGGAGGGACAGGCTGATTCAGGTTAGCAAAGAAGAAAAGTGAACAAAAATATCTAATACTCTGAGCTTGTAAGTGAAAGACAAGACTCAGATACTCTCCCTTTTCTGATTCAGGCCTTCATTTTAAAGGGAAAACGCTGTGTTTCTAGATGAGTCAAGCCTTTTGTTTAACTTCAAACAGGAAAGCAAAAAAAAAATTTTTCTCTGTGCAGACCAACTCAAACATTGTGTTTTTTCTAAAAAGGGGTAAAGAGTAAAAGCAATAACTAGCAGAGCCCTAGTGAAAAGAAGATAGATTCAGCTGAAATTGAATTTCAACAGAATATCTGTGCTTAACTCCCTTCTCATTTGAACGATCTGGGTCACAGCTATTGTCTCCTGGCATTACTATGCATTGGCTTCTAGTGGTATCTTTCCAGTGTGTCTTTGACACCTCTCTCCCACACCATTCCATACTCAACTCCATTCCTCACAGCAGCTGTTCAGCTATGTACCTCTAGTTCCAGCTAAAAAGCTTTATTTTCCAAACTGTTTTCACAATTTCTGTTTTCTTACATTTTCCTTTGCTTAGGAAAATAAGTTCTATTGACTTTAATTAAGCTTGACTAGGCTCCAGAGCTTGGAATTTTATTTTTATTTTTGCTAAGAAAATACTATGCTTGCTTTCTAAGTTGCATTTCTTGATTCTGACTAATTGTATCACTCTACTGCCAACATGAATGTAACCCCCTCCAGTTAAATCATTGTCTTTTCAGAGTAACTTTGTAGTATTAAAGACAAATCTGTAACACTTTCATCATGTTGACATAATAGCAACCCAAGATATCCCTGACTGCAGAAATGCTGGGGGCGTGAATTCTAACATTTTGCTGTAGGCTAAATTGTAAAAAAAGGCTTTAGCAGCTGTGATTGACCATATCTGTTATAAATCAACTATGATGTATTTAAACTAGTGGCTTTTAATTAGACTTACGCAGGGCTGGGGACAACACTGAACATGATCAGGAGAAGTCTCTGCTGCAACTCAGAAATAATGCTGGCATTTGCATTTGCTGGTATCTAATTGTGACACCCTTCATGAGGGTCTCAATTTTCTGTTTTCCTTACGCTAAACACACTTTAAGTTCACTTCACCTCTCTGCCTCCTAGCAAAATACTATGTTGAGTTGCTGAATCCGCGAAAGTCTCTTTTTCTGTGTTTTTGCCATAATCTTTTTAGCAGCCTCCTCCTTCTCTACATTTTTGGGGTCTAATCATCACCTTTCTTTGATTAACTGTAAGTAAAACTTACAGGTGGTTTGGGGTTTTGGGTTTGGGATTTTTAAGTTTTAATGTAAACCAGCCAGAGATTTAGAAGCACAGATCCTATTGACTTCTGCGGTGGTGTTGTATTCCTACATACAATAAAGGTGCTTTTGAAGTCTCCTTCTGGGTGCCTCAGATAACACTTACACTGTAGAAACTTAAGTGGAAGTGAAGATGTAAAACAAATGCTGAACACCCACAGATTCCTTCAGCTTTAGTAGTTATTGCAGGTGCTTTATCACTTCTAAAATTTACACATTTTTACTCAATTTAGAAAGGCCAGCACATTTGCAAAAGTGAAGTCTCCACCCTGAAGAGTTTTGTGTTTCAATAAATGTGTTACTAAGGGAAAAAGAAGATGGAGACCTCAAGATACCTGTCTAATTTCACCCTTTGATCACAAGAGCCGTTCCCTTAATGCTTCATGATAAATTCAGTCTATCATTGACCAATTCCTGAAGCAGAAGCAGGGAATCTATATCTTCATGACCAGACACAGCTTGAGATTTCTTTTTGCATGACTCATGGTCACTTTACAGTGTGTGAGAGTGTGTGGTGCAAGCAAGGTGACTGAGAAATCTACTACACTTTGAGCAGGGGAAAGGTACCCATGTCTGGCTTAAAATGCCCTCTTGGAGTTTTTACATTGACTTCCATCAAATCACATTAAACACTGAATCCTGGCAGAGATTTCAAAATCCTGAATAAGCTGCTATGGATTCAGTTCACAAAAAAGTCAAGGCATCTATGTCTAATTAAGAGTTGACTCTTTAGAAACTCAATAGCCATTTAAATTAATTGTCATTTGGTGATCTGGTCTCCCACACAGCTAGGAAGCTAACCTAACATTGAAACATTTACCTGAGTTGTTTTCATGGACCCCCCCCTTGTTTCTTGTCTTGTTTTGTTTTTTTTTCTGACAGTCCACATCTTAAAGCAAATAGATTTTTGGACATACAAATTTGATCTTTTGAAAGCCAAATAAGAAATCTAAGAACACTTTGCAGGGTTAAAATGAAGCTAGGACAAATCCCAAAAGACTTCTTTCCTAGTGGTAAGTCTAGGCCTATTTTATAATAGAGGGAAGAAAAACTTGCCTTGAAAAGACATGTTCTAATTCTACATGAGCTAAACACATCTTTGGGTTAGCTCTTTATTTTTGCCTTCTTATCTTAACAGAAGATTATACCATTATCAAAATTGTATGAAAAGGTTTCCATTGAAATGAATGTTGGACTTAGTGATATTACTAGCCTAACCTCCTTGAGTACCTGCTCACAACTAAAAGAAGGTCAGAAGCTCAGTATTGCTAAGCCAGGAGTTCAGACATTGCCCGAAGATTAAAAATGTGGCTTAAACATAACTCGTATGGGGCATTTTAATTTGTCTTTTGACTTGTTGAGACCCCAAGAACTCACATTTTCCAATTTCTCCCTGTATCCCAGAGGGCCAAGAAACTTAGTTCCTTTGAAAGGAAAACTGAGAATCAGAAGTTTAGGTAAAAAAAAAAGAACAAATATCATGATATTCAGGATGAAATCTTGAGATATGATAATGTTGTGATCTGGACCTTTGTGATTACAGCTGCAGAGGAATGCTCTCATCTCCTCTATCTCAGAAGAAGGACTGAAGTTCTCTGAGAGGAGATAGTGTCCCAACATAGCAAAGAAGCCTTCAAAGATGATTCTCTCACTTCCATGGAAATTTCTGCACTCCTTGAAAGGGGTGGTTTTTGCTGTTTCTTTAACACTGCGCCTTTAACAAATACCACAGTGAAGGTGGTTCTGATGGAAATGTATCATTTTAACAAAAAGAAGTGATTTGTTCAGAACTAAATAAAAAGTTTAAAAGTCCCCAAATGACTGCCCCAATACTAGGCAAAGTATGAATGTAAATTTGAATTTGTACATCTTTGTATCTCATACATACTTGTTTTATTCAGATATTTCAGTAGTCTGAAGCCCATGAGTGTGAAAGCTAGCTGAAATTTCTTTCCCAAGTGATATTTTGCAGTCAAGAATTTACATTTTTTTGAGAATAATTTCTTTTTACTTGTTGCTAAAAAAAAATCTTATTCTTCCTAAGCACTTATGAGAAATTATAAAACTTTTGGGAAAAGTGAACTTTTTCTTTTACTTTTCCTATCTAGATTTTCCCTAATTTTAAGGTAGAAAAATTAGGAAAAATAAAAGGATTAGAGGTGGGAGAGGAATTAGAAAACTGTGCTTAAATTTCATAATTTCCATACTGAACCCATTTCATTCTATCTTTGTCCTCCCCTTTTCAGTCTTCTTTTCTTTCTAGTCATAGCTGGTAAGTAACATGGCCCAAATTACAGATCATTTATATTGTATTAATATTCACCATTCCTTATTTTGACAAAACACTGATAAAAGTTGTTTGTTGAAGAAATACATTAATATTAATATGTGAATAATGAGTTCACTTAAGACTTTCATTATCTGTACGTTCATAAGTTTGAAAGATGAATATGATAGCTGAGCAAAAAATATTGCTAATGATGTTCTCAGCTCAATCACCAGAACAGCACAGCTTTTTCTAGAGATGCACCAAAAGCAGAAATCAAAATATCAGCCTTGAACTTAAGAGCGGAGCTGAAATCCAACCTCAGATTCATTGTTTCGTTCTAGCTTTACTCATTATCATATCATAACTTTCTAAATATTTGTTGAAAGAGTTCTTGGGAGCTCTTATGTTTGTTACAAAAGACTGGCCATACTTATTCCAGTAAAGGAAAACATTGCCCTCACTGTAAACAAAAAGCAGCTGGACTGTGCTGATGAGCTCCAGTGAGAGCACAGTTTATGCACATTTTGTTGTAGGTAGGCATTTGTGTATTGTCTGCTTCTCCAGCAGAGTTTTGTTTTGTCTTGGAGCTGGTACTCTCTGCATCAAGATGCATACAAATAGTCTTCCCATGAGCTCTTGCAAAAAAGTGATTGCAGCACAAATCAAAACAGTCACAAACTTACATAGCTGCCCTGAAATTGGGCTGAGAACTAGTTGAGGACCAAAGAACAGCTGGATTGGGCAAGTGATGGCCACCGAGGGCTGAGATAACTCCCCGACCGAAGTCTGGGATTGTTTGTTTCCAGGAGATGCAGGAGAGCAAAGTCCACCCTAGAAAAATTATCTTGTCATCTTGTTCATGCTTTGGAAATTGAATTGCACAATATTTTTTGCAGGAAGAAAGAAACAAAACTAAACCAAAACCTTCCACAAAACAGTTTTACTGCACATCTAAGGACAGAAAGAATAAGACCAACTCAGACTTCAGTGTCAAGTAAAGTCAGGAAGAAAATTTTCTTCAACATTTTGACTGAGTCTGTTAGGGCCTCTTCATTATAAAACTTCCTGTATTGCTTATAGTGGGAAACACGATTCCAGAGTAACTTGTCTGTCAGATTTGCTCTGGTTTAGCAGCATGAAGATCAAATCTTTAAATTAATGTAGGAACTAGAACAGTGGAAATGGCTGAAAGATGCTTTGCCTATTTCAAGCTTATGCTTGTAGAATGTAAATCTTGATGTATTTTTGCTTTATTTGGACATATCTAATTGCTGTGTCAGCTGGAAACTTGAGTTAGCCCAACTTGGGTCTGACTTGCTCTCTTAAAATCTCTATCCATCATCTGTAAAAGGAGATTTCTACAATTACTGCCTTAACTTGCATGCTTCAGTTAAATGCCGAAAGATTGGTGAGATGAATCTGTATATCTGTGTCCACACTAACTAATATTCTGAAATGATTAATATATATATTTCAAAAAAACTCTTTTTAATTTCCTTGATATAATATAGACATGTTTTTCCCAGTGGGCTACATGACTATTCCAGAGGGCAAGTTTAATCACCAAGTAGTCCATTAACCATAAGGAAGATTATGTTCTGATTTCTAGCCCAAGTGAACTGTTCTAGTTTAAGTACTGTGAATGCCTTCCAGTATGATCACTTTTTAGGTAAAACAGGCAAAGTTACGGTATTATGGTTTAAAGAATTATTTTTACCTTTTCTTTTCTGACCTGAAGTTAATATGAAGCTATTTCAAGATGAAGGCATTTATATTTCGAGGAACAAAACAAAGAGATACTGTAATGGCATATGTGAGCTACATTTACCCTGAAGCATTCACCATAAAGTTCAGTTTATTTTTTATTACATCATTCTGACAGCTGTGAATAGGAAAAGTGAACATATTGGGATTGTCACTGGGAACTACCATTTGCGTCTTTTGATGCATGTGGGAGAGTATTAGGAAAAGTATCAGCATCTGTGTGCACGCACACAGGCACGTAGAGCCAGAGAGCTCCCTTAGTTCCTTTTCATTTGGAAGTCAAGAGGGACAAAACAGTTAAGCCAGCTGCTGATTTTTTTACAGGGAAAGGAGGGAGGGAGGGAGGTTGGGAAGAAGGAAAAGAAGGAGGAATGGATGGAGGGTGAGATAGAGGGAGGAAAGGAGGGAAGAAAGTAGGCAAGCAAGAGGCAAGTATGCAGGAAGGAGAGACAAACAGAGAAAAAACATAATAAAAAGAGAAATAAAGAGCAAAAGAAAAAGAAAGAATGAAGGAAAGAAAAGAAAGGAAAGGAGGAAAGTAAAAACAAAAGTGAGAGGGAGGGGTGAGAAGGAAACAAGGAAAGAAAGAAAAAGACAGAAAGAAAGAAGAAAGAAGGAAGGAAAGAAAGACAGAAAGAAAGAAGGAAAAGACAGAAAGAAAAGACAGAAAAAGCAAGCTAAGGATATCAAAGGCTGCGCTCTTTCTACATATTTGCCTGGAGAGGTATACACAGGTATGTTTGATGTGCAGACACAATTTAAAATGACCTTCTACAAATGTCCTGGTGCACCAAACAAGAAAAATCCATCACTTTAAATGTCTGGAAAAGTTCATTATGCTTTCTCTAGTCTCTGTGGAGCATCTTTAAGCAAAAGCATTGGTAAATAATATATCAATTTTCTATCGCCACCTATGAGTGAAAATATAGAACTGCAAATTATTCTTCTGTGCATAATAGAGGAAATACATGTGACAGCTGTAGTTCAATTATTTCAAGACATTTATATTTATATCTGAGGTGAAACCAACTACAATCTTTCATTTCTGAAGGAGATATGTCAATTCTCAGCACATGTAGGGTTTAGTTGTTTATTTGGGTTTACTTGTATCACAAATTTTGAAATTTATTTCAGTAGTTCTACTGTCCTGTCCTAACTGAAGCCAAAATGTGGGTGTCGTATAGTCAAAGATAGAAACAAGCTTCTGTTTTGGATGATGTATGCCATATGGAAACAAGGTTAATCTCAGACTCCTGTACTTACATTGTATTTCCAGACTATGAGGTCTAAGATACAGGTAGAGACTTAACAGCAACTAGTGCAAAAGCGGAGGAAGAAATAGGAGAGAAACATGGATGAAGATTTTCTAAAATCAGCAACAGGCTGAAAGTGGAATGGATCAGAAGATCCATTGAACAATGGAGATGAGAGAGGACTGGAGATGGGACAGTATGTGCAGGATGACAGGATCGGGGAAGAAATGCGTATGGCTGCTGAAAGGATGCAATTCATAAGGCACAGGGTAGAAAGGAGTGAATCCTGTGAGAAGGCAGCAGCAGGACTTGAGGAAGAGTAAGGCAAAGTGAAGACAACACAGGATGTGTTGAGACACTATTTTAGGATTCAGGAAACCTGGGTATCATATTTAGCTGAACTGCGAGCTTTCTATGTGATTGGAAAAAAGAAGAAAAGAAAAATCAAAAAAAAAAAAAAAGTAAAATAACTATGGGCCCAATTCATGGAAAGAGTCCTGGCAGGATTCATTAAATGAATGAAATGTTACAGCAGAGAGGTCTTTGAGCTAGTCTCCCCAGGGTCCTGAGTAGTCATTGAGGAAAAGCACATGTAGGGTGTGAATCATCTGTGTGTATTTGGTTAGATGAATTATATTTGAAAAGTGCCCATTTTTCTCCATTGTCTATGAAGGGACTCAAGGGTGACTAGCTCACGTGGAGACTCCTGAAGCAGTCATTCAGCCGCCTCCTTTTATGAATGGAGAGAAATAGGCACTTCCAGAGTGTGATTCATTCCAGCTATCCCAAGCACTTGTCTAAATTGCCTTCTGGAATTGCCTTTTAGTTCTTCACTTAAATAAAAACTCAGTCTGTTATTCCAGAATGACTAACAGGCTTTGGTAACTCACACTTCCATGTCTAAAGTTAGATGAGATGAATCCCGTGCAAGAAATGTGAATTCCCAATGGATTCCTTCCTGCAGGACATAGTGAAGTTGAAGCTAGGTGGACAGTAGCATTACAAAATGACTATTATAAAGTGCACATTAGGCATAGGGCAAATTCCGAAACAGGTCTTTCTGTGCTTGTGTTGCCTCTGCTGTCAAATGCCTGTGTTCTCCTCACAGGGCACAGAAAAACTCTTGGGAAAGTTGGGCTGCCTTTGCTTATACAGCATTAGTCAAGATGGAGCCTTCATTTAAAGAAATTTTTATTTATCCTCATTACCACTGAGGATACAGAAAACATTTTCAAACGGCAAAAAGAGCCTTTTATTAGGTCCAAGAGCTATGTGGACAGTTCTGATATTTTTGCTTTGCTTTGCACTATTTGAATGGAGGTATAAAAGATGAATGTTATATTATGTGATATATATTAAAGTAATCACAGAATCAGAATCACAGAATGGTTGAGGTTGGAAGGGACTTCAGGAGGACAACTGGTCCGACCACCCTGCTCAAGCCAGTTGCCCAGGACCATGTCCAGATGGCTTTTGAACATCTCCAAGGTGGGAGACTCCACGGACTCTTTGGGGGACCTGTTCCAGTGCTCAGTCACCCTCCCAGTAAAAAAGCATTTCCTTACGTCCAAAGGGAACCTCCTGTGTTTCAGTTTATGCCCATTGCCTCTGGTCCTGTTGGTGGGCACCAAATGACAAGTACAGTCTCTGAAACAAATAAACTTCTTGAGATGGTTGTTTTCTTTTCATAGGAAATATGCCAGTTATCAAAAAAACACCTCTTTCTTACCTTAAGTAAGTATTTCATATGAAATTAATATTTATCACAAGCCTAACAAATATTCCCAAAATATTAAGGAAAAGTGAATTTTCAGAAAGCCTGTGTGGAGTGTATGAAATACTTACCATTTCATATTGATTTTGGTAGAATTGCTGGTAAATATTTTAATTAAAGAATTTCACATAGCAGTCAGATGAGATAAAGAAGAAGAGGTTTTTTCAGCTTTTCTTTTTATCCCTTTTTTGATGATCCCTAATTCTTCTATTCTTCTGATCATCTGTGAAAGACATGCATTAGATTATAAAAGCTGGAAGAAGTGAGCAATAGAAGAAAGCCTGGTGCATTGTCCAGGTGCTCATTTTTAAATGCTGTAGCAATATATTTAGTACCTGAACTTAAACAAATGACTTAAGCATCAGAATTTCAGTTTTCATCACTTGCTGATCAGTACAGATGTTTAGGAATTTGGGATATAAGCTTGAGAGAATTTTCAGAGATCCAGGATTCATTCTCTGTGAGAAGAAAACTCTTAAATTGGCCTTACTGGACAATCAAGAATTTATATTTCCAGCAGTTACTTTTACTACTGAAAAAAAAATTGTTGCTTAAAACAAATTACTTTTGGTATCAGATATACTGTTATAAAAGTTCAATTAAAACTTGTGTAAGTAAGTCTCAGAGTATTTCTACTGCACTGAAGATATGATGGAATGTATTTTAATTTGACTGAAAAGATGTTAAAGATACAATAAGAGACTTTGACAGGTTTCCCAGAGAGCAAATGTAATTTAACTATGCAGGTCCTACAGGCAAAACCCAATTGTTCTCAGAGATCTGTTTAAGGCACTTCAGTTCAGCAAATATGGCTTTACCACTAATCCAGGTAAAATAAAAGCAATATTTTAAATTATTACTCTACAGTCTAAGGTGGTTGTCCTGAGATTTTTGAGGATCAAACAGAATATGGAAAAAATTACTCTAGACAGATGTCATGTCAATAAAGCCTTCAGGGAAGAACTGGAAATTCACATGACCTTGCATCAGAGGACAATTATTAGACATTTGAATAGCTAAAATTCCTCTGACTACTCACACTGCTTCTTTTATTTAGTATCTGTATACAATGTTAGAGTAGATATGGGCTGTATGCAGGATTTGCTGTGAATTGTGTTTCAATCTTAACCTCTAATGTAACAAGCTAACCAAAAAAAGGACCTGAAACTCAAACTGAAAAGGCAATTTGGAGATTCTAGAGTTTCTTTGCTTAGCTTAGTACTAAAGAATACCCAAAAGTATAAAGAGGAAAACAGGCTTAGAAACTGGGCACAAACCACACAAAAAATTTTTTTAACCAATTTAAAGGTGGGTACTCAGTGGGTACTAATTGGTTGAATTGACTATCCAAGCTGAGGGCTAGTTTGCAGTCTTTAGAACTGATTAGAATTAAATATAAAATTATGATCAAGCTGAGAATCCACAGTGCCAAAGATAAATTGTCAAGATCATTAGACTTCCATTTTAAAAATGACATGGGGTCAGATTTTCAGAGGTGGATACACGGCTACAGCAGTATACTACTGTTAGCTAAAATCTTCAGAAGCCCCACAGTTCATACCTCCCAGGAAAATGCTTGTGTCCCTAATTTTCTCCTAAACACAAATGATACATAAACATCTAATTGTTTTCATTAATGGAACTTAGTCTCTTAGAAACTTTAGGTTCATTTGGAATATTACTGCAAACTCTCAGCTGACATGAATTTAATGATATGATGTTACTGATGCTCATGAGGCTCAAAATTTCCTTTATTATTCCAACACACCTAGCTCCAGGAGTCCTGTTATGCAAGGATCAATTTTTATTTAGTGAGAGATTAGCTTCTTCTTCTTGTCACCCAGAAAAAAAGTCTGAAAATGTAAAACAACACTTAAATCTAGATGGAAAACAAATAGAATGAGTAATGTGATTCTATTATACTTAGAAAATCTGATTCCTTTTAGACTGGACCTTGTCTTCCAAGAAGGGGACAGACTCATCATTTGTCAAAGGCTGAGGTTATCGATACTGAGCTCCCCTGATGTACAAAAAGAAACCCACAGGTTGTTCTTATAGTGAATACCAAGGAGATCAGCATTACTGTGTCAATAAGTAATACTGAGCGAATCAAACAGAGTGCCTGTATGCTATAAATACCTTGAAATCAGCAGAAATGTCATTCCAAAAAAAGGGAGACCCAGTTTTGCAGAACTGAAATAAACAATTTTACACGAATAGCCCAAAGGGAGAGATGGGTTACAAAACCATCTTTCTCTGCTGCTTTCTCTTGGCTTTTCAGCTGGCTGGTGTTTTCTCTCCCTCTTTTTTTCTCTCAGTCCTGACTCAGTCAGGCAACTTGCTTATTAAGTAAACAACCTTCAGAGCAGCTTGTCTGAGGAATATGGTTCCATTAAGTAAAAATATGGAGCGAGAAACTCTTAGGAAGCAATGATCAGGGATCTAAGAATACAAATGAACAAATGCGTTTTCTGATTTAAATATGTTATTGTTATTAGCTTCATTATTCATCTTCCAGTAGCTTCAGAACAAACATCTCAC
Organism: Haliaeetus leucocephalus; assembly: GCF_000737465.1. Classification (NCBI taxonomy): domain Eukaryota; kingdom Metazoa; phylum Chordata; class Aves; order Accipitriformes; family Accipitridae; genus Haliaeetus; species Haliaeetus leucocephalus. Next base: position 14,924,627 of record NW_010973187.1, on the reverse strand, counting down.
TGCAGTAAAATTTCATAGGCATAAACATTCATTCTGCCTTAAATAACTTCCAGTGTAATTGAATGTTAGTAATATAAAACACTTATCAGGAAATGAGACTGACTCATACAGAGAGTCAACTCACTACGTGACAGGTGGGTTCCAATGTATTTTTTTAAGTTGGAAAAATGTTCTTTGTGTTGATATTGGGGGTTCTCGAAGACTGGTTGTTTTTTAACACGCTCCCCTGCAGTGATGGCTGCCAAAAGCCTTGTCTTTTCTCCATTCAGCATTCAGCTTAATGATCCTGTTTCATAACAGCCTTCAAAGCTTTTTGCACAAGAGGAGGGCAGGTCTGCAGAGCCCTCGGATTTCCCCTACGAAGGACCATGTTGCTGCTCCACGTGAGATGGGAGCAGCACTGGGACTGTGGTCCCCTTCAGCAGCCAAACAAACCTTCCCCTGGTTCAAAACTCATCCCTCATCCCACCTCATCCTTCTTTAGCATAGCTCAGTGCAGGATTCTACTGTCTTTGCCACTCAAAGTTAACACGTTTGTGGGGGGTTTTTTTGTCCAAGGCCTACAAAGCACTTCGGAAACTGAAAGCGTTTCAAAACATGCCTGGAGCATCACTTTAGAAACAAGCAGACGCACAATATCCCTGTGAGGCAGAACAATGCTATTATACTAATTTCACAGATGGATAAACTTGAACGCAGTAAGGTAAAGGGCTAGATCCTGTTTGGTGCTGGGCTTTGATGTTTTAAGGTATTAAGCAGCACGGAGAGCCTTTTTTCCCTAGCAGGAAAGCTGAAAGGCAATTTATACAAGAAAATACAATAGGAGTGCAACTGTAAATGCATTTACTCATACAACATGTCTACGGAAGAGTGTGGTTTGCCAGCTAGAGGGCACGCTCCTCTTTTCTGCTGAGCTGCACAGGTAACGAAGACCCCAATGCACATTTTCCCAACAAGCGTGCTTATTCTTTTTTTTAAACAGCAATAAAACGAATCCCATCTGCCTCACAACCTCTCTTCTTCCACGTTCTCCAAGCTGGCTTGAGTCCAAAGCAGATGTTGCCTCCGCTCCACTCCTTTCACCCTCACCTCACCGGCAGGGCAGGATTTGCCCAGAATAACCTTGCTCAAGCACACCGAGAGCACCCAGATGTCCTCATGACCATGCTCAGATCTCTACCCATACCGTCCCCTGAATATTAATGCCTATCTTCTTGTGTGTTCCCTGGAAAAGGCTGCACTTTGGCAGGCTGAAGGATCTTTTTTTTTTTTTGCATCTGCTAGGCAAGAGGATTGCCGAGTTTGAGCTCACTTTTTCACTTTGCACAAGATGAAATTTTTAATTGTCTGGTTGAGAAACGGTGGCAGCTGACAATTGTTTTGTTCAGACTCACAGAGCTGATAATGCTCTGTTCATGAAACTGGGGCTGTTAATGATTCGTGAGCTGATATTTCCTCACACTTGATTGTGCACAGTATACTTCATAATTTGAGCTTGTCATTTTCATTTTTCAGGGGGGAAAAAAACCAGCAAAACCTCTCCTTTTTCATGGTAGACTTCTCTATAAGTGTGTAATTACATCCTGATGTTCCCTGTGATTTGTGCCTTGTTCAGCCTATTGAAAACCTCTTAACACATTTTCACAAAATATTTTCTTTTTTAGAAACAAAATGCAGTTTTTCCATGTGACACACCATGGGGGTACTGTTTTCTTATATATGAGTACTTTACATACATATAAGATGCTTCAAAGAGCTTTTACAGCATAGGGAAGCTGTGACTGTTCCTACCCTGAGAATTACTGCAAGAGGAAGGGATTTAGCAATTCTGCAAGTGACTGTCACTTCACTGTATGGAAGCATCTTCCTATCCATCTCAGGTCCCCACCACCGAGATGGTAGGAGTCTGCTAGAAGGAGCCTCCACATCCAACAAAACTTTAATAAACAGACCTTCAATGTAAATGCAAGGGCTGTTTGCAAAATCATACAGAAATAAACTATTCCAAATCATGCATCACCCAACTGCTGTGGCTTCGGCTACATGAATTAAGTGGCTGAAAGATGAAGTACTTTCAGTATCTTAGCAGGCTTTGAAGACTTATTTTAGCATACATTATTGCTCATGAAGAATTTTTTTTCTTAGTATTGCAGGCCTAAATATTAAAAATAGACTGTTGGCTTTAGGGCTTTCCATTTTTTAGATCGCTGCGAAGTCCTGTTCTCTGAAAAGGATGATACCTGCAGGTGTCTTTGTTTAGAGGATCCAAATTGCTAATTTTAAAACAATATATATTGTTTACATTTTACATTCACATTTTATATATATATATATATATATTACATTGTAGACAACTGCAACCAGAATCATCTTAAGAGAAATATTATCTAAACAATCTGTGAGACAATCACTATTAAAAGAGTACCTAGCCCAAAATGACCAGACTAACATTTTTATTCCATGAGTACAGAATTGAGACAAGGGAAGGCTCAGAGTCTGTCTAGGGTTTGCAGCTTGTAGTATCAGGAAACCAGACACAAAACATGATTTCAGATGCCAAAGTAAAGATTACCAAAATCTATGTAGTAAAAAAAAATCATATAGATATATTTCATATTTAGTCATATTTATGTATTTATGTGTGAATAAAATTTTAGGTTGCACCATCACCCATGGTGTCCTGGTACAATAAATACAGAAAATTTACTGTCCGTAAGAAGCCAGCCAAGCCTAGAGCCAAGGCCGCCTGCAATCACTTAATAGCACATGTACCTGACTTCCCATTCCTTTCTAGAGTTTAGGCACTTGGCACGATAGAAAGGGAGAGATTTTTCTCAGTGGCCTTAAACATGTGCAGTCCAAGCTTGTTACCTGCCAAAATTCAATTCTTTTAAACTTAGAAAATCTCATATACACGTTTTCCATTTCCTGAGGCACTTTTCCAACCACTAGGCTATAAACTTGGGATAAGGCTGACCTAAGAAGCACATAGTGAAGTCAGCACATAGTGAAGAGCCTGATTTTTTAACATGGCTGTTAAGAAATCTCTTCTGGGAGAGATGGAACTGAATTGTAACCCTTGATAATTAAATAATTTCTGTGTTATAACCAATGACTGTCTCATGTGAAAGACATTAGTATAAGCCTGAGGTTAAAATACTTTTGTATATATGTGGGTGGTTTGGGTCAGCTATGTAAAAAACAATCACAGAGAATATGTAGGTATATGCACTTCCCCCCTGTTTTAGGAACCAAACAGGGAACTTCTCAGGTCTCCCTCAAAATTACTTCCCAGAGGTCATCCAAACACTGTGAGAACTTGTCCTCAGACTTACACAATCGTTCATATTCATATATTTGCTTAGCCTCAGTGACATTTCTTCATGTTCATGCCCTGAAAAAGATACATTGAAAGAAAAAAAATCAGTATGCTAAGATGTATTTCTTAGGCATGAACAATCTCTGCATGGTACATATTCTGAAAGTCGTGTGACCATCATTATCATTAGCAAATCTGTACTAAATGCATAACTGATGCTCCCTTCTATGTCAATTTTACGCTCTTAGAAATCAGTCATGCAAATACCATTCAGATGATTTGATTTAGCAAATCTGATCTGCCCTGTTCTAGAGGTAAGCTGAAGAGTGGTTTAAAAATCATAAGGACTGTAATCCCTATTTCTAACTGAATGCATTTCATTACACAGATGCAGTTAAATACTTTCGGACATTTAATTCTTCCTAAACTTGTCTCAGTTATTAAAAGCACTGAAATATTCCAGAGCAATTTTCCAAAGTACTACAACTAAACCACCATTTGCTGTGACTGTTACACAATAAGGAAATGTACAGAATATTATCTCAATTTAATAAATTCAGATTTATCTCACCTAGCTTTATCCATTTAAAAGTTAGACATCTACCCTAGTTATCTGGGGTTTCTCAACAGCCGAAGGAGAGAGAGACATCTCCAGAGTGTGATTCATCCCTCCTATCTTAAATACCTATCTCCCTTTGGAAGCTGATGCAATTTCTCCTAACTGTTAAAAAGGGATGTCTTATTTCTAATCTGAATCTGTCTAGTTTCAGCTTCCAGCTATTGGGTCCTGACATGCTAGATTAGTGAGCTGTTTACTGTAAAAAATATCTTCTCTCTGTGCATGAAGAGTATAAGTAATCTACTCTTCAAAGAACTGAATAGATGGAGATTCCTAGTTTCCCCCCATATGACATTCTGGTTGCTCTTCAAATAAGTCTTGAGAGATAATATTTCTTATCACCCCAACCGACACAGCCGGAAAAAAATAGACAGGTTTCTGGGCACATAAGCTCTTCTTTAGGTCTCACTGAGTTCAAAGCTTCTCAATGAAAAGCAAATTTATTTTCATTTTTGAAAAACCATTTAACTTGACAAATTAAAGCTTTGCAAGGGAAGAAGCACTTCTTACACATAATTGGCACTCTAAGGTTTTAATTCAAAAAAAGCATCACAATAGTGAGCCAATTTGTCTTCTGTTGCCAGCAGTCTCTTTCCACTACGTACACAGCAAATTCTGTACATAAATGTGATGATTTAAGATCACACTCCTGAAGTTCGCAGGAATCAGTGGGTTTGTCTTCACTAAATGACTTTCATTTAGGCCTTTCGGTTCAACTCTCTATACTCAGACAGGAGGAAAACTTTCATGGACATTGAGCGTAGTCATTAGGAAGCTATGATGTGCTCGTAGGAATAAGTTCACATAAATGGTGAGAGAAAGCACATTGTTAATTTGCATTTTACTTTAAAACTCAAAGTGTATTCGAGAAACCCATGACCCTATTATCAAAGGCTAGAAGAAGATAATGAGATTCTAAATAAGGCTCTGAATAAATGAAGGTTTTCTCTCAATTATGAATGGATACATGCTTACTGTTATAGAGGTGTTCTCATGTCACTTTTCTGAGGTCTTTGTCAAAACTTTCACTCTGTCATCTGAAGGTCGAGGGGACATTTTTATTTGCACAGTTACAAGAACACTGTGGAAAAGGTCCCTAATAAAAAATAAATCCAATTCCCAAGCAAAGAGATTCCGACAACTAGAGGGGACAACTTTGGAACATTTGGCATTTTCACCGTCTTGGAAATATAGAACCATTACTTCTTCCTTACTTTCCAGTCAGATCCTCAATAAATGGATTAAGTTATGACAGATATCCCGGGATCCAAGAAACTAATAGGCAAAAGAAAGAAAATAAAGCTGAATTTGTTAAAAAAAATTCCAACCTTTGCATTTAATCACAGACACAAAATTAATTTATTTTTCTGAAAAATTCTTTACCCTGTTCTTCCTTTTTTTCTTTTATTCCCTAGATTTCACAACTTGATTTTAGTGCAAAAAATAGCTATTTCAGTAAACCACACAGGAAAACAACATTTCAATGGTAGCAAACTTCCTGATACGAAACTTAGAAGATATTCCAAAGTTTTTCTCCAAATCTGAGACATAATGATAAACAAAAGCAATATGTTATTGTTAATCTAATTACAGTAATTAATACTGTAAGATGCATTGCTTACGGGAACAAAGTTACAAGTGATTCGGTCTATTAGTTTAACTATTCTGGACAATACCCAATACCTGACGCTTCACAAAATGCAGTTACCTAATCAATAATACTTCTGTCCAAGTTTGCAATAAACAAAAAATGTGGATATTAAACAGGATTATCATTCTGTCCCTATAGTAAATCATATGTTTCCCTAAAGCACAAGACCTCTTTCCTCTTTTGTCGTGGCATAAATAATATTGTTGGCATTGCTTCATTATTCCTTGAATCTACATTGGGTTTTCCCTAGGGCATGGCAGCTGAGGCATGCTTGATTCTCCTTACATGTCCTGTTACTTGTCAACAAGCTAATGCAATTAAGGCTTTTCCTTCCTGGTGGTCTGTGTGTGTGCCCTGAGTGATTGGTTTTATTTAAAGATGGACCAGATTCAACATTATTCCCGGTGAAGAGTTCTACAAACCGCAGGTGCGACTCAAATCAGAGCCCAGTCACAATTAGTTTGGCATATTTAGTATTTCTTTGAACCAGCCCTCCAGTGGAATTCTTGTGTTATTTTGCAAATAGTTGCAAATGGAAATTGGCTGTTGAATTAAAATAGAAATTCATAAGCTTCTTATGAAGTATCCCTGCTATGAATAAGGGTTGTGCTGAAAAATCCAGCTATTCATATTATACACAGTAGATATCTTTCCACCTGAATGCTTTTCTCTTTTTTTTGATCATATAAGACAAACAAGAAAGCTTCTTCTGAATTAGAAACAAGGCTAACCCCTTCAAATCCACCAATTTGAAGAGACAAAGAACAAGTCATTCATTTTCTTTCCATTTTTATTTAAAACTGTAACATTTATATCTCTGATGAAATATGCAGTTTTGTTTCATTGGCAGTTACAAAGCCCTTTTGTGTTGTTATCTTATTCTTTATATTCATATATCTTTCTTTTTGAAAGCTAACAAATGACAGACTTTTAAACTGTCTCAAATCTTTTAGAACTCCTACACTTTCAAGACCTTCAGTCACTTAAAGCTGTAAAAATCGGGAACTGTGATAGATATTTTAAGTGTACTTCTGCTACTTGAATTTCTGATTTTCAATAAAAATCCCATTCGAGTATCAAAATGGGTTTGGCTGAATATAGCTTATTGTAGTCAGAAATCTATTTCAGTAGTTTCTCTAGGTTTAGGCGAGACTACTTAACCACATTTTTAATTTCAAAACATGAAAACAAAATCAAAACCAAAACTAGACTTCAGTTATTCATACTAATGCTTGATATCAAAACCAGATTTTTACATAGTCATTATTAGACATTTATTTCATTTCTTTGTGCCAGAGCTGAAGAACAACACTTGTGAGCCCTTGTTTGTGACATTTGAATCCTATCTGCAATACATTCAATAGAAATTTCCCTTTTGACTTGGATACGATCAAAATTATGCTGTAAGGGAACAAATAACATAGTGTTTTAGTTCGCAACAGTATGTGGTCACCATTAATCACTCGAAGACAACCCCCCAGGTTATGTGATATCTGAGGAAAACGTTTATAAATCCCCGGAGTGTCATATTTTTACCATGGCTATTCATGCAATAATTCATGTTCTGTCACATGTATACTCACCCGCACAGTAGTTTTGCCACTTGTAGTAATTTCTGGCTGTTGTACCTGATGCCACCAACTGAGACAAGACCTTGATTTTCCTAGGAGTGTTCCAAACAGTGAGAGGCAATCGCCAGCTCACCAAAAAAGTGTTTGGGCAGAAGAGAAGATGAACACAGAGGGGTGAAGCGATTTGCCTGTGGTCACAAGATGTGTGACTTGAGTATGTGAGGTGTAGAGCTAGGAAGGGAACGGTGATGCCCATTTTGGAGGACAGGGCCAGTGTGTGCTCTGTTTACATCATCTGTATTGCTCAAAAGAAAGAGAAGACAGAGAAAGTACCTCTCAAAAGTTGGTTGGGTTAAGTGTACAGTTTTGAGGATAATGAACAGATAATGAACATGGATGGAGGGAAAGAAGATACAGAAGAAAAAGACAAGTGCCCAGTGCAAAAAGCTGACTACATCACATACAGCAAGAAGTAAAGTTTGGGCAAAACTGAGCTAGACATACATAGTAGCTCGCAATAAATCTGATAACCTCACAACCAATAAAATAGCAGAACCAATCTCATCTCACCATAGGACAAAACCACATCTGTGAAGCAAATTATCATTATTTTCCAGTGGGACACTGATACAATATTCTGTAATGTTAATTTCTAATAAATTAGATTTTTTTAAATAATTCTACATGTGTAAGAAAAGCTTTTCATATTTTTCTGAACTGAATTATTCACAGACTGTAGAACTTCTGTTTTTTCATTTGGAAAATATCTTCTTTAAATATTTAGAAAAAATATCTATAAACAGCATGCAGTTTTAATTACAATTTATACGCTTGCATTTTAATTGCCTTTTAAACTAATTTAGCTTGTTCTTAAAGTTAATTAAACTCATTGGGGGGAAAATGTTCCTTAATTCAGTTGTGAAAATGGAGCAGATGTGGAGATGTATTTGTGATTGTGTCTATCAGTCTGAACTTACAAGAATCCTTTTTATCTTAAACTCTTTAATAGACCTTTAAAATAAAGTGTTTCCCATACGCATTTCCTGTATGCTTTCAACATTAAAACTGTACGTGCACAGCGCATTCTTTTCTAATTAGTTTGACCCTTTTAAAATACATTCAAGCTGGATATAGACAAGGATGCATCGATGTCTGTATCGTTAGAACTTCAGGTTTTGGCGACTTTTGACTCTGATCTTAAAAGCATTTAAGTAATTCAAATTCAAAAGCAGGGCTCGATTTGAACAATTCTGACTTTTGCAATGAGCGTCTGGAAGGCCTGTGAGCATTTTGGCAGTGAGTAGAAGGAAAGTACATTCTTCGGAGAGAAAAACATTACAAATACGTATCAGTTGAATTTGAGGTCGCTGCAGCACCTGCAATTCAATCCTTGATGTAGCTTTGAAGTGGCCACCGCGATGCTCGCAGCAGTTCATTGTGGGCTGGCTGCAATGCCCGCAACATCCAGAGCTCTGAGCGGTTAGTCCATGCTGAACTCGATATTAAACTATTTGTTTACAGCTGGTTTTTGCATAAGTACAGCTGTCAACCCTGAAAATGAAATTATTTCTTTAGAAAATGATATGGGAAAAAAATAAATTCCCAAATATCAATTTCTTAAGGGAAGTTCCTTCCAGCCAAATAGCCCGACCAGATGATGAGCTTAGGTTACTGCCTTGCTGTGGTAGTAGGCTGTGCATAGTAGTAGCTACCAATGAAGAAACTCATAGCCCATTTTCCCTTAAGTGACCTGTTCATATTCCTTTCCTGAAAGAATTTATCTCCTAATCAATCTAAACTAAACACTAACACTCCAGCCTGTCATGAAAACGGTCCAGTGAAGATTTCTTGTTACAGTGATGATGTCTGGTACGTATTAAACAACTAGCGCATTGCAGACAATTGATCTTTTGATAGATACAGAACATTAAAACCATAAAATGAATCCAAGCCTTCAAAAAGCCCATTAAAATGATCAGAAGTGACTACCCCACAATGCTTGTTAGAGCAGATCTTGAATGGTGTTTAACCAACATAAGCAAACAAAGAGGGATTTATCGGGAGGGTTGAGGCAGAACAATAGCCAGTGTTTCAGTCGCTTCAGAATGGAGTGCTAGATACCTAGAAATTCAAAAAGAAAAAAAAAAAGAATAAAGGGAAAAAAACCCCAAACCTTTCATGCTCACTGTATCCAGCATTTGTGGGTCAGTGATTCTGAGGTCACTGACATAGCCTTACAAGTTTTAAAAAGAAAGCCTCAGTTAGCCTATGGTTCTGTTATTGCAGCAGAAACAAGCTCGCTGCTGGTTTGTTAACTTGTTTTGATTCTGCTCTACTCTTGTTTCATTGACGTACACAAGGCTGACATCCAGAGACACTCTTCTTGGGCAGTCATGTGTATCAGGCCTGGTACGCTCACTGTCAGCTTGATAGGACTACTAAATGACTGTGCGCTGATCCAGAAGCAACTATTCCTCATACTGTGCAACTTGTTGGAGCTTTTATGCATACTATATAGTGTGTGACAGCTACTTTTGTGCATGTGTAGCTACTCATTATATACACATTTAAATTCCTTTGCAGTAGTGCCTGCATGTATTTCACTTACAGATAAACTTTATTTTTTTCTCCTTTTGTCATGAGTCTTTATTTTTCATGCTCCTTGGATTTGAAAGGATTTTTTTTGCAAGCTCTTTACTGACCATTCGTGTTTGCAAGAACTATTTCATTAACTGTTGCAGCATATGAACCTCATGGAATTAATCAATTCTTCTCACCCAAAAGCAAATTGAAGTCACCTCAGCAGCTTCCACAAAACGTGGCTGAGCTTGTACTTTTTAGATTACCGAGCACAGAGATGTGTGCATGCCCTGTTGGAGGAGCTGTACATTTCCACAGGCAACACTCTTTTTTACTTCGTCTTCGTCTCATTAGTCTTTCTTCTCCAGTGCTGCAGCCCTGATCCCACAAAAATTCATAGTGAGAACCATGACGGTATGTAGCTTTCTCTGAGGCAGCTAAACACAATTGGGAGATTCCTATGGGATCCACCTAACCTAAAAGGACTTCTGGAAGCAGGGACCACATATTTCCTTGCCTGACCAAGTGCTGTCAGGTGTCATGGATAACTTCAGTCACATTATGCACATAAGTAAGAAATCACAATTTCAAAATTTATCTGTTGTAAAGATTTCTCTAGGTGTTTAGCCACATTATGAGTATTCCCCACTGGCTTAGCACGCTTGGCTTCATGGTGGCTCCTAGCATGTAAACTTAAGACTGTGTGTAGGACTTTGAAAGCCTATAGCCTAATGTCAGAACATGAATTTGCTTTGCATTGTGTCTACTTTGCAATTGTGGTCTCTACAAATTACCGATAAAACCTTCTCATATATCTTCATCACAACCATGGGTGTTATTTAATTGTCAACCATATCCTTCTAAAAGTTAGGCACCACGTTTAATAATCTATGATCCTTCTACAGTCAATAGGCACTTTAAAAAGCTATTAATCTAATGTAATTTAAGCAACTTTTGGGGGACAGGAATTTTTTTTTTTCTACCTCTAGAGGGACTTTCTACAGGTGCATTTACATTTCTACAAAACCTAACTCAGAATTCTAGTTTAAAGGCCTCCTGTTCACATTTTAAACCAGTTTGCAAGCCTTCTACCTCCATTCCAGATTTGGAGGTCCACCAGCCCACCTAACATTAGCACAATAAAGCAGTCATTTCCTCAGGTCTTTAAACAATGTTAATTGTCTGGAATATATTAGTCCAAGGTGCCTTCATTTTGTCGTCATTACAGACTTCTTTTGAATCTTCTGAGATTCCATGCTGCTGGCATCCACATTTACCCTTGGAAAAAAAGACTGTCTTAACCTTGCTAATACCCAAGTCCCAGAGCACAAGCTGTCATGACTATGCAAGCAGTGAAATAACCACAGGGTCTCTGTAGATTTTTAGATTATTCCCTGTTTGCACATAGGTTAACTGTGATATGAAAGAAGAGAAGAAAAATTATGCTGTACTGATTCCTAAAAAAGAGCTGGTAAGAGTCAGCAAGTAATGTCACTCATTATTAAAAAGCAAGTAATATAATTTCCTTCTGTCATCCTTTAGTGACTTCAGTGACATTTTCATTTTCCCTTCTTTTCTACTGCTGGTCACACAAGTTATGAACTAGAAGTCAGCAGTTCAAGAAGTACAATGGCTAGACCATTCCAAAGGACAAACTTAAAGGGAAGGATTAATCTAATCTAACTTCAGGCACTCACATCTATCTGAGCTATAGATTTATGCTCATTTCTAACAAGTGAGGAGGCACTGCTGTTTTTAGGAAGCAGTTTGTTTTCATCCTAATGCATGTTCTGTAATAAGTCATATGAACAAGCTGTAAAAATGTGGGTTTGTGTGTGAATAGTAAGTGAATTCTGGACATCTAGTTCAGCTGTAGGTATGAGACATCTAAATTAGGGGAGATTAATTTACCTTAAATAACTTAGAAGCAAAACAGAAGCAGCACAAATCAAGTATTGTAAATCATTCAGAGAATAAACACAAGGGTTTGCTACATATCGTCTCTGTTTGAATGGAGATAACCTAATGTCATTTGAACAGAAAATACCTGAACTTGCATTTTCAACAAGCTTATATTGCATAATGTATCCTGAGTCACATAGGAAATGTCAATATGTTTTCTCTCTCCATTAACTTTAGAAGGCAATTAGAGGACTAGTTTACACTAGACAGATCACTTTTTGAAAGCTAGAAGTAAAAGAGAGTAATTCTACCCTATATGTTTGCTCTGTGGATTTATTTTTTCCAAAAATCAGGTTTGTGCTGTCACCCAGTGTGTGGTCTGGCTAGATCTATACCACTGACTGACACTTTTAAGAGTGCATGGACAACACCGTGTTCGAAAGGCCCAGGTTTCCTGCAGATGCAAGTGACAGTATCATTAGAATAGCCCTATTTCTGCATATTGTCTTTGTCCTGACAGCTCAGCACAGAGCTGGGGATCAGAGCCACTTCCAGTATCTTCAGAGAGAGCAATTGGGAGACACTAGCACAGGGAGTTCTGCTCAACAATATAATCTCCCATCTCCAGCTTTCCTTACTTTGAGCTGTGGATATTGCATTTTCACTTTTGCAACCAAAGTTCTTTATTGGTTCCATGGTAGGAAGAAAGGATTTTTCTTTTGGAGGGGTTTCAAACAGCAAAAGGTAAATATCTATGCACAGAAGATAACTTCTGCCTTTAGTTTGTTCTGCATAATTTATCTTCATTGCCACCACTCTCCTGATGTCTGATAGGACACTGTCCACAAGCATATATTAATCATGCTTATTGGCTGCCTAAGGTGCCCCAGAAAGTATTAGGGGTAACATGTGATCCAGCATTTTGCAAGTAGCCATCATAGATCATAGATCATGGACAGCAAGCATGGCTGTTCACAGTGTTGCATTGATCTATCATTAAGCAGTCTTGAACTTCTTTCATATATAATTCCTGAAACTGCTATTGATTTTGTCTTTACTGCATGGTTAATAGGTAATCTTGGTTAGTAGCAATTTTCCAGTAGATCAGTAATGGAAGAGTCATATCCCATATTCCAAATATATTGCTGTTTGTCAGTTTCAGAGAGGAAAGCCACTCACTTGTATGTTAGCCATAGTGGATATCAATATTTGTCAGAAGATGTTGCAAAGCTCATATAGAGGATTTCCGTGTAGAATACTGCTAGGATATTTTGTGTTATGCTGGAGATTGGCTGTAGTGTATCAGTTACAATCCCAAATGAATCCAATTAGCAGGAAAAATTATCTTGATTCAGTAGGGGAAACTGTGTATGGGCAAGAGAATAAAAAGTTTGGTTTAGTAACAAAGAATGAAATAAACCCACTTCCACCTAACACAAACTTAGTTTTATTTTTGAACAGCCTGTTCATTTTAAGAAGCTGGTTCCGATGTTCCCAAGCTGAATCAGACCACTTGTGATTTCTACTGCATCCAGACAAAAGCAATTTTTTACAGTTTATCATCACGATATTGATTCCATCATATTTTTTATGATACAAGATTGATGTGGATGTTGGAAACTGCTAAAGGGAGTTCAAGATTATGTTATGTTCCAAAGAGTGGTTTATAATATATAGTGAAAAGTAACATTTTATATTGTAGTGAATTTAAAAACTTAACTTGTCTTACAAAGAGAGCAGTGATCCATATGTACATGCATTCAGTCAGAAACAGCTCCTTCAATTAATTTAAAGAATGGTAGAATAAATAATGTGGCACAAATATCAGGAAAAAATACCAAAAAAATTGAATGAAATAAATTAGAAAAAAATTAGAATTAAAATTATGAGCAAATAAGGATATTATAGTAGTTCATCTACTCTCTAGAACTAAACGCAGATGAATATCAAACAATTCTATAGAAAACTTAACTCTGATCCACATGATTTTCCACTTTTTAGCTATATAATATTGCTTAAAAGACTTAAATATTGTTTTCAACCATTATTCATTTCTTTCAACTTTATCTGCAATAATTGCAGCTGTAAATGTCACCACACCACTTTAACAAAATCTTTCAGGGACTGTTGCACACACACTTCTAATACTGTCTTTTTAATTATCATATTACGTAGGCATAGAATAAATTCATATATCATTAAGATGCAGCTACTTTCTTTAATATTTCTTCTGTGTTAAAATAAGACTATCCTGTATCATCTTTAACTTCCTACAATTTATTAAAGTTGTTCTAAAATTGTTCTAAACAGCAACCATCCAAAAGAAAACAAATAAACGAAAAAGAGGTCAAAGTTAATAATGTAACCAGCATAGGTAATAAACTCTTCACAAGTCTCGATTTTTTGTTAGGCAACAGCTAGTACAAAACTTAGGTGTATGAAAATGTTTCTTTCCATGGAAATACAAGTTAAATAAAATTCTTTATCTGGTGCATTTGAAAAACAACATTTCTAACAATATTTCGAAATTTTCTCACCACGTTGTTCCCCAGCCCCACAGTTAAGAAGATGCCTTCCATCAGTGAAATTGGCTTCCCAGCCTATGGGTCCTGTCTTTCCCAAACCCTTGGTGTTTGCTTTGTGTGTAATAGTGGAGGTGATCCTTTTTTCTTACAGGCATTCTTATCCATAAAGTACATATTGCAAATACTTAGCTCCATATTCATCCTGTGTATTTTTCAGCACTTAGCTAAGCCCCAAGGGTGCAATCCAATTGCTTATGGTTGATGGAGAAAGATAACCACTTCAGGAGGGATGCTCATGGTTCAGTGAGCTGCCCACAGGAACAACCTTAACTGACTACGCTCCTAAATTGGGCATTTCAGTTATATTTAAAATCAGCTGAGAAGAAGCCAGACCTTAGTGTGCTAAACACAATAAAGAAGCAACGTTCTCAGGAGGTTGGGGTGCAAAGCTCAAGATAACCATCTTCCATTCCCAGTTCTGCTGGCCAACCTTATTTCGTCCTGATTTGGAAAATGAGGACCTCTATCCTAAAACTCTTTGAAATTTATTTAAATAAAAAAAAAAATAAAACCTTACATGAGAAATAATCATTATTAGTGTATATGTGATGGAATCTTAAATTGGAATTTTCTTGTTTTTAAACAGAAATGCATGCTACACTAAAGGCATAAAATCTTCTTTCAGAAAGTTTACAAGGATTACATCAATGCAATAAATGATGAACACAAAACGTTGTGCAAAAGGTCCCAGTCATCGTCTGGCTCCAAGATCAAATCTCTCCCGCTAGAAAAATAATGAATCAGAATGGTTTCTTGTCCATGCACCCTCTCAGAAGACTGAGTACATGTGGTGCCTTTAAACTCTACAATACTGATGGAGTGACAGATCTTGAAAGCCCATCTGCCCTAGTATTTCAGCTGCTGACACTTTTGTTTTGTGGGAGTCTATTCATAAATTTTTATTTGCTGACGCTTTTCATCATAAATGTTTAAAAGTAGAAGTGCATAATCATTTTCCGTTAAAAAAGCCTGATCAAAATCTAACTGAAGTCAATGGGAGCTTTTCTTCCTTTGACATCAATAGGCTTTGGATCAGATCCATACAATGCAATTTAGTACAGCAGTTAAACATGTGCTAAAGTTCCATGGACTACAGAGAGGCTTTAGACATGTTCTCAACAAATGCCCTCAATATCAAGCTGTCGTGGGAAGAGAGCATTTGTTTGGTGCTTTTTGGGGGGGGGTGGGGGGGAAGGAAGGCAAGAAGTAGAGGGGCATTGAAGTTGATTCAGGATCATAAAAATTTAAATGAAAAACTAATGAGTTTCTTACAATGCCCACTAAAACTGAGATGGTCACAGATGTAAGTGGGCCAGTAGGAAAGTTTCTAAACTGCAGAAACCTCTTATTTTTGCATAAGACCCACTTCCCTTAAGAAAATACACACTGGAGTGTCCTGGAACTGTTTTGTTCTGTGCCCATATAACATGCCCATGGATGTTACGGTGCATAATACAAACTGTCAACCTCAGTAAATCTTTGGGACTGGGCCTTACAGAGCAAGTGTGCACTAGAATACTAGGAGTTGGATGTTATGTACAACACAACCTTGCATGTCTGAGCACTCATGTAAGACTTTGAAAATAAATAAAATTCCTGAAAGTGCATTAAAAGTCATCTAATGCCGTTAGATGGCAAAGGTGCCATCCTTAAAATCTCTTTTTGGAATCTGAGCTGTCACCATTTTTTTGCAGCCAGCACTTACCTGGTCATGTAAGTAACCCTTTGGAGCAAAAGCAGGAACCTCCCCTGGAACACCTACATACTGCAGATCCACCTCCTCATTTTTATACACTATTCCACCGGTCACTTCACTTACTCACTTCAACAGTTTAAGTTCTTTGGGCTTTGGACCTTGCTCTTTCACTGCTTGGGTTTATAGTGTTGAGTGATTTCATTTACACAAAAGGGTATGTGCAAAGGGAAATTGCTGCTGTTTAGGGATCGTAGACTTGACTGCACAAGGCAGTTATACAGAAAAGTAAAATGTTGAAATACACACCAAAGAGTGGTTGTTTTGAAGTGTCTAATATACTGGTGTTTATGAAAGGTAAAACTCAGGAAATTTAGTTCTATCTCCTTCCCTTAGTATTTTAATTAAAGAAATCTCAACCTGTCCTTGGAAATCCCAAGCAGGAAAAAAATCAGCCTTTTCTACAGACAACTTTAAAGTAGACTGGGGAAAAAAGCACTAACCTTTTATGAACTCTTAAAAAAAGGAAGATTAAAAAATGTGTGATCAATAGCAAAGTGGATCTTCTGCAAGTCTCACGTCTCTTCTGCCTTTAAGACGAAGGCACATTAATGAGCACACAAGCACGGACAAAAACACTAAGGGCTATATTTACCTTCCACTTACAACGTGGAAAACTAATGTAAAGCATCAGACTCCAAGGTAGTTCCTTCTATGCGAAACCTGAAAATGGAACTTAGACAAATACTTCTGTCACAAATACAGCCCCATCTTTTTATTAGGGTTTTGGGGTTGCTTTTTTCCCCCCAAATCATCAGGTCTTAAATCCAATGCAAGGAAACAATCCAGTCACACTAAGAAAAGACTGTTCTCAGGAAAGACTGAGTCCCTGGAAGTTGGAAATGTAATTCCTATAAAGGGGAAAAGAAAGTCTTTTCACAGTTTATTAGTTCCAAGAAAAGGTATCAAGGGTTGCCAACTCTTCCTTTTCTGTTAAAATATTTATAAGAGAGTGTTCTGGTGAAATGTGCTTATCTGATAACTTTTTAGGCATTGTTTCTGAAGGTGCCTATAGCCCAAAGATCTTTTTTGCCCTTACCTACCTATAGATCTCACTGGGATTGTCACCTTTGCCTTCAAGTGTCCTCAATCTCTAATGGTCCAAATACAGAGTGGGACCTTTGGGATTTTTCACCAGCTTTATCACAGGATTTGGAAATGTTGTGCTTTCTCCCAGGCCTTTCCAAACAGAATGCGTATCATCTATGCAGCCTGAACAAAAAGAGGGAATATTTCTTTCAGACCTTGATGGAGGCAGCTGATGGGAAGGAAAATGCAAGGGTAAACCATTTATGCAGAGGACCATGCAGCATCCTGACATAGTTTTATTCTTCTCCAAAAATAATAAATATTCATTAACCATTAGTGAAATGCCTCCACAATCTAGTGGGCTTTTTTTTTTTTCTTGCAAAGCTACAGTAAAAGGACTCGGAATGTAATTTAGCTTATTAATATTCTTTATTTGTATTACAGTAGTAATCAAGGCCCAGTAATCACCCCCACCCTCATTGTGCTCTGACAAATGACCTCTATTTGGCTGTCACTGCAAAATGTATCTGTAGCTGAGAGCAGCAGATGACCTAGTACAAGCTTCAGAATAAGTACATTTGGGAGCTGCTGCAAACTCATCCTTTCTTTGGTAGCGGAGCACATCACTGATTTGAGAACGGAACACAACAATTTCACACTATTGAAACTATTTGAGGTCCCCTGTCACCTCCTTTTTTCTTTTTATTCTGCACTGGGATGAGAACCACATTTTCACAGGAGATTTTCCCCAAACACAAGCGTGCCTGTCCTGAAAGCAGAGGAGGTCAGATTCACAGATATTCACTTTGCCTGAAGAGTTTTTCACCTCAAGTTACTGCAAATTAGGACAGGCAGTGACTTAACCTGCGTTCCCCAGAGCTTAGACCACTGCCTGAAACTTTTAGCTATTGTGCTTTTCTTTCCTTCACTTACACTCTTTCTATTCTCATTTCTTCTTCCCCATATCCTCCTCAACAATGACAAATTATATGGAGATGAATTAAATGATTTCTGTGCTTTTTCTCATTGTTGTTATTGCTGAGAAACTGAGCAGAGATCTGGAGAAGTACATGGGTTGGTGGCTGAGGCAGGAAACCAAGTTTCAAGGGACTCGATTCAGTTCCTGGCTAAATTGGAAATCTCTTAAATGCTACTGCTCATTAATTGTTCTCTGTCTTTTTCCTCTCTCTGTAAAATGAAAACAAGGGTACCTCTTTCCTCCCCAAAGTTTCTTTATTGATTTATGATGAGATTTATTAGGTTTTCAGTTGTGGACATTGTTTATTATCTCACTTGGAATTAGATAAGCAAGCTAAAGTCCCCAGTGAAGGAAACAAAGTGATTGCGGAAGATAATAATCTTCATTATGTGAGCGTGCTTATTTAACTTGATGAGGCTTTGGGAACCGACTATAATAAAATTTGGATGAGATTATCTCTGGTGCTCAGCATTGGATAATTCTGATCTTGCTGATGTGTAAGGTAAAATTGGATTAAGGCTAATGCCAAGCATGTAGGAAAGTTCCACGCAAGTGGAACATGGAAAGAATGGTTCCAGGAAAGAAACAAACAAACAAAAAAGGGGTTCAGCACCCCAAATACGGAGGTTTGATGCCATTTAAAATGCCCTAAGGTGATCCAATTTAGTCTCTAACCACCATCTCCTAAGTACCCTGTGCAGTTCAGCTCACCTAAAACTAAACACACAATGGAGGTCAGCTGAATATTTCTCTTTCTAGGCTGTCATATTGGCTTGATCTGCTCCAACAGTGATGCAAGCATACACACCTTGACAACGTTTAGAGAGCAACATGTAGACACTTGCATTTACATTTCTTAGCCTGGAGGTGAATCTCCCCCCCAATATTCGAATAGCTGTAATTTTAAGTATGTAGGGCTTAGAAGTGGTTCCTGTGAAAGAGAGGAGCTTGCCAGCAAGTTTGGTTCTGCTCCAACATTTGCTGTCCCTTGCAGTGACCCAAACCGAACCCTGAGTTTATAATGGCATCTGAAGCCAGGTGAGTTTCCAATAGCTCTAGGCTTTCAAATGTCATGCTGCTCCACTAATTGCTTAAGCAGCTGTACTTTTCTATCCTTTTTGAAAAGGTAATCTATTTGAACTTGGTTTTTTATACAAAGAAACTAAGAAAACAACAACGAACTTTATTTTCATAGAGGAGTAGACAGGTGCATGAACAATAGGCAATAGCAAATAAATAAACAAAACTCCCTTCTACAATATTGGAATGATAAAGAGCAGCAGCAGCAGAAACAAAAAAAACCCACTGATCCTGGCATAGGGAGCGAGGTTATTATACCCCACCAAATTATTCATTGTTACTCTTGTTATGTCAGAGATTACATGAAGGTTAAGTAAGAATAGTGTAAGAAATAAAAAATTAGGATAGAACTGATACAGCAAATTTGATGGAGGAAAGTGATTAAACTTTGCTTTGATAAGTAGTATTTATTGTCCGTGGCATGAGTCCTCAAACTTCAGAGCATAAGAGGGACCTGGAGTAATGAGGCCAGGGAAGGTAGGAGTGAAATCAGAGAGAAGCTCTGACACCCAGGCTCCTCCACCACCTCACAGCTGACATTGTTCAACATCACATTCAAGATTTGCCATGAAGAAGTCCGTTGCTATGAACACTAATTAAACACAGTTTACAGCTAAAAAGAAATATGTTTTCAATATATTTTTTTCTCTAACGCAGAGAGCCCTTTAAACAAGAGAACCCAGCAACACACCCGTCTCATGGAAAGAGGGAGATAAACCCAATATACAGTGTAAAGGAATCTCCCTGTTTCTGGATCTTTCTTGTTGTCTTCCACTGGGTTTGATGCATTGCTGAATTCTTCAATTTTTTAAGCTGCATAGCACCACTGATTTCAGTAGCCTTACTGCAGTGTGTTTCCAGTGTAACACAGCAAATCAATTTGCCCACAATTGCAAATTCTTCTTTGAATTTTGATCAAATCTCTATCCCATTAAACTGGGTATATCTTTTATTATTGTCTATTTGCAGTATTTTAGACAGCCAGTAACAATCCCAATCTATTCCTTGCCAAAAAAAAAAAAAAATAAATAAAAAATACAGATGGGTCAGGTAGATTCTGTGCCTTAACCCTTAAAATTGGCCTTTTTCAGTGCTGACTATTTTCCAGGTCATTTGTACATCAAGCCAGAATCTTAAAGAGGCTTTTGCACACCTAATATAATACTTAGCATTGCTTGCTGGCTTTGGAGGTAGGGGTCATTTTTGGCTGGGAGGGGTGTTTTGTGGTTGGGGGCGGGGGGGGATGTTGCATTTTATTGTCTTGACTCATTACAAGCTGTAAGAGACAACGAACAATGTGAGTTCAACAGTCAGAATCTGTACAGATTGCAGTTGGACAGTAAAATACCCGTGCCTGCAAATTGACTAGATTAAGGGTTCAATTTCCATTTTAACAGAGAACATGGAGTATTTATTTGTGGAAATACCCTTTGGCTTATCAAAAAGAAGGTTAACAGGTGGCTTGATCTGAGAGTACCTAAAGAGCAGCTAGAAGAGAGCTCTTTAATCAAGTGGCCAGACACAAGCCAAGATCCAACAGCTAGAAATTGAAGATAAAATTAAGTAGGAAATAAATGCAGATTTTTACTCTGGAGGGTAATTAGCTGTTATTTGCTGTTGGTTATTAGATTACAGGAAGAAGTGGTTGATCACAGGAACAAAAGATGTTTGAGGTTGGAGGGGTCCTCTGGAGATCATCTTGTCCAACCCCCCTGCTCATCTTTGAATCATCGACAGCAGGTTGTTCAGGGCTGTGTCCAGTTGGGATTTGAATATCTCCAAGGGCAGGGACTCTGCAGCCTCTCTGATTAGTATTTGATCACACACACAGTAATAATGTTTTTTCATACATTTAAATGGAATTTCCTCTGTTCGAATTTGTGCCCTCTGCCTGTTGTCCTGTCACCGTGCACCACTGAGAAAGGTCCAGCTCTGCCTCCTTTACTTCCACATCAGGTGTTTCTATACATTGGTAAGACCCCCATAAGTCTTCTCTTTCCAGGTTAAACAAGTTAAGCCCTCTCAGCCTCTCTTCATCTCCATCACTTCAAATTTCTCCGTCGAGAATGAAGGTCTTTCCACCAGTCTTTCCTTAGCACTGGGATGTGCTCTAGTTCAACCACAATTATCAGGCTTAAGTGCATGGGTTATAAAGTTATATTTGTCATGTAGAAAATCAGATAACTAGAATAACACATTTTGCCATTAAAATCTTCAGAGTAACACCTTTGCCTTTCAAAAAGAACAGCCTTCACTGAAGGCACTGATGAATTTTCTTTCTGCCTTGAAGAACTGATTTTTCAGTCATAGGAATAGAATTATAAAACCTGAAAAAATTTCTGGAAAAAAACATTTTTTTTTGACCAAATCTTTAATGACTGGTTGGGCTGTGCTGTACTCACAGTGTTCTCCTGGTCTATAGTCACTTAAGAATCTTGTTATAGGCACTTGTTTCCCTCCTGGAGACACTGGCATTTTGGATTTTGCGTGTCAGCAAAAAGGCAGTGACATGGTAGGAAATCCTAGACAATTATTGCCTTTACCTCCCATTAGTAATGTGGCTGCAGCAGGGCTGCACAGCTTGAGATGCTTTCCCAAATTATTTTCAAAGTGTGGATATTTTTGTGGCATGACTTATTTCTTTGCTTGAATAGGCAATCACCTTAGGATCTATCACTTTTCTTGGCACAGGGTTAATGCTATTACATTTCTGATCTTCCTGGGGAATTTTCATTTGTTTTTTTAAACCTTTCATTGAAAATCAAGCTCTAGATTTAGCTCATCAGTATGTTTTGCTGAATCTGTCCCCCCTCACACACTGTGTTCCCCTGAAAATGGCCTGGGATTAATACAGGAACTGGATCACAGAGCTAATTACTTAAATGTACTTCAGGTAGATAAAAATTGGGGCATTCAATGGGAAAAACTCTCAGAATGGCGTTTAACTTCATCAGAGCTCCAGATGCTGGGACACTATGAACTGGCAGCTCTCTGGAGGTAGGGAAGGTGGACAACATCACGAGGAAGACCATGCAGGGATGAAGCGTGCCTCTCCTCACCCAGCCAGTTCACCCATTACGGCGTTCTCAGCTTCTTTAAAAAGGGTCGTGAAACCAAGCACGGGGTCTGGGTACCCCAGGACTGTCCTAAATGGGGACGTAACCCAGATATAAGAGCTGAAGGAGCTGCAGTAGGAATCTGCTCGTTCTGACAGTCCTTGTTGTCTGATAATGCATTGACGCACGCTCTCGGTCTCTGGATATTTGCCGTTCCCTGCAGGCTCGTGCCGGTACGCAGCTTGCATTAGTTCTCCCTTTCGCTTTGTCTCAGCATAGAGGGGTCTTGAGAAACTTTGCCTTTGCGCCGTTAGAAATTAACACGTTGGGAAATGAATTACACTGCCCGCCAGCTAAATAAAAACATAGACTGATCTGAGAAAGTCATTTATTGATCTTTCTTTTGTTAAAGTAGATTTCAGGGTGCAAAATACTAACTCAGCTAAATCAATATCCCTTTCACTACCAAGTTTGTCTTTAAGATTATGGGGCTATTCTGGAGAGTGGAGTTTAATTTCAAGACATGTTCCTCACAGACATTGCCTTAGTTAAGGCTACGGGACGTGTATTGGGCAAACGTGGAGGTGGATTCTAACTAACAGCGATG
Source organism: Haliaeetus leucocephalus (assembly GCF_000737465.1). NCBI lineage: Eukaryota > Metazoa > Chordata > Aves > Accipitriformes > Accipitridae > Haliaeetus > Haliaeetus leucocephalus. Next base: position 14,901,896 of record NW_010973187.1, on the reverse strand, counting down.
TGTGGATCTTCCACAACCAATTCATTAAGATCTCAATGACATAGGAAGGCAGAGCGAGGTATATTGTTGAAAGCTGAAATTACTTCTAAGTACAAAGCAATTTTAAATCCCTTATGAAAGAGTATAGTTACAAATTCCGGTTTAATAATTTTTTCCTTATCTGAGTCCTTAACTGGTATATATCTGCATAGCTTTACTGAATTTAGTGGAGTCTCGCTGGAAATCTGGCCCTCTTTTTTGATAGCGAGGAAATATTTCTAAACATGGCTATGTATAAGCTGCCAGCTAGATGTTAATTTATAGCAGGGTTGCATTTTAAAATACTATTTTATAGGAATCTAAGCAAAATCTCTTAGAAAATCATATACAAAAGCATTATTTTTGCTATACTAAGGGACTGCTAGGTATCAGCTGTGACTCATATCTCACAGTGATGGGCATGACTGTAAAATGTAAAGTAATAATGCAGTATACAGCTGGAAAACAGTCCAACTAGAGGGAGGGGAATCAGGAAGTAACTTGTTGCAGTGCTGTTTTCCCAGCAAATTATCTTACTTTACCTGGAAGAATTAAGAACAATCTAATCACCCCTTGTATTTTATTCTTTCCTACTCCATGATTTAAAAATTCTCTGCTTTTTCTGCTTTTTTTTCCTCTTCTTCCCTGCCAGGAAAGTTTAATGAGGCATATTTGCTTGTTTCCATGGTATTTCAAAGAAAGATTACTAGCTGAAGGCAAAGAAATATATAGAATAAAGCAGGGAATAAATGTCTGTTCTTTAGTAACAGATATAAACCTTACTTTCAGAATTAATTATACAGAAATATTTTTCTATACTTGTAATAAGTGAAACCATGTCAGTCATTTTTTACTTTGATATAAGGTCTGATGCTTTATAGGAAAAATTATTTGTAACCCAGTACGACTCTGTGATTTGGTCAGAAGGACATACACAAGTATGGCTCTAAAGAGCCATTAAAAACATCCTTTGTTATTGAAATATTTCATAACTAAGTGCCAAGCAGGATTCAGTTTGTGCTATTCATACAGCACAGCTCTGTATTATGCACTGTTGACAGAACCTAAATTTAAGTCTATGAATAACACCTGGCCAAGAAAAGCAAGAGTGTCCTCATGCACCTCCCAAGTGGGCCCAAGTCCATATTTCATTGTGCACTCAATAATTCCCTGCGTCTAGTATGATAACATTTGCACAAATGCAGACAGAAAAATGCAGTTATCATCAATCCAAGTTTTATTAAAATCAGAGACAGAAGTTCATGAAGCTCGGGGGATCGTGCATATTGCTCTCGTTCATGGTCAGAAAAGAATTTTCCTTCATTATTATTATACTGTTAATTATTTGACTTATTTTTAAAGCTCCTGAAAGTTCAGAGGAGGGATAGGATCTCGCTGCTATTGAAGTCAGTGCTAAAATACCTATTAATTTCAGCGGTCCAAATTCAAAGACAAATAAAATACTCAAATTAAATACTGACAACACCAACAGAACTTGAAGCAAGTATTACATTTACTGCAACATCTAATGAAAAATATAGACAGGTGATGCATGAATAAAACACAGAGGTTCATCAAGAGCCTATGACCTGTATAACCATGAGCAAATCACTAAAGATTGGATCTGCTATTTAAAATTACGTACCTGAGGTAGGAGCCCCAGCTTTCTCTCTGGTCAACAGAAAAAGATTAGCAACCTCAGAGGACAATGTGATGCACCTAAGACATGAACCTGCCTCATGACCAGGAGTTTAACTGGAGTGCCTAAAGCTAAATGGGATGAACCAGGAAGAGCAAATACACAAACTAAATAGTAGTAGCAGTTCAGACAAAACTGCTGAGGGTTTCGCAAATCCTGTTGAAAACTAATGTGCCTTATTTCTTACCTTCAAATTGAGTTGGAGTTACTATAGCATCTCCAGAGATTTGTTAATACAATGTGCTTTGTTAGCATAAAGCAAAAAAAGCTGTCTATTCAATGATAGGTTTTTTTTTTCATTGCAATCCTAGGAATAGCGTTTTCCAAAGCTTTGGTTTACTGTTTGAGGTTTTGTTAAACATCTTCAAACGTCTCTTTGAGCTACATGAACTCAGCCTTGCTGGTGTTTTCTTTGTTTGGGTTTCAGCAGGGAATCTGGCTGTCTTTGTGTAGAGCCCAGCTCCAGCCAGTAAGTATCCAACTACAATAAAAATTGTTAATACTACTCAGTCGCTGCTGATCAACTAGATCTAATCCTCAACAATTTTAATAGAATCGTCGTGAATCAGCCAAGACTTGCCTGCAACTTCAGCCTGAGGGTATGTCTATGCTAATAAAAAGCCATAGGTCATAATATTGTCAACCTAAGTATCTAATTTTATGAAGTATTGTTATTTCAATATGATCAAATGAAAAATAAGGGCGATACACTCAGCATTTTAATGAAAACATACACATATTTCTTCCTACTTATGTGTAAGAAACAGTTACTTTACCTGCCATTCTTTTACCCACTTCCACAAATTTATATAAATCATATTTTTTTTCCCCACCAGTTTTACCCAGCAGACAAGAAGGAATAATTATCTTCATTTTATAGGTGGGAAATTATTGGCCAGAAAAAATTACTTTTTTCAAGTATAGAGGGTTGAGAACAGATTTCTCCTACATTCCTCCCTACTGCTTCACAGCTCAGTTATGAATATTCTTTCTTGAACTTTGCAAACATTTGCATTTTGCAGATTAGTATGTCTGTGTGTTTGACAATGGGCAACACGAATGCGAGGGTGTCACTAAGGCAATACTCACCCCTGCACAGACGCTACTTACATAGGCAGCCTTATCTTAGACAACGTGGTTTGTTTTTCTGCAGATTAAAAGAATTCATATCATCAGTTTTGGCCTCCTCGAGCACAATAGGAAATACAGTTCTTCAGTTGCCAACTATGAGGTTTAAATCAACTTCCATAATTAATCTAGAATTTAGGTACTTGTGCATAAACAAACATTGTGAAATAAAAACCAAACAGATCATATGCCGTTCTTACATTTACCACAATTTCTGCGTAGCATTTCCTTATTTTTTAAGAAAAAAATTAAAAAGTCTCCGTTCAACTAAAGTGTTAAAATATTATCCTATATATACTTCCAGCATGCAACTTCTCGGCATGGGTTAGGCTTTACTTCGAAAACTATTGTCATCCAGGAGACAACCTGTAGTTTTAAATGACTAGGCTGTCAGTTCTTTAGCTCTCTGCACTTCCTTTTTCTGCTTTAGTGAATAGTAACAATTACACGACAAACAGCATGTTATTTCCAACTGTGTTTTTTTGACAGAAATCTTTGTGATACAAATATTGCAAACTTACATTCGTTTGCACGATTAATTTTTATGCAGATTTTTAAAGCTTTAAGAAGCTTTTCATAAAGCCCTACAGCCTTTTGAATTTGGAACAAAACCAAGAAATCTTTCCAAAAGTATTTTTATTAAAATGAAATGCTTTAAATAGTGCAGATTTGGGAATTTATTTTACTAGTTTTGCTAGATTTGTGTTGAGATTTGCAAACAGTGCATTTCATATCCTGAAAAGGGTGTTGTCGACAATGAGAATGAAACATAAAGTAATTCTTCCCCAGAAAATGTTTACGAATCACATTTTTGCTGCATTTACCAATGAACGTGTAATGTTATACCTAGTAAATAAACATGGAAATATTATAATTGAGTAAAACTTGAATGTCATTCATGAAGGGTGTTAGAAGCCATAGACCCTACTCTGGTTTGGCAGAAAGTGTCCTTAAAATTTCCCTTAAGCATTTAATTTTTGAAGGACAAGTAGAGACTTAAATCATTCATCAGCATCAGATTTGAAAGCTGTGTACTTGGATTCCTTTCCTCCCTGTTTCTGCCTTCTCTCCCAACTGGAACACGAGATGTACTTCAGGTGTCAGTTTTCTCCCAGCCCATTGACAAAGTTGCAACCTCCGTGTAGCTCTGTAGGATCCTCCATCATTTAAGGATGCTGTTCCCTTAGGATCCGCCCCCAACATTTTGTGACATCCTAATTACCCTATCAAAATTTCAATGGTTTAAACAACTGACGAACAAGGCTTCACTAAGGATTTTTGTGAGGTTGTGTATTTTGACAAAGGAGAAGTGTGACCTCAGCACAGGATCGTATCACTAACCCATAATGAAGGTCAAGCCCCAGACTAGTTCTGCAGCCTTGCTCAATTTTTATTGTATCCTCTGCCCAACTTTCTCTCACTGTGCAGACACCATTGCATGCATGAGAATTCCTCCCCTCTTTTTTTTTTTTTTCTTTTCCTATTAATATACTGTTTTTTCCTTCCAAAGTCCATTTTGAACAGTTCTGGTCTTCACGTATATGACAAAGTCTGCAGCTGCAGTTTTTATGAACTGAAGTCTTTTATGTTGTATTTCTTGTGCCATACAATTAATTAACATTACAACAAGCAAAATGAACTTTGTGTCAGGGTTAGGCTCCTTATTAATAATTTTGTGCTTTTACAGATATATTTTAACCAATGAAGAGGACTCCCTGTACCTATTGAAGCTGTTTGCTTTCCACTAAAAAATTTAACTTAATCCTGTTTTTTCTACATATACTTTTACATCAACAGATACCTGATATCTTTATGTACTACCTGTTAAACATGCACATGAATAAACGTTTTCATTTGAACTCAAACATTTGTTATCCTGACCACTTTTAGTGATGGTCTCCTAGCAACCAAGCCTTCTCAAATGATGACCCTTACAAGATGCCCTTTATCATTCAAGAGGTTACTTTTCTGTATGTTTTTTAAAAAATTATTAAATCCTTTTTTTGTATGATTCAGTTTCTATACAATGGCTTTATTAATTTTCTCAATGTCTTTGTAATAATAAAATTATAGATTCAGAAAAGTATCTGGAAATTCAACATAAATCCAATTATAAAAATAAAAAGAAGCTGTTGCACTCTGGTAAATAAGCCAACAATTTGAGGTAGCATTGTCTTTTTTTATCCCAGGTTGCATGCAAAAAATGAAAACAATTCTATGATGACATCTCAATTAAAATGAAATGTTTTAGTCTAAAATATCACTTAAAATCAAAATTAATGTTCCTGTCACACAATTTAGTTTAACTGATTTATTCTGAGTTGGAACTGAAAAATTCAAAACGTATTGCTTTCTCTAAAAAAATTCAACACATTTTCAAATGTCAATGTGCTTAAAGATGAAACAGCAATATTTTGGCTACTTGGAATTTTCAGGTTATGGATGCCATTTTTCCCCGTTTATTTCTGCTTTGTCACCTCTTTCCTTACTGGAAATACTTGGGAAAAGACAAAGAACTGTAAGGAAAACTTTTTTTGTTGTTTCTAAATAAGAAACCTTTTTTTTTCTTTTTTTTTTTTCCACAGAAGAAATAACTGAGGAAAAAAGGGGGGGGGGGGACAGAGAAAGGAGAAGGGAAAGAATAAAGGAGAGAACGAATGGGAAAAACACTAAAGTCCTAAATTGTATTCAGAAAGTTGACGTGGTTTCTACTTTTTTAAAAATAGTTTATGGGTACTAACAGACAGTTATTTCCAATACTGTCACTGCAATTAAAAAATTTGCTACCTTTAACTGTTAGCTAAAACCCCCAGCCCCTTGGCTGACACACAGGTGTTCGAGTGATGCCATTTTATCTGCATGGGGCTAAGAGCATGCACAGACCCAAGTAAAATGGGGTTTTGAGAGACCCCTGCATTGCAACCCCCTAGCATGTTTTCTTTTACTGCATGAGTACTGTGGGAATAACTTATTAACACACATAAACAGAATTGCAAAGCAATCATTGAGTCGTGTCCTCAGTCACAAGGTTTCTTTCAAAATGTCATTCAAACTGCAATAAGTGTATGGGGAAAGGGGTCATTTCAGTGGAAACTAGAAAATTTAGCAGTCACAGTCACTGTAGTAAACAATTTTTGTCCTATTAATTTCTCTGTCAATAGAAAAACGTCAACAAGCTTTAGTTTAATGGTAGCAGAATGACTGTTTCTCAAACATTAAAATTCCTTCTTCTATGCAGCATTGAAAATGCTTTTTGTTATTTGTATGGGCTCATATTTTTAGTCCTTTATTATTCACAATATTTTCATTAAAGTTGTTACTTGAAGGTTGGTCTGCTTAGGGGGCTGGCCTCCTTTTTAATAGTGTTTACTTTCTATTATCAATGTATCTGTGCCGCCACGTAACTAATGCTAGCAACAGAGTAAAAATCTTTTTTCCAAAGAGCTTCCACTCCAAACCAGAAGAAAAAGTGGAAAAAGGGGTACTTAGCCCTGATTAAAGAACAACTCGCTGCTTTCATAGATTTAAGTGAGCTCCTGCATAAAACCTTTTGATATCTGCACTAACAGTGCGGGACATGACGCACACCTCCCACGTGTGAGCCTGGATGTGCAAACCCCGTGGCTTGGTTTGACATGCAACACACCCAAGCGGGACCCCAAGGAAACTGTGGGGCAGGGCAGGAGGATTTCTTCTTCTGTCCACAGCTCAGAGTAATCCAGTCCAGGAAAATGCCTTTTGGAGAACATGAAAGCCCAAAAACCTGCTTGCACCTATGGAAACTCCTAAAGGCTCTGACTGCCAAGGGTGGGGGCAGATACCAGTAGGGAGGAGAGGTTTCCTTGCCTGCCCTCCCACCTCCCAAGTTCACCGTCTGTTTATTCTTCTTCCCTTCCCCATATGAAAAACTTCTGCTGTAAAAAGGCTGTGAAGTGAAGACCTGAAGTCTCCTCTCTGGGTTTATACTGCAGATCTGTTGAGACTTGGTGCAGGTCTGCCCACTAGACCACTGCCTGGCTTCTCAGATGTAAAGGTTTTATCTAGAGAGTTCTAGCCAGTCGGGAGAATTTGGGTGCCTTACTTTATCTCTGAATTTCTGGGTAATTTTCTGAACCTTTTGGTGTTGTGCCAATCTGTGCTTCTTTTGCATTTATATCTCTATCCAAAGGACACAGAGAGCATTAGACATTTCAGATCTTAATTAATGAAAATACCTTTATTGTGCGTAATCGACCTGCTGGGTAAAATTAAATAAATGGACCCTATCCGGAGACAGAGCAGAGATCAAGAGATCAAGAAACCGGATTAGACTAGAAAAACTGATTCATCAATTATCAGTTACTAAAATTAACTTTGTCAAATGTCAATATTAAGCATTCCCCCTTTGAGAACTGGTGCTAGTGAAACAGATTTATAAGATTAATCATCTTTGAACACTTTTTTGTTGTTATTGCTGGGTAAATTTGCAGTTCATTCTTCTATACATTAGTGGAAGTTTAATTCCAGCAGATTGTTCAGTAAATCAAATGCTGTTTATTACTTTCCCTTCCTTTTCCAAGCTGCTGTTGGTTTCCAGTCAATGAGGAATATTAGTTTAAAAAACTAAAAACCTTCATCAAATAATTGTGGCTAAGAGGACACCAGAACTTTGCAGGAGTATATCAAAGTGCATCCATTCATTGGCTGATACTCTTGACTCTTACCATAGAGATCTATATTTATGCATGTTCCCTGTTTGTTTACTTAGAAATCTATAAGGTATATCCATATCTGTCAGTCTAACAAATGCTTTAGCCGATATACCAAAGGAAAATTTGACCAGTAGGCATTTAATGGTGAGTAAGTATTGAAATACACAGCAAGGAATGCATTAACCATTTCTTTTTAATATTGACAACAGTTTTAAGCAACATACAGTTTCACAACTGAAAGGAAAGAATTGGTATCTTCCTTTATAATCACACACTATTCACAAAGAAATACAGAATTAGGAAACTGAAGACACCAACAGTCACCTCTGCAAGTGACTGTATCATTTTGAGGTCTTCCACATTAACAGATGCCCAAAATCAAGTACTAGCATGTACACCAACATGCTGAAAGAGCAATATTTTATCTCCTAAGATGACTATAATTGCAACTCCATGCATCTGAACACAGAGTCACTTCAGTTGAGCATTCAGTGCTGAAGATATTGAATTAGTACCCAAGAAACCTCATATCGTTGTGAATTCCAGTAAGACAGGTTACGCAGAAGAACCAGGTAAAGAAAATTCCAAATACCAGTTATCTTCTGAGGGGTATGAATTAAAGTCTTTCCCACTCTTGCACTGATGCCTGGTTGGAGTCACACTTCAATGAAATAGGCAATGGTAAGCACTACTCTGGCTCAGGAAAATAGGTAGGATCTTATAATGTAGTGGCAAAAATATGCTAAGTTTTAAAGAATGCTCAGCACAACGCAAGCAAATCAGTAATAAGGATAACCCACCAATGGTAGATTGCAACCAGATCTAAAAGCAATAAACCATGTCTGTTCTACACACAGTAAAATGAAGGAACAACTGTAGTACAGAGTCAACTACAGCTAGTTAATCAGATAATTAACCAATTGTTTAATTGTTAGCTAATTGGATAACAGCAGCAGAGAAAATGCAGCTGCCTGGGTTTCAGCCTAGGCTTGAACCACAACAGGAGTCTCTGGGCTGTTATTCTACTAAGAGGATGATACTACCTGTTCATTTATATTTTTAGCAAGTTAATCTGAAAAAAAACTGGAACAAATATGCCTATATGTGGTACAGTTAGGCTCTTTTTTTGCTCTCTACACCTGAAGTGGAGTTTAGCCAGTTAAAACACCAACTCCCACAATTTAAAGCATAGGAAAATCCTAAATGAAGGGGGATTTTTAAGGGCTGGAAAATAGTAATATATAAAATAGTGTTCAATATCATGAATACATCTCAGCCCTTTCTAAAATGCAGTACAGCAGAATACTCCATGATGTTATGCCAAATGTAAATATGGTTATGGATTTGCAAACAATTATTCTGACAGCAAAATGGTTCTATCAAAGCCACCCACTCTCTCACCAACACTATTATTCGATTTAGCTACTTTAGTTAGCTGGGCATTTTTCAGAACAAAAAAATAGTTCTTGGCCCAAGGATCTTGTCAAATAATTTTACCGGTGATGCAACGAGTGACAGCAAGTTGCAGTGGTAGAGAAAGAGAGGACAGAGTTTGGACCTTAAAAGTATGCCTGTGATTATCCAGTGCGAGCTTACAAACTGAGAGTTGTGCAATATGGATACTCTTCTTGTCTTTTACGAGAGAAGACAGAATTCTGAACAGTAGTTTATCTATGCCTTTGCTACTGAGATTTTCATAGCCGTCTCAGTAAAAATCTGATAGTTAGCGTATACAATATAAAGAAACACCGTATGACTGCCAAATTTTCAAAGTATATTCCAAAAAACTACCAGGAAGGAAATTACAGAAACATTGCTGAGTGTGTAACAGTCAAATGAAAGCCCATAATTAACTACTAAGAAAAAAAAAAATCTGAATTTTTTAGAAGACTTAAGAATTAAGGAGTTATTTCTTTTTCCAAAGTAATACCTGTATGCCATCATTTTGGCTACTTTCCTTTACATGTCATCTTGTTAACGTAATGACTTTCTGTTCAAGATAATGCACAGTATCCACATAGTTTTGAAACATGTAGAGCTTAGGGGAAGCCTACATGGAGAAATCAATGCTCACTAGGTAAGGATATGAAGTGATACCAAAGTAGCTGATCTGCACCAATTGTTAATGCAGACAGTGGCCTTTGCTACATCTCGCTTTACGTACCTAAGGGAATTAAATTAGAGTCATGGTTGTCTTAATTTCCCCATGTGGTGAATGGGTAGAAAGAAGCGTATCCAAAAGGAGAGACAGATGTTAAATGGACTGTACTGTGCTGTTGAGATGGTTTTATCTCTCTGCTGCTTTTATAGGGAGAAACTAAACTGAACTGACTTCAAAGAAACACACGTTTCTTGAAAAGGGAATAAATGACCTTTTGTCCACCAGGAAGACTCAATTCTGCCAAGAGGACAGGATGCATCTCACCTACCTATAGATATTTAGAAGTTGGATTTGGTACAAGCCTTGTGGTACTGAGGACAATACTTTTTCATCATACTTTTCCCTGTTATTTAATTCCAGTGGTACTGGTGGCTGAGATCACAGCTTATATTGTCCACGCATAATTTCTGAAGAATCGTCTGAATTTTGGCTTTCCTGGTGGCCTCTGTCATGCATGAGCACACAGGCTCCTGATAACAATAGTTAAACTGTATCTGTTTTCTAGTGTTAATTTGCACACTTCCCTTACGTGCTTTCAAGTTCCCTCAGCCTTAGAAAGGGCTTTATCTCATTTAACCTAATCATCTAAGAGTTAGACATGCAATCAAAGCTAGTCATGGAAGTGCCCTCTGTACTTGATGAGAGGAGCAGGCAGAACAAATCCTGGAATCACACAATATTTTAGGCAGAAGGCATCTCTGTAGTCCATCTAGTCCAACCCCCTGAACGACAGAGAATTAATTTTGACACTAGATAAGGTTCCTGAGACTATTTTCCAGATGGGTTATGACAGTTTCCAAGGGTGGAGATTCCATAAATCCCTCCAACCTCTGTAGCCATTCTTACTGTGATTCTTTTTTCCCCTATATCCAAAAATCTCACTTATTTTTTTCATGTCATTTGCCCCTGTCTTTTAGCATGGAGAGTTGCTTTTGTTCCAAGGAACTCTGTGAAATATCAGCACTCACATCTTGCTTTAGCAAAGTCAAGGTGATTTGCCAGTGAGCTGTGAAGATTTTCTTTTTCTTTCCTTCACTTGGGCTAACATGACTATTGTGGTTTGTCATGAGTGTCTAGATTATGGTTAGATGTGGAAATACAGTAATAGATGCTTTCACGCAAAGATGGAAGGTTGTGACACCAGTGTCAAACCAACTATTTCAGCATTCCCCAGTGATGCATCAAAATGTCAAAATAGTGACAGAAGTTGAAAAGCCTTTCTAAGAGGGGAGGACCTTGAACACACCTTCCAAAGAAGGAAAAAGGCAAGGCAGTTTCAGTCGTATTCTGAAACAGAGAGTGTCCTCTTAATGATACAGCACTGGTTTGGGTAATGTCTAGTTTAGAAGGGCAATCAACTGGGCATGTCGCCATGTGTAAACTGCACATTTCTTTGTGGACAAATAATCAGCAGATGCAAAATGTCTGAGATAATTAACAATTATATAATTTAAGCAAAATGGAAGAGGGTTATGGAAGTACCAAATATTCTGGCAGAACAGAATAGAATTAAGTATCTGGCAGAATGAAGAAGAATTAAGAATCAAGAGCACTTGCTAATTTTTTAGCCTTCTTCTGGGGATCTAAAGTACCTGTAATTTTGCTGTACTTTGTTTATACTGTGGTAGCACAGTTATGGCCCAATGTGCCAGACAAAAAGCACATAATAATAATTAATCCTTGCACTACAGAATTTGCAATACAATTAGCTACAATGAGTGAAGAATGGAAGACTTGCTTTGGGAATATGTAATCTTACTTGGGACTAAAACAAGATTTACCCCCAGTTACACTTACAGTCATTAAGACACAGAGAATCAAATAATCTGCTCAAGTTTGCAGAACAACAGATGCAGCAATTCCAGGAACTGATCATATATTTCTCAGTCTTGCAATGTGCTTCAAACTGACTGTCATTTCCTATTTCTTCTTTTAATAACTGTGTGCTTAGTGCGGTACAAGAAACTGGATTGCTCTTCTGCTGAATATTCAGATGGAAAAAGGAGGCTCGATGTCCTGAGATTCCTGCTCCCTGAGATGTTTCCTACCCGGACTGCTGAGGTACCACTATGCATAGCCAAAGAAACCAGGATGGCAAGAAGTGAATTCAGTTTTTTAAGTGCTAACCCATGGCTGAAACTGCTTCAAGTGTGTTTTGGGACTTTAAATCCCAAGGTCTTTATTTAAGCCCATATTAGCTATCAGTTTAGATGAGGGTCTGAATAATACCTCTTAGCTTTACTAGGTTTGCTTCAGATGAATCATCCTGAAGTCTGTATAGAAGTCAGAGACTTATTTAAGTAGAAATGAAGTCAGTGTTCTTTATTGTTGAAATCCAAGTAATTCTTTATCTTGTTTAGCTTAACATCGCCTGGCAGAAACAAAAACTTGTGAAAAGCTGCAAAGGTAATAACTCCATTAATTAAGCCATTATGAATTTACTTAATATGTTGTTTTTTAAAGAATTTCTTAATACTATTTTCCAATATATTAAGGTGTCAGTTATGTTAGGTACAGCAATTTGTTCCATCAAACTTACATCATCATTTACTTACTACTGTTGAACACTGAGAGAGTTATATTATTCTAATAATACTGCAGTTCACTGCTGACCAAAGTAATTTCTAGCAAAAAATTAAAGCCTCCTATTTCAACAGAACTCTCACATCTTCATTCTCCTCTTTAACTAAGAAAAAAAAAAACCTCGTCACAGCCATGCTGTTAACAGGATGATTACTAGACCAATTCATCACTGTAATCCACTTATGCCAAGCAAGCTCCTTAGGCCTACAGTTTTTCTGGTGGCCTTTCTGAAAAACTAAAACACCCCAGTAAGATGAACAATGGAGTGTCTCAAAATAGTCTCGTCAAAGGTAACGTAAATTCCTATTACGTTCAGTAGAGGAAGGATGTTTTGGCAAGTACCAAGACTAATCTGACACCTCTTAAATATCAGAGAGGTACCTGCGTGTACCTGTTTCCTACAATTACTTTTGTTAAACATGGAACAGAGTTTTCAATGCTGGAGCACTTAAAATTCAGTAACCTCTATTTTTTGAGATGTGACATTGCCCAGTTCTCTGTTAAGAGTTTTCATATCTAAAATGCAAGTGTTGCTGGATGATGCTATTTGCATTAGATGATATTTGACTTATCCAGCCACAGAGGAGAGGAATCAAACACTTTCTTTTTATTGTAAGAGCAAGGCTCTTTTGGACACATCAGGGGATGATTCACTGTGCAACCATCTTCCATCACTGAAAATATCAAAGGTCTATTTTAAAAAGAGGCCAAAGTGCTTTGTCTATTTCACAGCCAAAAACTACTGTGAGATTAATTTTCTTCTATAAAGGTATAAAGTTCAAGTTGCTAAAATTAGCAATTGTTTCACCTGAGCCTCTTCTCTATGGTCCTATTCGAAGCAGTATTGTTTAGTGTTTCACTGCCTGCTGCTTAAAATGTAACGTTCCCCATTTAATGTGTCAAAAAGCTATAGCTAATTATTCTCATAGCAAGGATAATCGTACCAATTATGATTCTTTAAAAAGAATGGTGGAAACAAAGAAGAAGAGATAAGATTTAACAATGACAAGACAAATTGGGGAGGCAGGGAAGTCTTAAATGTTGAAAACCTACAATGCCTTCTTTTTTACAGGAAAGAATACAATTACAGCTTTATGAAAGAGACAAGTTATCACCATTCAATCTGTGGAATTATGGATTATTATGGTAAGGCTCCCCTTGGTTTGGAATGAAGCTCATAGCTGTCCCTCCAGCCTCAAAATCTAGGGTTGTAAGATATGACATAGAGCAAGATCTAACGTTTGTACCGTATCTACCTTGGACTGATAGTTGGTGGAATTTTAGGTGCATAGTCCTGAAGGCACTGGTCCACCTTTTCCAAGACAAGCACCTTACTTCTTAGGATGGTCTATAAAGAGAGACAGACGGCCATAGGATTATGCCGTCTTCCTATGTCAGGTATCTATAGCCAATGATTGCCTCAGGAACACAAGTATTGCTAAAGGACAGTTCAAACCATCTAGGTTAGATCTCTGTTTCTCATTATTAGTGTACAGAGTGTACAGGCTTTTCCATCCAACTGGGATACAGGCTGCATATCCCTCTTTTAAGGAAAAGTACCAAAAAGAGCAGATCTGAAGCTCGGAGAGGAAGAAAACAGTGGAAACAATGAGACCTATATCCCCAACAAAGGTAAGTAACCAAAAAGTGGGAGATACAGGTTGTCAGCCTAGAAGCTGAAGAACTCTTCTTTCCCACATCAAAAAGCCCACAATAGGATGTGGGACACTGTCAGGGAGGAGCACTCTCTGATCCTGCTGAAAATGACTCTTTATACTGGTAGAAAACCAAGGATCAAGGAGACAGTGAGGAATTTTGCTCCTTCTGCCTCTCTGCCAGACCAGACAGAGAATCTACTGGCTTTTCAACTCAGTCAGCAGTCTGCTCCTGCAGCTATTACCTCAGGAGCAGATAGCAGGCCTGGAATTAATGACTTCCATCACTTACTTGTGGGTATTGTTAATCACTTTAAATGGCTTTGCGACACATTTGGATCTGTCTGAAAGTAGTCACAACTTTGGACAGAAAATCACAAAGGCCTTGGTTCTGATCCAGATCACACAGACAGTTTGAACATACCTACTGTCACTTAAAAAATGAAGAATAGCATTGCACAATTGTCCTCTTGTACCTGACAAATTCAAAGCCACAGATTGAGTTCAAAGAAGTGTTGCCCTGTTCTGCAAGTGCTGATAATAAAGACACCATGAAAGTTCTTGGCACAAAGGAAAACAAGTCAATATACGCATCAGGACACTATGACAGATAATATTTAGGTCTATTATAACCAGCTATTCAAGCACTCTTACAGAAATTGAATCTGCCTGCTGCCATTTCTGCCATGCTTGCTTTAAGCTGTTCTCTTATCCAGTTCCCCGACTGTTTATCAAACAGAAGACATCGTCTGGATGCTAAGGAGACATTTCACCATCAGCCTGAAGTGTGGCCCTCTCTGAAAGGTGTCACAGTAAAAGGTGCTGAGAGATGGGAAGAGTATAAAATCTTTTCAACTCTCCTCCTCCCCTATTCCAAAATACTTTTCTGAAATGTATCCTCTCTTGCTACCAGGCAACTTTTATATTAAGACGAATTTATACCAAGGCTAGAGAAAGAAGTGGATGGGATGAAAAGAAAACTTGTAAGTGTAAAGGTTGCCAAGACATTTAGAAAAACCTTGAAGAGGCTGTTAGAAACTTGGATTTTTGCTTAGCAGGATTTAAGTGAAACATGATTACGTGGGGCCACATTACCTTTAGAGAAACTGTGATTTTCCCATAGCACAGTGGAATGAACACCTACTTAGCAACTGCTCCAGGCTGTTAATTACTGTGGGGATTATTCCACCTTCCCACCTCCCATCGCTGGTATTGTTTTGTTCCCAAAAGGCTGGGAAACTCAAGAGACAGTCAATAGGGCTTGGACTCCTTAACCAAAATACAGCTGCCTATTGCATGACTTAGACATACAGGTCTTGGAGCACCAGCACTGGCAGGTTGTTCTCTGCTATGCAGAAAGGTGTGTAGCTGGGAGTCATATTTTACATTGAGAAAATCAATGCTGTAGCATTGAGTTCTGGATATTCAAAGGTATTGAAAAATACCTTAGATTCCAGGATCCTTCTCTGCGTTTATTGCAGAGAATCTTTGTCTATTTTTTTCCATTATGAATTCCATTTTTCTAATGGATTTCCATTCCATTATATAGATGCAAAATGCTACCACTGAGGCTAGTCAACATTGTCTGTGAAATACCAGTTTGCCTTGAATTTCCTTAAGATGACTCTGTAAGGCAGAAGGGAACTCATGGCCATGATGCAAGTTTTGAGGACCTACGGCTGAGTTTCATCTCATCACATACAAACTATGTAAAAGTTTTTTGTTTTGTCTGTGCCAATTGTCCATACTCTTTCTTTAGGAAATGGAAAGGGATAACTACTTCCAGAGGACAAATGATCCTGCTCATCATGAACACGTATTTTAGATTAAGACACATATTCTGGAATACCTCTCTGCCTCTCCGTGAATTACAAAAGAAGCTTAGACCAAACCTTTCCCTACTGGATAGCTAAATATAAGCTCCTGTTGCAGCTAAATATAACAAGAACGCTGTGAGACTAAGCCTAAAAGCCCTTTCTGTACTACAGCTGGTAAACAGGCCACCTGACAGCAAGGTTACACACAGGTTACAGACACTTTCTCTTAACATTTTTTTGAAAGCACTGCTCTCTGTATCCTCTATAATACAGCTCAAACTATCGCAAGCCATTGTGCACATGAATGGTCCAGACAGCTGGATGGTTTTGAATGGTTCAGTTGCTGTTGAGTCTATACCTGAATCTTACTAAAAGCTCTTTGCAGGATTCAGGAGTTATCACTTCACCCAGTTCCAATGACAACAAACCTTATGTTCTGCCAGTAACAAACCTATTTGGACTATGCTAATAGCTTCGCTGAATTACCTTAGGCTTGCTTTTGCATACTGTCATTTTGCAGCCTGGTCTAACATCCAAGGAGGAATTAAGAAACTGGTGGGTGAAGCATCTAATGATGCCACGGTCAGGACATGGTTCTGCAGGGAGAACAGCCCAAATGGCCTCATGACAGCATTCAGAGGTTCTTCTCAAGGACTTGAGCATTTAAACTACAGCGAAAGCAAAGCCTTTACTTTTACTATAGCAGAACAAGAGGCAAAATAATTTGGTTTCCCTTCAGTTCCCTAAATGAGAAGCAGCAGTCCATTCCCAGTGCTCCCTTACAAATGGCAAAACATGAGGAACTGCCAAGGTGTGAGACAGGAGTTTCAGGTCTTTACTAATCTGGTTGACATGCAAAGTGCTGAGGTAGATATTGAAAGCCCTGTTGCACATCCCAGCCCCCTGAGACATTCGGTCTCCCAGGAATCATTATTTCTTCTGTACAAACTATTGTTTCACAAAGAATATCGTGTTTCAGCAGAAAAGTCAAATGTGTCCTCTCATAACTCCATGTGGCTGTTAGCTTACTGCTGAGTTAATACTTTGCCACATAAATAAAACCGTACAAAAAAGAGAGAGCAGACTTGCAAAGAAACATGGGGAAAAATATAATTCATTGGCGCTCAGGGCTGAAAAGCTAGTGAGTTTCTTTCCTTTCCTTTTTTCTTCCCTTTACCCTTACAAGTTGATATGTATCCAAACAGCTTGAAAAGTACTTTGAAATCCAACTTTAGTCAGCTACGATGAAGACATAAGAGGAGCTGATTTTTCCTTTGTGATGCTTTGTTTTGTTCTCTCTCTTACTCAGTGTTCACTTCAGCAGTGGCTGCAGGAGAGGAGCCAAGTATTTTTTCTTGGAACTTTTTTCTTTTTTGGTGCAGTTAAAGATATATTTCGTGAGTTACACTGAGCAATAGTCACTACCTATTGTTACTAACCCAAGCTCAGCTAGTGAGCTGAGACAGGACTTGAACCAAACTGCAAGCCTTCTCAAACCAGGGGTAATATAACATTTTGCCTAAGGGCTCTTTCCTCAGGTGAGAAAATGTTGCTCTTAGTGGAATGATGTCAAATAACTTTTATTACATAAAATAATAAGTAATACTATATTCATCTATTTTTATTTTTGATGAAAACTGCACTGAAAAAAATCAATTTGACAATCGTTCTAAGGTACCATTTGTATGAGCTTTTTCATCAAACTGGGGACCAGTCATTGCACTCAAGGGCAAGGCTGCCACTCAGAGGGATGTAGGCAGGTTGGAGAACAGGGCCAACAAGAACTTCATGAAATTCAACCGGGGAAAAAAATGCAAAATTCTGCACCTTATATGAGTTATCACTGCACAGCTGGGGTGCAGCTCTGCTGAAAAGGACTTGGAGGTCCTGGTGGGCAAATAGCTGAATATGAGCCAGCAGTATGCCCTGGCAGCAAAGAGCAACAGTGTTCTGGATTGTTGATGCAGGAGCCGAGCCAGGAGTTGGAGAGAAGTGATTATTCCTCTGTAACCAACAGTCATTAGCCCACAGCTACAATACTGCATCCAGTATCGGGACACCCAAAAAAGAAAGGCATTGGTAAACTGGCATGAATTCAGTGATGGCCCATAACAAATGAGGGGCGGGGGGGGAGCAGGAACTGGAGTAATTGCCCTTCACAAGGTGCTGGGGGAGCTGGGCTCGTTTGGCCTGGAGAAGAGACAACTTCAGGAGGACACAACAGCTTCCTGCCCACGCCTACAAGGAGGTCATCAAGAAGATGAAGCCAGGCTCTTAAAAGTGGAGCCTGGTGGGAGGACCAGAGATCATGGGTGTAAGACAAAGAGAGGTTCAGAGCAAATATACAGGAAAAAGAGGACAGTCAGGCACTGGAACGGGTTGTCTCTGGAGCTTTTCAAGACCTGGCTGGCAAAGTCCTGAGCCACCTGGTCAAATCTCATAGATGGCCCCGATATGAAGGAGCAGGGTTGAAACAGAGACCTCCTGACATTCCTCCCATCCTACGTCCTAGGATCTTATGAAGTCTCTGCTAACTTTCTATTCCCATGTCCATTGTCAGCATATTTGAAAATGCCACCCATTAGCTTGCCATTCTGCTAGTGATAAGGTCAGTTTTGAAAAAAAATCCAGAAAAGCACAATGTGTAATGGTTTTAAACTAAAAAAGGGTAGCTTCAGACTAGATACAAGGAAGAAATTTTTTATAATGAGGGTGGTGAAACACTGGCACAGGTTGCCCAGAGAGGTGGTCGACGCCCCATCCCTGGAAACATCCAAGGTCAGGTTGGACGGGGCTCTGAGCAACCTGGTCTAGTTGAAGATGTCCCTGCTCATGGCAGGGGGGTTGGACTAGATGATCTTTAAAGGTCCCTTCCAACCCCAACTGTTCTATGATTCTATGAATTACCAATGTTTTTTAATACCGAGTTAGTAGAGTAGACCTATGCAGACAACCATGAGTTTCCTCAAAATTAGTTATTAAAACCCTAGTTCAGCAAAGCACTTAAACTCACACTTAAATTTAAGCATATCTTTATTTCCTATTCATTACAGTCTCTCTACTAAATTTAGAAATTTATGTCTTTTTTATTCTGATCTCTCTAATGCACTCACACATTTGTATCTTTTTAAATAGATTGTAAACACTTACTTAAAGCTGGACAAATGCCTAACATCTTTCCTGTGCTGAGATATTTTGTAATATTAAAATGTGATTATCATTAATCCAATTTGTGGATTAGGTGTTATTTTATTTTATTTTTACAGCAATATGCAGTATTACCAACCATTAGTATGTAAGTAAGAAATGATGAAATTATATGGCTGCTGCATAAAATGTAATGGTACCAAAATTACGAGTTTTAAATCTGAACAATTTTTAAAAGTAAAAGGATCCAGTGGAATGACATTCCTTTGGCAGGGTGTATGCCGTGACGTGGAGTACGGTGGGTGCACTCCACAGTGCTCGTGCGTTGTGCGTGCCCGTGGGAGCTCCCTGCTGACTGAGATGAGGACATCCACCACTGCTGCACCTCATTATTTTGGTTCACAGCTGACTCCGCGTGAGTATATTCTAGCACATATTGCAGTTTCCATCCTGCCCCTTCAGCCTGGTTGCTGCTGGAGGAAACCCAGATATGCAGCTGCTTTGGAGGAAACCCCGCTGTCTGACATGGCCTTGGGGCCAGCAGAGCGTCGGACAACAGAAAGGAAAAATCATCTGAAAACCAGTTGAATTATCTTCAGTCTGCATAACAAAAGAAATGCTGCTGAGGACAGAAGACCCTCCAAAGCATTGGCTAGAGTTGTTATCTCATTCACAGCTGAGAAGAAATAATTCTCAAGGTCAAACAGAAGCTGAAGTGCTCCTGGCCTCATCTTGGGAGTCCACCAGATAAATCATTGGTTTTAAAGTGTCAGTAGCCATAAATGACTTGCTCCTTCTTTATTGATTCTTCATGTTCTGACATGACCATAGTGACTCTTCATTTGAGGTCTCCAAACACCAGCGCGGTAAGCTATAGCTGTGGCTGACCATAAAAGCTACATAGGACATCCCTGTGATCCAGTGCATGGTCCTTTCTCATCATGGTAAAATAACACCATAGGGCAAAACAGTCCCTGGGAGGTGGACAAGGAACAAGACGAACATCATTGCTTTTGCAAGAATGCCCTGTGTACTGGCAAGGATAAGAAAAGTTAGATAAAATAAGAGAAATTAATATCAATGTCTAGACAGATTCTCAGAAGTGTCGGTTGGCAAATGACAAATGAATCCAGCAATGCTGCATAAATTTACAATACCTTATAGTGTTTCCTTAGAATAATCGAAAATCAAAACCCCCTCAAAATTAAGGAAAACAGAATGATGTAACTTATTCTTGAAATACTTAAAAAATTATATCCAGTATTAATACACATGCAGATGACAAGAAAAAGGTTTTCAGAATATTGGTTAAATGCAACGCTGAACAGCGTGTGCTAATATTAATTACTATTTTCACCATTATTCTCTTAATGTTCTAGGAGAGATCAAGAGAAAGACTAGCAAGAATTTTTAACTTACATTGATATGCAAATTAATTTTCCGTGTAACATCATGCATTTTCGTGGCAAACTTCATCCTTTATGCTTTTTCCATCAAATAAAGAAACAATACTATGTGCCTGAGGTATCCAATCAAAATTTGTGACCCATTTCAAGCTTTATGAATCAAGTATGCACAGTGAAACCATTAACTGCATATTGTATGAAGGGTGACTCCACTGTGTTTTATGGTGGGATTTGGGTCTTTTTTATTGCCTTTTAAATTATTTTCCTAATAATTCTTAATTACTTTTACAATTTACTCTTTGACCATCACTAATCACTGAGCTGACTTTTTCATAGAACTATTCACTGCAATTTCAAGATCACATTCCTCAATGGCAAAGACTAATTTTAACATCATATATGGAAAAGTTAAAACTGTTTTTTCATGTACATCACTAACATTTACTCTTATACAGTTTTATTTCCCCGTTCATTAACCTGCTGATCATCACATGTTGTACATCACGTGTATCATATTGCTAAAATGTACTGAGTTGTAGTGCTAGAGGTCAAGGCAAGGCTTTAGTTTAGTTGTTAGGCTGTGTCTCAGCATTCAGATCTTAGATATCCCATAGATCTCTGTGAAGCACTTTCCTGTGTGATTTTCCTTAACAGAAGCTACAATATCAGAACTTCAGTGCCTCTGGAACGGAACCTTTAATTCTTTGTATCTGTGTTCTCCATATATAAAATCTAATATTATTCCGCGCTAGAGATAACAGTTTTCTCCTGAAGAACAGAGGCTGTAAAGAACAATTCATTCATGCTTTTTAGGTACCTCAGGTAGGTTTCGAGTTGCCTAATTTTAAAAGTCTACAAAGTAATTGTCTATACCTGAACTAGGGGGGGGGGTGGTTGACTCTCAGAGACCAGGGAGAGAAATGGGCGCTTAAAGAATCTGATTCATCTCATCCTGAAATAGACATCCATAATAGATCACATGAAACTTGTAATTTAAGCGCCTGTTCTCTCTATGACTATAAAAGTTCAGATGCATACTGGACCATACAGTTCAGACGTAGACATCTACACAGCTGGGTAGCTACACGTACTGAGATGAGCTTGACATCCTGAGTTTACAATGATGACTGCTGTTTCAGCCTCTACATAGATGCCCACTGCAAAGTTTATGCAATATATATGTCCTTGGGCTATAATATAATCAATATTTTAATATAACTACATTTTTCACAGTTAGAAAAGATATTTCCCAAAGCTATATGAGCATGATTTTGATTTAAATTAAGATTTGGAGTCTGTTGTGAATTGTAGAAACTCTGAGAGAAAAGTACCATGATCGCATACAGCATCATGACCCAAAGGACGGGCAGAAATTTGTTTGCTAAATTCTGAATAAAATAGCACAAGTACAATGAGATTACCCTATAATTGCATTTTCCCCAAACTATATGATTACTTCTGAATTCAATATAATTAGTTAAAAGTAGCTCAAAGCACCAAGAGGAAACAGAGTAATACAGAGGGAAGGAGTGATAAAGAGTATATCAGTATGGTAACGCAGGTTAGGCCAGTGAAATCTCCTTGTTCCGTAACCAAGGTAATGGGTAGAAAAATACAGTTTCAGATTCTTTGAGTGTTTAAAATTTCAGAAGGAAACAGGAATGTTATATGTACAAAAAGAAAGGGTAATAGAAGCCTGCTTGACCTTCATGAAGGATGCTAGCACGCATTCGCCATAATTTTTGATACAGATAATCTAACAGTGAAAACTTCTACCTTTATTTCACATACATATTCAGACACATTGTAGAAGTCAAACTTTTATGACAAAAGTGTGCTAAACTCTGCTGAGCATCAAGAAGGCATTTCCAAGGAGGGTTCAAGGATTCTTCTAAATGTTGTGAAAAAAAGTGGCTTCATAATAGTTCAGTAAATTGGCTTCACTAGGCCTAAAGGTGAGAATGACACTATCTCTTCTTGGGTTCAGTCTCTGTACCAGCAGGGTGAGAAAGACAGCTTTGAGGTGTCCTACTTGCTCTTAGGAGTGAGACTGTTCTAGCATAACAAATTACAGTATTCTGAGAAAACAGAAAAAAAAATCATTTCAGTCAAAATATAAATATATTAACAAAACAGACCTAAATCATGGGAGGATCAATTCAGAAATGCATCAATCTTTAGCAGACAAGCAAAGGTAGGGTTCAGATTCAATGCATGAAGAGAATTGTTATGGGTGAGAAAAGCACATAATCCTGTTAACAGTGGCCTATAATGAATAAAATGGGAAACAATGATGAATCATTTCCCAAAAGATAACTTTATACTACCTAAAAATGTTGGAAACGTTAAAGTCTAGAAGAAAGTTATTGCATTATTACTTGCTTGGAATCAAACATTGTCTTCTCCCCATGTCTCAAGGTCTGCTTATGGTAGTGTCCCGTCAACCTTCAGGCCGTGGGAGAGTTTTCTGAGAGTCACCCACAGCAAATGCTTTCAGCCAGCTTCATCTGCAAACCACTAGCCTGCAGTTTCAAGGTTGTTCTGGAGGCAGTTTAATCCGATTCAATAGAATTAGCCTTTAAAATCACAGCTATTTTCCAGACTGCCTCCGACAGGTCCCCCATTGCCTCTTTCCCTTTTCCTAGCCATGCACATTGATGGCTGAAAGTACCAATTTTTCTCCAGAAAATTTTGTTTTAATAGCTTGCTGTGAAAATATCCCTCTCCCACAATTTACTCTAGAAAGCCGTGTTCCCAAGCTTTCTATCCTGCAGATTTCTAGACTTACAGTTCCCCATGGATTGAAGGAGCGACAGAAGCTTGAATGGTACAGGATCTACTCAAGGTCCAGGCTTCCTGCTCCACTTTTCAGGATCTTGTCAGCCCTTGGGAGTACTAACCTGGTGGGGTTTTCTGACTCCTTGCCCCCTTTTCTCAGTGAGTCTTAAAAAACCATGTGCAGTTGCTGAATGGAAAGCAGGAAGAGAGAGAAACTGATTAATAACTGTAATTATGTGGATCAGTTCCCCCCCAGAAAACCAGTCCAGCAGTTTAGGGAAGCAAGGAAGACGCCTTTACAGCTATTTATTTTTAAAAGTAATCACCTATACATAGGTATAAAACCCTTCTGTGGGATTTTAATGTTTGTGGCAGATTTCAGCTCACTGCCTCTGAGACTGAGATGCGCTGTCATCACCCACCAGGCACAGATAAGAGAAGCGCTGGCAGTGGACAGCCGTCCACTTGCAGAGGTATCTCCAAGAGCTAAGGCTCCTAGTGGCCACACAGTGCTGGTGTCTCTCCGATTAGCCTTCCTGCTTTTGCTCGTTTAGGGTAATAAAGTGCCCAGCTATGAATGAACTGAAACTCATTTCATGTATACTGTTGAAAAGCCAACCGAGAGGAAGAGCTTGAGGTCACCACCAGCTTGGATGCATCAGCCTCTCTCACTCCCTGAGCCACGTAGCTACCCCAGAGCTCCTGCTGCCTTTGGAAAGATGGGGTTTGCAGTGGAAGGAATCAAGCGTGTTATATGAGTTCCAGCTAAAAGGAGTCATCCGTGATGGTAAGACCTTCATCTTTCTGGCCCGTGCCTCAGCAATTAAATTGCTTGAGGATTTCGGAGGGGAAAAAAGGAAGGAAACAGAGACGGGGTAAGAAGAGGAAGCAGATGTAACCACAGTGAGTGCCTTGACTTTAATCAACTCTCAGCCCTGTTGGTGTGGTTCATGGGGAAAAGCCTGTGTCAACTTGTGGAAGCTAAATAATGTGGAGTGTCATCTGTTATATAACTCCAGTTGCAAAGGGAAAAAGTTTCTTTTTTGCCTCCTATTTTATTCTTTGATGTTGCCTTCAGCAATTTTTTGAAATTCAATGTTATTACTCTTCAGTTAATGACTTCTGAAAAAATAAATATAAACTTCCATAACTTGAGTGATGTTTTTTTAATAGGTGTCTACAATCTAAGCTTGCAACAAGTTATTTTAAAACATTTTTTTTGCCAACTTTTAACTTATACTTACTCTTGAAACAGTTCTCTTGCAATATCTTGATTAAGAAATATGAACAACTGCCTTTAAAGTGTTGGTTTCACAAAGATAAAAGGAAAGACTCCCAGCTTACATAAGTTGTCACATCCTGTGGGCTGATAACATTTTAGATTAGTTGAATCTCTAATATTAACATTTTCTCTAGACATTCCCAATCTTCCTAGTGAGTTCCACTGTTTTGATTTTTACTTATACAAACAGAGAAGCCCTGAGGGGCCTAAACTGAGACGCCATAAGCAGTCTGATTTTCCAATGGAAAGCAGACAGTCCTCCATCTTCTGAAAACTAGACATCTTTAAGATGTTTGTTTATTTGGACATGTATAAAATCCAAGTATGCAAAATTCTATTTTTTAATAAGGTTAAAAAAATCTCCCTTTTTCTATATGTACTGCCAAGGACTTGTAAAGACTGCCAGTGTAATATCACTTCCAAAATAAATTTAATTATTTCACGTTTTTTCTGCATACCTATGATGAGAGTTTGAGCAATAAATGAGAACTTACCTTTTAATATTTTTCTTTATTTGTAAAGCATAATGAAAATCATAAGGGAGAGCAGAAGAGAGAAGGAATATACGAAGAGGTATCCACCTGTTTTTTATATATATATATATATATATATATATATATATATATATAACAAATATCACCTCCAGTCATATTCATACAAGATAACGAGGTGACCCCACTGCCACTTTCCCTCCAAGTTGAAAGGGAGGTTACATTTTTGCACACTTAAAATAAATGTCTGCCTTCTGTAAAAAAAAAAAAAAAAAAAGGTGTTGCTCAAGGGAAGCTATCAGCACTTGAGAGAACCATAATCCCCACCATCTGCTACCACAGAGACAGAGCAACTATTCACAGCTTTTGTTGCAGTCCTCAGGCTGCAATTGTTCTGCAACTGAGGGTGGTCACAGTAGACCTGAGCAATTTTATATCTTTACTGCTTATTCCCCTGCCTACCGCCGCCTCTCTTCCTCCCTGCTCTGCCCATTTTTTTACTGTAATAGGCAAAATGAGGGCAGGGAAGGGATTGTATCTCTCTGATCTGTAGGCCACCTGCTGCCACCAACAGAAACATGAAATATGCATTGTATTTTGGGCCTGTAGGAGATGTCCCCTAGGCTGAGATTCATTTCATTTAATTATAGTCATCTAAAAAGTATCCAGTCCAAGCTAACTATCTAGGCTCCTCCTATAGACAATAAAGAAGAGGCAGTTCCAAAAGCAATTCATCCTATCCTACAATCGGTATTAATCCTAAAACAAGTGCTGCGTAAAATGAATTGTCCTGTCTGCTACAAAAGGAGATCAGTCTCCAGTTTAGAGCAGATACCCGGGATGGGCTTTGCCTGAGCAAATGCAGACACCTCCAAGGCAGACATCTTTATCTGAGCTGACTGTTTAGATTTCTTTAATAGCCAATGGAAAGAACAGGAACTTTTGATTCCTCTCTTCCTAACACAGATGCAGAAAGCCTGAAATATTATAAGTATTCCTCTCCACTAATGACAATGACTAGCCTGGATGTAGACCTTTTTTTATAGATTTATACAGTCGGAAGAAGTGACTTGTGTTTCTAATTTCCAGATGGCTAAAATTAAGTGAGAAAAATCTGGACTTTACTGACTGGCCCATGCAAGTAGAAATCATGCTTTGTGAGCAATGCCACTAGCTTCAAAATATTAGTCGCCCTTGTCCAGACAGCCAGTGACCAACATTACTACTTCCAGTTTCTGGACTGTGCAACTTTTCATGTGCTCTCCAGAGTAGCATGCAGTGAGCTGAAGACTGAAGACCACTCCTTCCATCTCTTTCCTCTATCACACCAATGTAAAGACACAATGATTCATTTGAAGTTTCTGAGTTATTGAAAGAGAACAGAGGAGAATTTAATGCTAGATGCAAAATGTGTGTATGTTACTTGAACTCTCTGGACATGTCCTTATGGCAGAATGTTCAAATGTCCATGGGACTTAATTTTCATAGGCTGGTTGGCTTATGGTAAATATCCTATATGAGCTACCCATTTGTAAGGAAGCTTATTCACCACAGTGTGCATTTAAATAAGTACTAGTTCATGATAACCTTTAAAACACAAGCATCTTTACTTCATTGGCATTTAAGTATTGGATTGAGCTTTATCTCAATGAGCTCATTAGAGAGAGTTGAATGTATGGGAGGATAGTTCTTCAGCCTTATTTCATTGCAAGTCTTACAGTTAATTACTAGGACAAAACACTAAATAAGAACACAAACAGTATTACAAGTTAAAATGGAAGGTTCTGTGGCAGATACAGCTTTATAAAAAAGCATAAGTTAAATGCTAAGAACTCATTCATAATAAAAAGCAATTTCCCAAGTATTATGTGCTATCTCCATTATGGTTAAACATCATAAATTAGCAGTGCACATTCCAATTCCAATGTCTTGTGTTCTTCAGTATTCTTAAAAATCAGTCGAATCAAAAGTCCGCTAGCACTTCAATGGAAGTAATAGAAGACGATTTAATTGACAGAAATGTGTTTTAGATAGTACTTCTTATCTTCAGGCAACACATTTTATTACCTAAAACTTCATTACTGTGCAGAAAAAAAGGAGAAAGAGAAACATATGTTTACTTGTAGTGAATCATACATTTAAAATGATAACAGAATTGATTTCTTCCTGCATTTTTTATCTTTACTGTATACATCATGACCTATATGCTGAAATGTGAAAACCTAGATATTTCTGGTACGCTTTTATATTTTCCAGGAGAAGAACAACAATGTTCTCAGAAGAAAGATATTTTTGCATTGTTATAATGTGCATTGTTTTCCTAAGATCAAACCTAAAAGGAAACTGGCCCCCATATCATCCATGGCAGTACTTCTGTCAGATCTCGTAGTTATATTTGCTGAACAAAGACAGTTCAGAGTTTCAGTGGGAATCCCCAGCGCAACAGTAAGGAAGTAGCAATGTTGGTTTTCACGTGTAAGTACTGTGAGTGAAGTTGACTTTAAAAGTAACAGGGTGACACCATCGATTTTGATCCTGTATAACCAGTGGGGAACAAAATAAAGAATCTGAACCCACTGTCAACGATTACCTGCAGGTTTTTGTCTTCTGCTTCAGAGGGAACAAAATGATACCCAGTTTCTGGTGCTCCTGGACCGTCAGTTATGAAACAGCCTCTAGCACTCCACTTCAGTGCAAAGGAGTACAGTTTGATAGGGACACAGGATTAGATGGCATGCTAATGATTAGAAAGAATGAAAATAAACAGTTCCACAATCTAATAGCAGCCCTTTCCATCTTAGGAGTTACAATCTAGTAGTTGTAACTAGATGGAAAAACATCTACCGTTTTCCACAATCAGAAGGGGTTGAGTCTAAAATGAATAGTCCACTTCCTAAAACTATGAGACAGTTAGAATCTATTTTGGGGCTATGAACTAAAGCTTGAATAAACAGGCTTAGATCTCTAATTTAAGGATGTATTCAACAGTCTTAATCCCATTGAAACCAACAGAAGGCATGTCCTTCTTACCAGACCCTTTATGGATCTGGATCTAAGTTCTTACAGTCATGGTACAGGAGGACCACTGACAGTCACTAAGTTGTTAGTTGACTTTGACTCAGAATTGTAATTGTATTACAGTTATTAACACAATGTATTACAAATATTAATACACAGTAATTGAATTACAAATGATTTATTATTGGGTAGGGGGAAGAAATCATTGCACATAATTTTAGAGGTGCACAGAAAACAGAGAAGTGACCTAGATTGCTTGGTCGGTCAGGTAGAAGCAAACGATCTGGACAACAAGAACACAGATCTATGACAAAGAGTATAAAGCTTCTACATAACTATTGAATCCTATAGTGGGAAGCAATAACTCTGGGAGCACAGCAGAGTGTCATCTGTGTGGAAACCTTGGTTGCGTTATTGAGTTAAATATTAGTACAATCCATGAATTGATAGAAGGAAATACAGAATAAATATATAGGGGTAACATTTCTTCTATTGGGACAGTTGTGAACTCCACTAGAATACAATGAGGATTTCTAGAACCCATATAGAAAAAAACAAAACCAAAACCAAAACCAAAACAAAACAAAAAAACAAAAAAACAAACAAAAAAAAAACAAAAAGAAGCAAACAAGCAAACAAGAAAAAAAACAACAACAAAAAAAAAACCTTAAAAGTGTTTGAAGGTTTAAAGAAAGACTAATGGCATAATGAAAAGATTGAAAAATAATGAGAAATCGAATTCCTATATTTACACTGTATTTACTCCTGTACTGCTTCTGAGCTAGCTGATTCCAGAAGCAGTCTGAAAACGGCTATGCTCCTGAGACACAATTATATGCATTATTAAACATGTTGGCAATTTGGGTTGAATTCAGGTTGCTTACAAGCACTGTCTGTTTCTGTGTGATTGCAGGACAATCCATCTGACTGACGTTGACCACGGGACGCTGCCACGGCCGCTCGAACACAACACTGTGAGAGGCACATGAAAGCAGGGAGCACACTCCACGTTTTCCCCTTGAGTTTGCCTCCAGGTTCAGTTTCTCTGTGGCTCAAATGCACTCTTATTAATAAACACTAAGAACTATTTATCCATTTGATCTAAAGCTCCGTCTCAAGGACCTCTCAAAACACAGTATGTCTAAAGGAAATGGGCTTAATGGCCCCTCAAAGTGCTTGTTTCCATTGGCATAGACGACTAATGAAGGTTGGACACTCAACCTGCATATTTAGGAGAAATGAATCCTACCGAGGGTGAACAGTGCAATTTTATTTTGCTTCAGGTCAGTATTCTGTTCTTTCCTTTCCTATATTTTTAATTTGTATTATTCATTCCTTGTCACTTTTTCTTGAATTAAGAGGGATTTAAGTGAAAATAAAAAGATGTCAACATGACTCTTTGTTTAGGATCTGAACTACTTTTCATATTGTGGTTTTTTTTTCTTTCCCCTAACATGTTTACGCAAATATCTGGAAACAATCTTCCCATCACTAATCCACGTTAGTAGTCCATTCTTACCCTCAATGTCTTGATTTCATCCTCTTTGAAGAGATATACTATTTGTAGAGTATTATTACTGGGATGAAAGAATAACATGGGTTGATGGATAAACAAATAAGTAACAATAAAATGCTAGCCTTGCAGAGCACTGTACAAACATCAATTAATTCTCTTTGCAGCAGCCTTATGCAGCTGTTAAATTCCCATTCTGCAGATGGAAGTGCTAAGGCAAAAAGTGGCAAAGTAATTTACACTGTGCTGGGACATTGATCCAGCCAGAGTTCTGAAGCTTGACTCTTTCTTTAGAGCGCTTTCCCAAAAGCACCAGAAGGCTCTGTAAGCTCTGGAACGAGTTTTTGTTACAACAGAAACTAGATTCATGACTTCTTTTTTTCTCTCCTGTGAAGAAAACTCCAACTGAGACAGAATAGAAATATGCCAGTTTATAAATAAAATTTTCCCTGTTCCTTCTGTCCCTGCGGAAGAGGTGCTTTGTTCCAGGGTCTCTAGAAGCTGAGCTGCAGCAGATCCCAGCCTGTCCCTTCTGGGTCCCCAAGAAATCTTTTCTCCCATATCTTCACCTTCACTACTAAGGTCTCCTTGATGGTGTGCACCTTCTTTCTCCCACACTCAGACAGCCCCTGTGTCTTCCCCCTGTCTTAATAAGCCTTCCTCCCCATTCCCCAAACCCTTATTTTCCTGGAAAAGCCCAACTTTCCCCCTTGAGCCTCCTGTCTGCAGCCAGAACAAAGCCAAGAGGCAGCTTTCCTCTTTGCTGCCCCACTGCAGCCTTTTAAAAGAAGAGCCCATCTGATGCGCGACGGGCTGCAAGCGGACATATAACCCAGACACCATCCATCACGCATGGCCAGAGTAACTCTCTTAATTCTGCTAGTCCAGTCCACCTTGGGAGACTGAGATAAGGGAGGTTGTTCCTCAAAAAGCCTGTAAGCTCTTCTTTGGTATAAGCTGTGTATGTTTTACTGTTGCTCATAAAAGTAGCCTTACATAGGCTTTTACACTGGATTTGGTTTCCCTGTGTGCAGCTTTTAACTGATGGAATCATTCACGGTGACTGTTTTAATTTACTGAATTAGAACAAATCATCCCTTTCTTTCCAGAAATAAATACTTGGTCTTCCCAAAGCACAGTTGCTTTTTAATTGTGCTAATGTATCTGGTGATGTTAAAAGTTGCTGCATGGCTGCTTCCCTTTCTTGCTCTTCTGTATTTTTCCAATTAAAACATGAACTGGATTTCCTTCTCAGTGGAATTACAGCCTCCTGAGGACAGAGGGAGAGTCAGCATGAGCCCAGGATGTAATAGCGGCTGAACACTGAAGGGACAAGCAAGGCTGGAGCTCCCAAAATATGACCCTCAAACTGAGCATTCAATAAGAATTTGGTTTTAGCACATCAGCATAATATGTAAATGATTATTTATTTTTATAGAAGAAAATATTTGAAAGCTTTTTAATTTAAGTCTAAGAATGAAGCTTCCTTGCTTGTACCTTTTTGTCACCATGCTGTCAAAATGAGTCAGTCAAATACTTGATTTTCTTACAGATCGCTGTTCAAGCTCTCTATGTTAGGCTTGAGCCCGATACTGTGCCGTCCTGTGCAGCAAGCAGTCCACTTCCAGGCGCAGGGACCTGGGAAGCAGCTCAGCACGGAGCAGCATTGGAGCCCAGTCTTTCTGAACCAATTTCCTTCCTGTTTCGCACCTGATATGTGACCAACTCAAACTGACGTTCAGCTACTAGTAAAACAAAAAGTGAAGAAACACTTTAGAATGAAGGTGTTTCAAATTGAAGCTGAGATTCTGGGTAGAGAAAAACTTTGGTCTATAGTATATGCATATATATATTCATATATCTAGTACATGTATATATTCTCAAAACATTTGATTTTAAGAGGAAACCACTTATATGATTATTATTTGTAAGAGGGTTGAGAGGTTTTCTGTAATTATGCTATGCTCATCTTACACATCTGTTCACTACATATCTATGTGTGTCTGTGCAGCTAATCATTTAGAAGTTCATCACATGAAATATATAAACAAGGCAGTTCCATCACATTTGCAGCCAATCAGAGAGGTTGGCAATGCATATGTGGTTATTTCCAAAAGTCAATATTTCTGTTAAAAGGCATTTTATTGCTTTGTTTTCTTTCTTTGTATTTTGATACTAAAACTACCCATTTATACAGGCATAAAGATTTTGACATAAATCTCTGAAAATGGCCAATGACACTGCTAAACTTTAAAAAAAAAAACTTTTTTTTTTACTAAAGTAAATTATCTTGGAAACTCAGAACTTTTCCAGAGGCAACTTGGCTGACTGGGGCCAAGCGCACAGTATGTTTAGTGGCTGGGATTCACCAGGCTCATCCTCATCCAGTTAACAGAGAATTTGGAGACTGAACTGAGAGAGGTTTAGTAGGTCCCTCTCATTTAGAAAATTGTCTGGTTTGGACATCCTAACACAGTGTGTAATCTCCTTTATGTCCTGATATGAACTCCTACAGCTTCTTATGGGAAAGTCTGCAGATGAAACGAAACTGGGAGGAGTGGCTGATGCCCGAGAGGGTCATGCTGCCACCCAGAGGGACCCCAAGAGGCTGGAGAAATGGGCCAACAGGAATATCATGGAGTCCAACAAGGAGAGGTGCAAAGTCCTGCACCTGGGGAGGAAGAGCCCCAGGCACCAGCACGTGCTGGGGGCCACCCGGCTGGAAAGCAGCTTGGCAGAAAAGGACCTGGGGGTCCTGGTGGACACCGAGTTGAAGAGGAGCCAGCAACTGTATCCTTGAAGCAAAGAAGACTAAGGGTGTCCTGGGCTGCGTTAGATAAAGTATTGCCAGCAGGTCCCCTCTACTCAGCACTGGCTGAGGACACACCTGGAGTACTGTGTCCAGTTCTGGGCTCTCCAGTACAAGACAGACAGGGACAGACTGGAGAGAGTCCAGCGAAAGACCATGAAGATGATTAAAGGCCTGGAGCACCTGTCCTATGAGGAAACGCTGAGAGAGCTGGGACTGTTCAGCCTGGAGAAGAGAAGGCCCAGGGGGACCCTATCAATGGACATAAGTACCTGAAGGGAGGGTGCCAAGAGGAGAAGAGCTCCAGGCTCTTTTCAGTGGTGCCCACCGACAGGACCAGAGGCAACGGGCACACACTGAAACACTGGAGGTTCCCTCTGAACATCGGGAAACACTTTGTCACCAGCGGGGTGACCGAGCACTGGCACAGGTTCCCTAGGGAGGTTGTGGAGTCTCCATCCCTGGAGATATTCAAAAGTTGGCTGGACACAGTCCTGAGCAACCAGCTCGAGGTGGCCCTGCTTGAGCAGGGGGGTTGGACCAGGTGACCTCCAGAGGTGGATCCTTTCCAACCTCAACCATTCCATGTTTCTGTGATTCTTTAGATGTTAATCAAGATTCACTGAAGTCCTCAGAAAAATAACTCTCCTATGAACTTTGTAACTGAACTTTGATCCTGAGTTCACCTAATGTAAACTGTAAGTATTAAATGGAAGTATCCATATGTCAGAAATTTTGTCTTTACACATTCCTCTTGTTTTCAAAGGCAGGGTATGTTCTTCATTAGAGAGTTATTCAGATTTCATAGGGCCCAAATCAGACTTTGGAAAAGCCTTTCTCTACATGAACCTTACAGGAAGCCTAAAACTGCTGAACTCTCAAATTAGGTCCCTCAGTTGTAGTCCTTAGATTAAACTGAATAAATCAGACACACTTTTTTCCAGTAGTCTCCTCCAGAATAGAAAGTTCAAGTTTTTAGTTTTGTTTGCTTTTCTTGCAAAGCCCATGCACTTTCCATCGTTACAAGCTGAGTTCTTCAACTTTTGCCCTAATAAAAAATATTATTTAAAGTAACATATTATGCACGAATGAGGATTGGGCCCTACATACAAAGGCATAAATTTGCAGGTGGATTAATGTATTTGTGCACAGCTTACTCTCCATGTGCTTGTTGTATCTGAGATCTCAGGGACAGTACCTAATGTTTCCCCTTCAGACTTGTCATAAATAAATGAACTGGGGAGAATATAGTGAAATGATTTGTGCAGTTGTTGAATTACTGCAACTGATGAAAAATACATAGCCATAGAATTCTGACAAATATCTTCAGCTCACAGCTAACAAGGTCATAAAGCCTGAACTAAGCTGCAAAATTATGGCTATTTACCTCTTATTGAAATAATTTGCCCAACATTCTTAAAGGAAAACAGTCCGTCTTTGGAGTCAGAATGTCACGACAGCTCAGGACAGGAAGGCAAGCTCTTAAAGTTGGTTTGAAATGGTTTAAGACAACATTGTCCCTGCTAGAAAAATACCACTCAGCAGGTGGTAGTTACTGCACGTCTAAGCGAAGTGCAGGAATTGATGATGACTTAAAAGCTACTGGGTTATGTTAACGCTGAGCAAACAGCGAATGTGCAGGAGCACGTTTCAGCTGATGGGTGGTAACTCAGAGGCAATAACTTCTCGGGCTGTTCCTATTTGATCTGCAGGAGCGTGTCTATACTTTCAGCAAGAGGGATGCTAAAAATTTGGTCATAAGTTCATGTTGTTGGATGCCAATCACATTACTGTCTTTTCTGTCCCATTCGCAGGCACAGATTTAAGGATAAAGAACACACAGGAGGATGTCCCATTTAAAATAGGGCGTTATGTAGAAAAAGGCAGCACAGCCTAAATTATCTGAATTGCTACTGCATCCAAGACCCTGTGATTTTAAACAGATCATGTCCTCTATATCTATTAATTCCATTGCAAATTTGCCTGATTGTGTGACTGTCTAACATATTCAGTGTCGTGGCTCTAAATTCTGTTAATTACAATTCTGCCAGATGGGTGACAGAAAAGGAAACAAACTCCAAATTTCTGTAAAAAGTTAAAAGAAAAGAAATGCCATTCTGTTTTTCATGTAGCAAATGTTAAACCAGATCCTGATCTGTGTAAACTGACCAGCTCTATTGCTGGTGTTTGATTCATACCAGCTGAAGATATGACCCAGTGTTAAACGAACAGATGATTCATGCAGTTTTTACATTAAACATAAAAATGATGTTCTCTAACATAGTTTAATAGGTACTTATTGAGTGCCAAGTTTCCACTGGTGCCTTATAAGTATACTGACTAATAATAATTAACAGATCTTCTTGGAAAGCAGTAATTTTCATATATTTCCCCTGTAAGATTTTTAACTGTTAATGCAAGTTAAATTAACTATTGCTGTGGATGGATCTATAATCCTTAGATTTTGCCTTTTTTTTGCTCCTCAGCACAGCAAAGATATGACCATAAGAGACTCTAGTTTCCATCACAGGGGTAGCAAGGACCCCCAGGGAATTTCCCAGGGCTGACTGCAGCAGGACTTTCTCAGGTAAAGCAGCCTATGGTTGTTGCTAAGCAAGTTGAAAAATGTGTTGACACTTTAGTCCGCCGTATTTTTTGCTGGGATTTTTTTGTTCACCTCTTTTGTGTTCTGCGATCATGGAAATCCACGTGATTTCTCTTCAAAGGTAACACACCATTGCAGAGTGTGTAAGGACCTAGAAGCACAGAGGGGTTTTTTGCAGTGTTGAGATCCCCAGGTTGGTACTCATTGAGTCTGAGCAGCCTGGCAAAGAAATGCCATGTCAACTGGGGAAAGAAAGCTTCAGACTGCTATTTGCACTGCACTGACCTTGGGGATAAAGCCCTCTGGACCACAGCAGGATCCTCTTATAACCAGGTAAGGGAGCTGGGCACCACCCTCGTTAAGTCCTGCAGCATTCGAGAGCACCATCCTCCTCCCAGGACTTAGCCTTCTCACCTAGAGTAGTTCCTGCCAACGCGAGCACTAAAGGAAAGTTTGTGTTCTTTTATATGAGAAAAGGCAGTAAAAATGCAGCCCAGGGTCTGAATAATACTGACTCACACCGAGAGAACCCAGCCAAGCTCTGCTGATACTGATGTTTCACTTTCCCCAAACTAATGAACTAATTCACTCCTTCTGAAGGAAAAAAAGCCCAAAACATTGGTGTTTTTTTATTTTTATTCTTTTTTTATGCCTGCTAGTGGGAAGTCCTGACAGGCCAGGCTTTCCTTGAAACAATGCAAATGAACGCCTTAACACCATACAGTTATTGGTGCCTTTATCCTCGTGGGCTGCAAATGCAGCAGAACTGTGCATATTTAGTGTCTGTGAGGGGCCTTAGATAATGATCTTTCTCTGATGCAGTATTATTGCTGTTTCTGGCAGACTCTAGAAGTGCAGGCTAATTGCACAATGTCAGATGGTAGGTGTGTTATTGGTTAAAACTGTAAGAGGCACATCAGCAGAGTTTTTACGATATAATAGTCACTGATTAGCCAGCCATGTAATATGCCAGGAAAAGTTTCACTACTCACTCTTTGCTTTAAGTTCAGGAGGTCTGAATGCAAACTAGGAATAAAATGAAGACTTGTATTTCTTATTATGGGAGTGAAGGATTAAGAAATTGCACTGCTTGAAGAGTCTGGCCTCTTCATTTTACTGATCTCTGTGCCATATTTTACCCACTTTAACACCTGTTCCTTGGAAAAATACAGTTTGCCCTTTGGCTTTTGCCAGGCTGGTGATACCAAGGAATCTTAAATATCATCAGAATCACCAGCAATTTAACCTACCAGATGAAATCAGGGCTTGTTCCTGCAAGATGCAACAAATTCACTTGTGTAGAACATGGAAGGATGTGGCCCCTGGTTTTTAAAAGCCCTATAGCAAAACAATATCGGTGCAGATTGCCGTGGTAGCATTTAAATGATAAGAAAAATTCTTAGATCCCAACTTACCCACTTGAACTGAATCTCGAGATTCTTCTCTCCAGGAACCAAGAGACTGATACTCCAAAAGCCCCAAGAAGTCATTTCTCTGTTAATGCTGAATACATGAGGGAGGTGCTTAGATACTAGATGGCAGTATAAATCCTTATTAAAATTCATTTTAGTAATGACATCTTAAATAATCACACAGTACATTATCGATATACTCACTCGGTTAGCAGAGAAATGAATTTCATTTCACTGCCATCCTGCATATTCAAGGTATTGAAGGTTTCTTTTGGAACAGAGATACAAACTTTTTGGATAATATTCAGATATTAATGAAACCTTCAGATAGAGTCTATCTTCTCCCTAAATTTAGTCATTTCCATCAATGCAGTAAAGATAAAGAAAAATAGAATGTTATTTTATATCAATATTCAACAAGGATCTTCACTAGAATCAGGAAAACTTTGTTACTGGTAAAACTAAACTCCTGAGATATAAAACATTTGAACTATTACCTTCTCAAAAGTGCTCTCTACTGCAAACTTAAAGAAATTATTTCTATTTTCCCCTATTTTTCCCTGCATTGCTACCATGAATGAGAGCAGTACAGAGAAAAATTTGCCCCAGTAAATCTGCTGATGAAATACAGTTTGTTGATAATTAATAGTCTTATATGCTGTTTCTCATTTAGGCCAATCCATTTTTATTTCACTGATTTGGGAAATGCATCACAAGACTGGTTTGTAGAAACCTAAAACTGAGAAATGTATTGAATTCAACAGAAGTTGGTTAAGTTAGGTAATAGAATAGAGTATCCTGTTAAAGAGATTTATAGTCTGCCCTTTATTTTTCATCCTGGGGATGTTAGCATTCTCCATTTACGTTCGTAAGTCTTTTCCATGGCAATATCCATAGTTCATAGAATAATTCTTAAAGCATTGTTCCGTTTATCTAATCCAACCTCCTACATAACACAGGTCAGGGCATTTCATTAAGTGTTTCTTGCACCTAGAAAAATACTTTTACAGCAGCTATCATAGCAGTGGTAAACTGCCAACACCTTTCTATCAATTTATGCTCTGTTACAGTGAACTCTCATTGCCCCAGCCCAAAGTGCTACACACTGCCATTTACTCTCAACAGTTTTTGGTTGCACTTTCACTCTTCCAGACTGCTGGTTCTTTAGATTTATCAACTAAATCCACGCAAAAGGGCAGAAATAGAACCTGCATGATGCTAAGTTCAGATTAATATAGAGTAAGCAGTAGTAAGACAGGGTATATCAAGTAAGAAATATAAGACAAGCAAGCAGCAGTTGAAGGGCTCTTGAGCATTTTGCTGGGAAAGGTCCTCTAACCTTTGTGCACTGTACATTTCAATTGGATGTCAAAGCCATCTGGATCCATAGCTCAACTGAACATAAAACAAAACCTACTTGAAAATTACATGAAAATACATACTATTTATTGTTAACATTGTGGGGCTTTTTCTGGTTTTTTGTTGGGTGGGTTTTTTTCCCAATGAAACAAGACTCTTCAAATCATCTATATTCCACAAGTAACAGCAATTGCATTTCTGACTCTCTAGTTTTTGATTTTTTTTTCATAAGGCTTTGCTTTCCAAACGAGCATGAGCAAACTCATATCTGCTACGAAAGTTTGCTGACACAGTAACATCACACAGTCTTTTGCAGACACACCTGCTGTTGCTCTGTGGCATGCAGGCAGATGAGAAAGGTCTCATCTAAGAGCTACTTAGCTTTGTTAGCGCACCAGGTCTGGCATCAAGAGAGCACATCAAATCAGCATGGCAGCACCTTCAAACTGAGACTTGCAAACATGTGGTCACCCACAGCACACGTGGAGCGAGCACGTGTCTGTCTGCAAACACCTGTACGAACACCTGCACAAACCTGCGTGCAATTTAGCATGGCAAACCTGGCCCGTGCAGACATAGCCATCAAGCTTCTGTTTCTGCTGTAGATGGCCTACCAAAAGGACCACAGAGGTATGGTAGGGACTGAGGGGAGCAAGTGCCCCAAATGACCTCCAAAATAGCTTTCTGTGATCTCCATTTACCATATTAGACACGATCGTTTTGTTGTTCTTCTACACTTTTCCATGTTTTCCAACTCCACCAGTTGTCTTTCATCTCTAAATCCAGGACACAAACCTCATACAGGATGAACAGTTTTTCCATTACACTGCCTACAGCTCATCACATAGCGGGTCCCTTATCACAACATCCAGATGTTATTGCCACACAAATAATCAATGACAAAATTTGTCTCATTTCCAAAGATTGTTGTGCTGGATGACTCCAAATTCTGTCTCTCTTCCCAGATAGGTGGCCAGTGTAATATCTGAGCATCTCAAAAGCATCCAAGGAAGAAATTTATTCTGTTTTTCTACAAATGAGAAAGGGTCTTAAAAAGTAGTGAGTGAATTTCCAAGTTCTTAGATCTGGAAATATCACCTAAATTCAAATAAACTATTTTAATTATTCTCAAATGCAGTAGTTCTCAATAACATCATTAGTGGGACTGTTGTACTGAAGGAAAGAAATTATTTCAAAATACCTAGGGTAGTCCCTGTGGAACATTCTCCATCTTATTAGATGTTAGTGGTCAGGTGCAAAACACCTTGAACCAAACTGAAATTGTCCATTTGTGTCAGTAAGTTTGGACTTTAATGCATTATGTGCTGGAATTTGCTTTGAAATGTTTTACAGATACCAAGCCAATACTGGTATCATCTTTATTTCCCTCCATCTGTACCTAAATCCATAATCACCCAACAGATCTGCATCACGGAAATGCCCACATTTTCACCGGTGTGCATACCTCCACTGAGTTTATTCTCTTATTTTACACCCATTGTAAGATGTGGAAAGAAATAATTGCATTTACTTTTTTCAGTTACATGCCATTAAACTTGCCACGTCAATGAATTCTGGTTTAGTTTGTTCAGGAAAAGGTAATTAACATAAAGCCCAAATGTTAAATGCACAACCAAGGCATATTTTTAATTGCTTTTAGTCTCTTTTAGAAAAATAAAGGAACCAAGTATTTTCCTCTAGTTCCTCGTCTAATCAGATTTCAGAATCCCAACACAAATTACAGTCTATTTGTATGCAACTGTGTCTTTCCTTTCTGAGCCAGTTGGTCCTGACCCTGTCGTCTGTGTGAGGTTGAGTTGGACACCCTTCATGCAGTATCTGGTTTTCAGCCTCCCGTGAGGAACAGAAAAGTTTCAAACCCCTTGTTTTCCAACACTTCCTACCAACAGGTAGTTTTTCATTACAGTGGCAGAAGTAAGTGATACCCGAACAAAAGTTGTCTATTTGCAGAGTAGGCAACAAAACTTGTGCTTCAAACACCAGTGCTATAGCGAGAGCTCTGGCTGCATGACTTTCTGTAAGTGCAAGTTTAATCTAATACTCAAGGCACTACAAAATCCCAGGGCTAGGAATGGAAGCAAGGGAGAGTCAAATGAGGTAGGGCAGGATTTTAACAACAAAGCTAATTAACAATCAGAATGACTTCATATGAAAAGTGCTGGCTTTCCCTCCCTTTGAAGGCTTTAAAATCAAAAATCACTATCTTTCTGAAAGATCTTCTGCAGCTAAGCCAGAAGTCATTGATTAGGCTTAACACAGGAATTACTGTATATAATTTTGTGTTATGCAGGAGGTCAGAGGAGCCAATGAGTTTTTCAGGCCATAAAGTGTAATTTCAGTATGGTGGTGCCAAAAGCTTGATGCAACACACTAAACCCAGATGTCTTAGAGCAGTGGATGTGATACAGGAGTAAAATCTAATCTCAGAAAAAAAATGATTTAACATTGGTCTGGCTTTTAAATACAAGAGACCAAAAGCCATGGGACCTAGTGATTGGCTCTACTCCCAACTACCTCTGCCAGTGAGGAAACCTTAAGCCTTGAACCTGACCACTCTGTCACGCACGTCTGACCGGGACGATGCCTCTTCTGTACTTTCAGCATGGTTTCTGCAGTGCTCGTCTGTTAAATTTTGTTTTCCAGTGCAGTTAGGTACTACAAAGAGAGCCTCATGCAGCATTCAGTCACAAGCTGCTAATAGCTGCTGATTCTTCCTTCCGCAGAAACATACATTAAAGGGGAGAAGATATTATCAGGCTCGTGCTGAGATTTAGAAGTCCTCTGTGTCGGTGCGGGAAGAGAGAAATGAAAGGAAGAATAAGAGGGGTGATAAAGAACTAACATAATCTTTTCAAAATTAGGGCTATTGAAAGGAAAAAGTTTCCTGGATCAGTCTTGGAAAGGCAAACTGTCCATCTGAACTTTTGTCCTTTTTTTTTGCCACTGAAAAAATTCTCCTGATGGGAGGTACCTTATGATATTATTTGTTTGAATCTAGACCTTGTCCCTAGCTTACTGCAAATTTATATTTGTTGCAGATTGCCTGCTTTATGTTTTTTATAAAGAACGTTTTTTTTTTTTCAAAAGGCTTGACTCCCCCTGATGTCCCTGGGACATTTAGCATTTGACTATAATGCGAGCAAAATTGGACCAATGCTGAGAAGAATCTCTCTCCCATATGCCATAATGAAACCCTCCCCTTGTGTTTATGTGCTTTTTAAAGCATGTTAAATGATTATGATGGGGCAGACACTTTTAATATATAAATCTCTAGAAAATGACAGAACATTTCAGAAGCCTCCTGAGTGGGTAGAAATCCTGAACCAACTGTTATTTCATATTTAATCCCATTCCCTTTCTCCCCAGAACTAGGCAATCCTGATTAGGCTCTACTTTTTAATAAAACAAAAAATGCAAATAACAAATGCACGTACAGTAGTGTGCTCCATATAAAATTTACATTAGAGCTTTTCTGAGAAAAGCTTTAATGCTATGTTTGAAGTCAT
Organism: Haliaeetus leucocephalus; assembly: GCF_000737465.1. Lineage (NCBI taxonomy): Eukaryota > Metazoa > Chordata > Aves > Accipitriformes > Accipitridae > Haliaeetus > Haliaeetus leucocephalus. The sequence continues at coordinate 14,860,797 of NW_010973187.1, read as the reverse complement.
TTTATTTTTACAGAGTGCTGCTCGTTAAAAGTTGTAAATCCATTTCTGTGTTGCAGAGGATGTGTCTAGCCCTCAGTTAAATGGAGACACATAATCCTCCTCATTCGTTTGCTTTTCTTCAACTCATGGTGCGCTCTCTGGGCTCAGTCCTGGAAGGTGCTGGGTATTCCCTGGATACCTGTCAAGAAGACTGAACCACAATGAGACCTTCCTCCTTATCTAGGAGGTATTTCACTTTCCAGAATGAAAGCCATGCCTTCTCTCCTGCTGCCCACTTTGTACATTCCTGAAAAAAGGAATAGGGAAATGGGGCAGACCTGTGTTTCCAGTCCTCCCACCTCTATGCACCCACTGAGCAGCAGAGCCGAAGCCGTGGGAGAAGCTGCATGTTGTCCACATGGTACATTCGCCCCAGGTGAGGAGAATGCCACGAGGCAGACTGAGACTTCGAGGATCTCAGTCTCTTCCTTAGCTTCTTCTCTTCCAGCCACTGGGCCAGTGGGGGTGCCTAAAATGAGCCTGAAGTCTAGTATTTCAAAGACATTTTAGCAGCTAGCTTTGGTGCCTAGCTACTTCAAAAACCAAAAACTGTGCCTGAAAATTTGTAGCAACTGGAACGTGCCATTATTTGTGAATTTCTACTGCAAAAATAGACAACTAATTGAAACAGAGTAAAATCACAAGGGGAAGGTGACTCATTATTTGTCAAGCCACCGGAGATGCCGAAGGCCTCCTGCAGTCACGTATTTCAGCCTCGTGGAGTTTTTCCTTTTTCTGAACATTGCCAGGCTTTGGGAACAGTGCTGAGGTTTGGGGAAGGAAAACACACTGCACCATTATCCACAGCTGGAGCCACGACCCTTAAAGGAATCTTCTCTGCGCTTCTGAAAGGATCAGCTTCTCTCCCACTTGTATTTTGTCTGAAGTAGAGACAGGGTAACGTGGCTTTTACCTGAGACTTTTAGGTTAATGTGACAAATGCCAGAAGTCTAATTAGGCTCTTGTGTGGATTCCAAAAAAACAAAACTCCTTTAAAAGATGCCCTTCTTGCAAGCAACTTTGTTTTCCTCCTTCAGGTCTTTTTTTAAATGTAAATTAATTCAAGGTTATCACTTCCCTTCAGCATCCCCCACTTCACTGGAATTACTCTTAATTTACTTTGATGAAACGTACAATATTAGTCTTAATTAGAAGCCTTGGGGACAGACATGTGAAGGCTCATGACACAGACACCTTGCACTTTTGTTGGAGCTTCTCCCCTTTGTAATCTGGGATGCAGGAATTTGTCTTTCAGCAAACGATAGCCCTGATATTTTCCAGCTTTATTGATCAGTCAAGTAGGCAATGACTTCACAAAGATTTCCTGATAGACTCTGACTTACACTTAACTAGCTCCTTAAATCAGCACTTCTTGTCAGAGGGAGGAAAAGCAGTCTGAGTTAATTGGTTCCTATGACGAACCTATCTTACACACGCATTGCCTTGCAAGAAGTAAAAATTAACAATTAACTAAAAGTTCAACAGAACTCGCCACTGAGTGACGTAAAGAATGAAACTGGCCTCAGAATCTTCTTTTTTCTCTCTCTTTGGGTATATAGCATGAAAAGGGGGAGGACGGGTCTGCTTGACAGGCTGCCTTTGCTGTTGTTCAGCCCAGGCATGTGACTTCCTACTTGGCAACGGCTACGAAGCTTTTGGTTTCTTTCCAGAAAGCCAAGTAGAAAACTGTTTTGCATTCAATTTGATGGAGTGAAACATCACAGTTTTCCATGATCTTTGGAGAACACAAAACCAAATATGGGGGTTTTTTTGCTTTATTCTATATACATGTATATATGTACATATACCTATTCATGTCCATATGTGTGTCAATTTCAAAAGATGTGGAAAGAGGCAAAGTTTGTATGTGAGTGGCACAAATGTTACTTGTACAACTGAATGATCTGCTATTTTTTGAGAAAATTAAAACCCCGCAGTTGTTCATCCCACCATTGCTCTTCAGCGAGCTAAAAAATGCAATAAGCTGCCCTCCCCGAGTCCAGCAAACCAAGGACTGTTTAAATGGATCCTTCTACACCTCTCCCTCTATAGCAAATGCTCACACAGCCATGAATATCAAACTCCAGATGTTTGAGATCTTGGCAGTCGTGCCCTGCTCCTGAACCTTTGCCATCAGCTGTAGCAAATGGCTGTTACTGAGAGCGGTTGTTGACCTAAATGTTTTCTGACAGCAGCTTCACCCTGCCCCTATGATTGGCATTTCCCAGAAAGCTGATGTGTCTGATGGACTGTATCAGTTTCGGTACTTCATGTTTCAGATTCAGTAGCTGGTAAAATGAGTTCAGTCCTCACTGTGAATAATTCGGTAAATGCTGCATCAGCTTTAGCACGCTCTGCATTTAATTTATTAGGAGAAGAGATACATTTCGTATGCACAGATTGATTGTTATTTTACTAGGTGATGTGTTTCAATCAGCAGGTGATATATGTCATTTACTATATTACACTGTTTCAGATGTTGCTATATGGTTCAAAGGAAGATGTATTCAATTTAGAAACATTCTCCAATGCATTTCGACATGCTTTTCATTCAGTAACATATCCAGTTTTTCCTTCTATTGTGTACGCTTGTCAGGTGGGGTTTTTTTATTTTGGGTTGTTGGGGGGGGTCTTAAATGTGTGATTTATGGTTGTTTCTCTTCACTTAGACTGTATTTGAACCTTTTATCCCAACCTCACTCTTATTTATATATCAGAAATGTTTTACTTATTTATATATCAGAAATGCTTATGCATGTAAACTATGACCACACAGAAACCTCTACGTACAAAGCAAAATTAGGATATTCATAGAGACATAGACTAAGCATTACAAAATGCCTATAACAGTGGGACTTCAATTGTAGGTGGGATCTTAGGACATTGCTCAAATACCACTGGATTCATAACCTGCTTCACATGCTCACTGCTTTTCTTGTGATTTATGACTTTCTAATTTTCTTTATGTTAATGTAAGTAGCAAAACAAGTTTCGTGGACTCAAGTAACTCCATACATGCTTACAAAGAGCTCACAGTCCTGAGATGGACATTTAGGAAATGTCTTGATTTCCATTTGCGTTGGATCGAGGTTTTCTGAATTTCCAAGCTGACAACAGTTCTACCACTCACAAACAAATGCTGTTGGGAAAAAAAAGTATATTTTTTTCTCCTTGTAAAAAATGGGCTGTGTTCCTCAAAATATATTGGTATGTGGTTGGTAGTAGGCAATGGATAAATATTTTCTCTGAAGAAAGATGAAGCATCAGATTAAGCTGCAGCTTCACATAACATGCGCAGATAGAAGTTCAAATGAAATTCAGGCAACTTCAGTTCTGCCCTTTGTCATTTTGGAGTGCATGCTCTGAGATAGAGACATTTTACTTGAATCATGAGGTTTATCACCTAACTACGCTCCAGCACTTTAACTTTACAAAACACTTCACAGACAATATTTAGTCCTCAAAAGAACTTCCTTAAAAACTAAGAACGTCAGTATTCCACACAATCATTAAAGACCTCATGACATTCTCAAGAGAAGCAAAGATTTAGTCCAGAAATAAGAATAAAGCTCTGTCTCACCTTTGTGTACTTCAATTCTGCACTCCAATCCTTCAAATAACTGCCGCAATTCAGAATATTCTCTAATGTTTTTGCTGTGAATGATTTTGCTAGCGCATTCAGGGCACTTAAACTACGTTTCTCCTCTGAACTGCTCTCTGGAGAAGGCTTTCTCACCCCAGTAAGTATAAAGAGAGCCAAAGTATACAAATCTCCTAACTTAGGTACCTACACTGTAAATACCCTCTGAGGGACTGTTGCTACAGAATGTAGCATTAAGACATGTAGCGATACCTAGAAGAATTACTAAAGTGTTGTCACAGGCAGGCAGCTACGTATCATTTTTCTGTCACTGAGCACCTTTACAGCATTACAAATATTCTAAGTAAGTGCTCAAACTATGTGCAGAGTAAATCCACTTTAAACCAAGCCAGGCAAAGTACAAACAGTAAAATATTTGGCTTGTTTTTTCCTTTTCTTATTTTCCCCACACAGAAAACAATCATTTGAGAGGTTGTAAAATGTTGGAACAATAAAAGCAATTTTATAAAATGTTTTAACAGTTTGAAAAATGTTCTGCTTGGAGGATGAGCAGTATGTGTGTGTGTATATACGTATATATACGGGGCTGGTTTGTTTTTTTCTTTTTCACACCACTTTTCTGACTCACAAAATGCTTTAGTTCATTGAATTTATTAAAAAAAACCTGTGTGTTGGTGTTTCTGATCTAGTGATTGGCTGAACTTATCTCTTGAGAACTGTGGGAGAGAAGAAATTCTTATGCTTTGCTTTTGCAATGCCATCTCTGGAGGTAGATGCAGAATATTGATATCAAGGGACCCACCTAAAGCTTATTGAAATCAATAGGAAGACTGACCGCAGTGATAATGATACGTGCTACTAGCCACAGTTTTGGAAAATTCTTAAGCAACAGCTTTATACTGCAATGGGATTTGAGCAAATGCTTAAGCGCTTTGCTGCTCTGAGATTACATCCTGGAACTGGGGCTTATACACTTGCATTTAGCAAACACGGTGTGTACGTATGCTTGCAGGTGTGTGTACGTGTGCCCAAATGAGCAATACATGTAGAGCTGCTATGCTTTTATTACCCAGAACAGATATCCAAAAATTCATCAGTCAGATAAGAGAGAACTGCAAAAACTCACTGGTTTCTCCAGCTGCATCCTCCCCTCTTTCTCAGGGAAACAGTTCTGTTGTTACATTTGCCAGGCTGTCACTGGCTATTTCTCTAGCGTGGGGAGAGCCTGAGACCAGCCATCAATATATCACACCTAAGTTACGTTGTGCTGAACACTCACACACAATTTTTCAATAGTTCTGTGTTCTCCATAAGATCCTTCAGAGGAGAGTAAGGTCTGTAGCAGATTTACATCAGGAGAGGAACTGAATTACAAGAATCAAATTATTTTTATGTCTGACTTGCTAGTTTTAAAGTTTGCTTGTGTTTGCTTCAGGCCCCTAAGTTTCAGGGAGATATGAACTGATTTGCTCCCTTGTTATCCAAATGGGATATCCAAAAATCCCCCCATCCATAAGAATCAATTTGTGCTCAAAAGTTTTTGCCATGCCATAACAGCATGTAAGCCATAATGTAAGGACTTTAAATATAAGGGAGAAACCATGCCAGTAGGTTTTGGCGTTGAAAGAGTTCTGGTAAACGTTGAATGACAAAAGGCTGCCTATGCCTGTGGGTCTGGGAGGACCACACATGTCACTCTCAAGCAAAACTAGAACAAAAAGCTCAAGAAGCTGGGTCCAAAGATTGCTTTAGATCTTTTTCATGTGAGTTTGTTATGTGGTTTTGGAACTGCAAAGCCCTCGACAGTGATAATAGGGATAAAAATGTTATGTTACTATGGAGAGTGTTTTGAGGTAACGTTACTTCTGAGTTTATTTTGTGCTGCAGTTGTGTACTGTATTCGTAGTGGGGGGTTTTTGAGGCTGCTCTGTGCTAAATTACTGCAGTACAAAAGTTTTCTGTCTCACTTCACTTCGTCCTGATCCTTCAAAAAATGCTACTTCAATAACAAGTTGAAGATAACTTGCTGAAGAGTCCTGTGTCTGTTTCTCAATCATTTTGCACTAAACAGTTTTTTGTTCATGGTTCAAAATAAGCAAATCTTCACTTGCTGGAACATAATTGTTTCCAGTGGCTGTGGCACCACATTAATCCTGAATTCTTTTTCTGAAATATTAGCTGTGCAAGAAACTACACTTAAACAAAGTAGTATTTGCCTGGAAAATATGTGAAACTGTAAGAAGATAGAAGTTTATTTCAGAGATGGATAGGAATGATAGACAGACCCAAATAGTTATCTACGCATGTCCAGATGGTACTCTGTAGTGATCTGAGCTTAGAAATGTATGAGAAAAACTTGTGATTTCTAATCTTGGGTCTGACACCACTTCCCTTTGTGGCCTAAGGCAAACCACTTAACTTCTCCATGCCTCAGTTCACCATTTGCCTCTAACTTTGAGTCTATAACAGCAGCTGTTTTCACTTTCTTTGGTAATTAGGCAAGCAATCTCTTGCTTGAGGCCTGGCATTAAAAGCTACCCCCCCTGCTTAAAGAATAGAGGAGATTTTTGACATTGGTCACACTCATTTTTCCTGGTTTCTAATACATTTTTAAAGGTTTCTTTTGACATAACTTGCACATGATAATGCAATCAAGATATTTAGGTTCCTGTGGATGTAATAGTTGAGCGGCGCACACTTACCGGTGGGTTCCATCTGCCACTCCTCCAGCCCCAAGTGGATTGAGGAAACTCAGGTGAGGATTTCAGGTACATCATCATGATCTTGCTATCTATGATGCTAGCGATTGGACACTGTGGTTGTATCTGTATAACTGAATAAAACAGGCCAGGGACCATTTTCTGCTGCTAAGACCTAGCATATGCCTCACACTCATACAATACATGTTTTTCACCCTGCAAATAGAGTGATTATATCCAAACTGCTTATGGGCATTGATCCTTTTCATATACTGTCCCTTCTACTACTGGGAGAGAGAGACTGTTAATTAGCACAGGACAAAGTCACACGAGGGAGAAATCTGTAGGTTGTGTGAGGACTGCAGGCCATTTTCAAGCCATAGATGTGTTTTATTTGCCTGGATGGATATGGACATGTCCCAGGGAAGTATCCTGACTGCTAGGTGAGGAATAAGTTTAAGAAATAAAGCCTTTTAAATGTTATAGTACATTCTCTATAGATAACTGAGATACAGTTCTGATAAAATTAATAGTCCCTAAGGGGGTACTCTTTAGCAGGGAATCTCAAAATATACAGGTAATAAAATATCATTATCTCCATTTTCCAAATGGGAAACCATAACCAAAAGAGAAGAAATAATTTATCCAAAGTCATCCAGCACACTGATAAGCAGGACAGGACTCAGACTTAAGGCTCCCAAGACCTGTTGGGTGTTCTGTGCTGTAGGAAACAGGGCTTCCCAAAACCAAACAGTGGTTAGATTTTATTTAGACACTTATATTGAGTAGTAAACTCTGCAACATTTTTACAAATTTAACTCTGATTAAAATAGTTTTAGAATGAACTAGCAAGTCCCAGGATGATTACTGACTGGTCTCAGTTACTCAGGAAACTTTTCCCAGACCTAAGTTTCCTCAGATGTTCACACTGCTCCTCTAATTAGGAAGTATATGTCTTCTTTTTGAGATACGAGAGCAGTGCCTCATATCTCAGCAGTGCCTTATTCAATGGCATTAAATACCTAATAAATGTTCGAGTAGCATTTATTTTCATGGCCATGTCAACTTACAACCTTGTCATCAACTAGTATATCCATCAAAATCCTTCTTCCCCCTGATCATTTCCGACTGAACACTGCATTTATGGAAGAATTTTTGTTATTGGTCCCCAGATGCATGCACTTGCCCTCTGTACTATTGAATCTCATCCCATTTCTATTACTCCAGGTCTCAGACTCATCCAGTTGCTCCTTGCAGATGCTCTGAACCTCTCTATATCATCAGCGAGCTTTATTAATGTACTCTCACTTTCTATGCCAGGACTGCTAGTGAAAGTGTTAAGTAGTATTGCTCCCAAGGCTCCTCTATCAGCTTTCCTTCAGGCTGAAAACGCCCAGTCTCAGCAGTACCTGTTGCAGTCTGTTGGCTAACTGATCTGTGGGCAATTCCCCAGTTCTCTGTCCTCTTCACAGTTTAACATCCTCCTGGTTTATACTTCAGTTTAATTTTTATACAGTTTTGCCGAGGTTCATGTTCCTTTGCTGAGGAAATCAGTGTGGTTTGGTTTTTTTAATAAATGAAAAACAATCAGATTACTCCAGCAAGATCCACCTTTGGCATCCCAAACTGTGTTTTACTCTGTATCCATTTGTCTGAATATTTTTAATTTTTCTTTCCCTTTGAGATTTGTTTCAAAGCTTTTATACTGTTCAGGTAGGACTAACAAGTCTGTAGTGAGTTGGATCATTTTCCTTTCTACTTTCTGAAAATAATCCCTACAGCTTCAACTACCTATGCCTTAGAGATTTAGTGCTACTGGCTCTGCATCTTCTTGTTGTTTTGTAATTCAGGCACATCAGGTCACCCTGAATTCTCTTAAACCCTCCAAGTTTTTTTCCTTAATAATTTCATTTTCCATACCTTGGTGTGTATTAGTCATCCTGCCTTTGCTACTGTGTTCTGCACTGCTGTTCTTATCAGCCACTTCAGTACTAGTAAATAAAGCAGGGCCTTGGCACAAGTTCAAAGACTGACAAATAACTGTCCATGCCAAGTAATTGTGGGGATACAATTGACCATTTTTGACCCATGCAAACTAGTACTGACAGACAATGCCCGTGCCCAGCGCAGGGACAGATCCAAGTAAGAAATCTGGATGTGACCATCCTGCTTTGGGAGGTGTAGCGAGTTTAATCATATCAATACTAGCACTCGGTCCACCCACACACAAGATTTTAGGTCCATTTTACTCATTAGCATAGCTGTATCCATTGAAACCAAGGCACAGTATTCATTTAGATGAGTTCATTATCTTTCCTCTCTCCACCGCTAATTTTTACTTTGCAGTGAAAAAAATGAAGGCAGAGGTACTCGGTAACTCACTAAGTTCAGTACAATCCTCAAAACAGGGTGAAATGAAACAGGACTAGAAACACAGAGAGTGGATTTCTCTATGCCTTTATAGATTTCTTTGTTTGTCAAGTCTCTGGCTTGTAAGCACCTCCCTGCTTGAGTCTTTTTTTTATTCTCTCCATGTTGTGATTTTATCTGTTTTCTTTTCTCTTTTGGACAATAGGTTATTTAACTTCTCCCTACCCTTTTCCCTCCCCACGCTGTTGTCTCTGTTGTCTTTTTATAGCTTTGTTTGGCTGATTTGGGTTTGCATGATTTCTCACTCTAATAACCTCTTCCTGCAATGGTGACAGGGAAGGTGCCATGGAGGGTAGAAAACTCGTTCTTCTTTGTCGTTGTCTCCCGTGTGATCTGACAGGCCGGGAGAGGAACACAAAAGTGGGAGGGATGGAAATGGGAGGCACCGGAGCTGCCAGAATCCCCCCCCCTTTTAACATCTCTGCCAGGTTTTCTAGAAATGACAGGTTCTTCCACCCTTTTCTTTGAGCCGTTCAAGGAGAGAGGGTGGGACTGAGTGGCAGTAGCATGAAAGGGTGGCCGGAGAGAGAAAATAGTTGTAAGTTTGATGTGATGATTTGGGTTTGCAAAGGCTTCACCTTGGGTGAGTTTCTTTTCACAGGATCCAAACTAGCTGTGGTTTGGCTGTAGGTGCCATTTAATTCGGAATGGCTTGTTCTAGGGGAGTGGGGCGAGAGGAGGGCTCATATGGCTGCTCTGGTTTATGGTCTATTTAATCTCAGCAAGGGGGCAAAGACTCCAAGGAAGGACAAAAAGGAATGAAAATAAGACTAATGTTTGGTCTTCTGTGGCTAAGAAGATTCGGAGCTATTATAACATCAAATAACACAGCCAAGCCCTGTCACTGTTTTCTCTCTTTATTTTGTGCCAAGCACAGGGAAGCTAGAGACCAGTGGCCTGTTCAACTACTTTATAGCAGCTTTGTTTCACCTTCACACTAAAAAAAAAAGCAAAGCATTGATTTCCTCCATTTTAATGCATATCTTTGCTGATTTACTGTTTCAGAGCTCCTCTCCCTCCATCCACCCGTTCATATGTCACTTGCTTTAATATTCCAGTTTCTTACCCCACTGTTAAAACTTTTCCCACCACCCTCATGGTGCTGCTCTTAAGATGTTTTAGCCATAGTTTTTCATTACATTTTTTTCCTTCTAAGATTCAAAAAAAAATTCTGGCTCAGGAGAGCTGCCCACTTGCCAAACTGGCTACCATGCTCTGTTTTCCAGGGGACTGACGTATTCATTTCTCCCAGTTAGAAGGTTTGTTTTCAAAATTACATTAAAACCCAGTATTCCTAGCAAGAAGCAACTTACAACATCTTTAGGATAAAAAAAAAGGCCCATGTGGGGGTCAAGATTGCTTCAGATGAAGACTTTATGCTAGATTTAGAACACCAAAAGCGTCTTCTTTCTATGTTACCATCTCACATCTGTCTCCACAGCTCAGCTCTGAGGGACAATCTCATTTTCACTACGTTCCTCTCTTCTTTTGTTTTTGTTTTGTAGCAGGTAATTGTTCAGGATTCCAGTTTATTACAGCACAAACCAAGCAGTCGTCAATAAGTCTGTCAGGACTGGTTCTGGTTGGGCTCCTGAGAATCACTTCTGTCTCTCTCCATCCTTGCTCCTCCCTGATACTTAGTGGCTCTTCGCAGCCACGTTTCTAATTTATTTTCAGGGGCTCTCTCAGCAGGTTCCTCCTTCATAACTTGAATTTGGCTCATTTCCTGGCACTGTCCTTCAGGGTCTGGAGAGGGAGCGCTGATGGCTCAAGTAGTTCATGGGAGTAAGGAGAAATAGCCCCCCCCGAAACCTCAGAGTACCAGCCTGCCTGCCAGCTGCACCCCGTAGACATCAAAGCTGGCAGTAATACAGGTTCAGTGTGCCCTTTTATCGGTGGTTTTCCATGCATCTAAAAGACCTGCTCTGCCTTCTGCTGCAGGTGGAAAGAAACCAGGGAAAACTACCCTTTTTTTGCAAAGCAACTTTTTGCTGCTGTATTTAAAGGCTGAGTTTGTAACAACAAATTATGGATCTCTTTGAGATCTCAAAGACTTAATTAGAAAAGTCTAAATATAACGTTATTTTTTCCCAGACATTTTAATAAGTATATTTGGGTGGCTCACTCCACTTTTGAATCCATAATTCCCTAATGCTTTGAAGTCCTTTCTGTGAAAATGCAGGCCACCCCAATTATAGACGTTTCTGTAATACACTGTTTGTTAAATAGAGCTCCAATTCTGCCTGTGACTTAATTTGACGTTAGACCCCTCGATAATACAACCTCACGTTAGTGGGAATAGCAAGTCAGTATTTAAGTGTCGCTTGCCATCCCATATTAAGCCTCGCACAACTCCAAGATGCCCTTCCCTGCATTGGATAGCAAGTTGACTGGTGATGGATGTCACCTCCAGCCCATGGGGGTGATGTTCTCTGGGGACAGCCGTTCTCTGAACGGAGTACTAGGGTTCCCCCACCTGCCCTGGTGCCTCCGGACTCCTTTGTGTTTTTTGGGATGAGCCTTCAATCACATAACCGAGCAATCCGTGGCTCAACATATCATTTTGTCTCTTACACTTCTCTGTAATCATGAATCATGTCAGGTTATCATAATTTGGAGCCTGTGATCCGGTACCTCTAAGTACTACATCATCAGCTACAGAAAATTCTTATTTAAATGAGAAAGATGCAGATATATTTTCTAATTCCCATGCCATCTTACACTGATAGCCCTGAAGATTTTCTGCAATGTCTCATCCTTTGCTGCAGTCCCTGCAAATTTATTCCACATTATTTCTGAGACTGGATAATTGTTTCTTATATTTACATTATTACAAATTCTAGGTTTCTTCAATCTGTACACTCTCTGAATCAAACCTAGGCTAAACAAGTTTTTAAACCAATATTGCCTTTTTGTTCCTGTAACTACAACAGACCTGATCAGTTCCAGTTAAAGATAAACTTCACATCACGTAATCCTTTACTCAAAATTAGTTTCATGCTATGCGTTCTCAATTATACTTGTCTTTCCTCTATGTATTTACATTTTCCATTCATTTTTTTTGCAAGCGATCTAGTTTAGTTTATAATTTATAAGCATTCCATTATTTTTTAATGAAAAAAAAAAAAAATCATTCTTTGCTTCAGCATTTTTCACACAACCCCCGTGCAGAACTCCTCCATGTTGCTGTCTGCTCTGTCCCCTGGAAGGAGGCCTGGTGTGCACGAGAGCTTGTCTATTTTTCTGACGGTCTAAGCTGGCCCACTGAAAGGTACTACCTGTCCCTGCAAACCTTGTCACTCTCTGCTCTCCTGAGCAGTGAGTCGTGAGATGTCCTTTTTTGTTCCTGCTACTCTGGGCTGAAAACTCTTGCAAAATGGTTGTGTTTATTTCTAAATGCTGGATGTTGTCTAGGTCTGTACATGTTCCCACATCTCAAGCACCTTTTTTTTTTTCTTTGACATTTTCTTGCTGTTTATTCTACAGCATCTCTTCCAAATTCCTCACTTGGTTGTGACCTCCTGCTTCCCAGCTTCCTCTCCTGCTGGTCAGTCTGTCAAGAGTAGCTGCAACTTGTTTTCCTTTTAACATTTTCATTCTGCCTTGAGTATTTCTGCAGCTTGGCACATCCTGATAGCATTTTCCCTAAGTCTAAATCTACATCTTCCAGCAGTCCTTCCTCGCAGCCCTGCAACTTTGATGCTGGTCACCATCTGATCTCTGTTAATGCACGCTGACAAATTACTAAGGTTACACATCTGACTCATTCATTAAAGATCAGTCAACAAAAACTTCAAAAGGACTCTTCTTCTATTTTCAGCTTCCAGTGAAATCTCTTTCCAAAGTTTCATTTTTCTTGGGAAGGCAGTATTCCCCAAATTCATGAAGCTTACCCATTTGCTCTGGCTTAATTACGTACTACTGAAGTCAGCAATGGTAGGGAGAGGTGCTGTAAGCTCTGGGTCAGTGCTGTGGATTTAGTTTGGTATGAACTAAATATCTCTGACAGCAAAGTCTTAGCAACTGACACTGTTAAAAAAAGGATTGTTGTGAGTTCTTTCAAAGCTCATTTGAAAGTAATCAGCTATTATGGCATTTTGGGAAAGCAGACCCCTCTGTATTCCTGCTTCCCAAAGCTGGGACAGAGAAAACTGCAATATTTGACCAGGTTCTAACTGGAAGATCTCTGTCTTTTTAGGTTAACTTCTCTGAAAGCAGTGCAGCTGGAATACCTGAAAAACAGGCAAAAATTAAAAGAAATTAAATAAAATGAAATAATGAAATGAAATAAAATAGCAAATATAAAATATAAACCAAAAGAAGTCAAAGCTTCATTTCCCAAATTGTAAGTAAGTTAGAGACAGTCATTTAAAAAAAAAAAGAAAAAAAGAAAGGAAAAAAACCCAGACTGCAGTTCTCATACAGACTCTTGATTCTAACTGTTGTGCTGTTAAAAATACCTTATATGACTCATGGTAAAACTGAAATGTGTTGATACCTACTTTAAGGCCAGAACTGGGATCTGTGCTTTGCTTAAATATGAAGCCAATTAAACATGGGAAGTACCAATTAGTTAAATAACTGTGATAAGTAATTTCTACATTTGAATATTTATTTAGAGAAAGATTCCCAGTATATAAGGTCTCATTCTTTGAAGGTAATGCTGTGTGAAGTAATCAAACACAAAGTGCAGAACTGCCTGCTTCAGCCATGTTATATTATGAACTGTACTGAGTATCAGTTAGGACTCTGGAAAATTTGACATCGATTCAGGCTGGCTGACTTTCTTGCATCCAAATTGTTAATTCTTGGGTCCAGCTTAGATCTGGACTCTCCTCAAGGATCTAAAAAACTGCAAGAAATAGCTTTCCATGCTATTTCCATGCTTTCATTTTCTAATTCCAAAGAAGATGCTGTTGTGAAATGAAAATACAAAGAAATAGCACAGGTAAGCAATTTTTGGAGGGTTTTAGGTTTGTTTAGTAATTTTCATGCTTTTTCTTTTTACAATGCTATCTAAGCAGAAGAGTAACTCTTTGAAATACAAAGCATCATTTTGATTATATTAAGAGACGTATAAAAGGTATTTAAAACATCATTTTAAATACAAATTGTGATGCTAACAAAGCATTCTTTTATTGATTGAAAAATCCATATTTGTGATTAAAGTTAAAGGCAGTTTTTTTAAACAATTACACTTTTCTAAAAAAAATTAATATGGGCTAAATTGTTTAATTAACTTTGAGACACCCTTCTGGGAAAAAAAAAACAAAAAACAACTAACCACATTAAAATTAAATTTCTGTGTGATTACTTCAAACATGTCCTTATTAGTTGCTACCTAGATGATCATGGTCCTTCATGCATTCATGTTTAGTTCCCAGTTATTCACAGTTTGTTAATTGGTGTGATATGGGATGAATATTGATGGTACAGTCTGGATGATTTCCATACCAAAGGAGCAGGCATATCTACTGTCCATGTACACAGCAAAAAACAAAGTTCCCAACAGATCTGACTTTGAAATTTGGCAAATACCCTCTCTGTGTGCTGTATGTTGGCTCCATATGCAGATAGCTTTACAACATGCATGACGGAAAATACAATGCAATACAGTAAGAACAAATAAATAAAAGTTAAAAAAAAAAAAGAAACAAAACAAAAAAACAACAAAAAACCACCAGAACAAAGTACAATGGCTAAGTTCAGTTGTTTAACTTGTGTAAACTTCTTGAGAAGCTCTGGACCCAGTAAGTGTTAATGACGGGTATAACAGTGGTGTGACTTGGTGTTTTTAATAGAGGAGGGCCAGCATGTGGTGTTGGCTATCCAGATTTACATCTAGACTGAAACGTTAGTGGTTTCTGTGTGTCAGAGTTTTCCCTGAGTGTTAACATCCCATTTTGAGCTCCTCTGTGCATTTGTGTTAAATCTGGCATGGCCATGAGCCAAAGTTATTCAGAGGGGAGGTGAAACATCCTTGAGAACCAGTGAAAAACCGACCTTCTCCTTCACTCGTTTCAAAGCATTTCTGTTTGTTTGTTTTTGCCATGGGGTAGAGAATACTTGACCAGAGGGATGTGTTAGTGAGTAACATAGCAACTCAAGCTGGAGAAGGTGGAGGTGGTAAGAGTCTAATCTATGGGAATATCATCTCTAAGGAGCTGGGTGAGAACTTCAAACATCTGAAGGGAAACCTGAGAGATTATCTCTGAGCAAACACCTTAGTAGGATGGTCCAGACAGACACTTAAAATAGGGATGCAACAGGAGAATATGCAACAAGCAAAAGCAAGAGGTGAACACGATGAAGGATTTCAACAAGACATTACATCTAAAGGAGAACAAGACATAGCGTGACACAAAGCCTCATATCCAATCTGCAAGAAAGGATTCCCTCCTAACAAGAAACAAAGCGGAGTTTCCAAAGGAATAAGTACATACCCTACCATGGAAAGTAGCCAGCAAAATATGGGCTCGCCATGGTTGTGTCCCATCTCTTCTTCACCCTGACCACAACATGCAGCCTGTAAACTAAACCAATCTATATAAGCATGTGGAGTTCTTAATGGATTTTATTTTCTTTTGAAATGGCTCAACTTATAATTGAAATGTAAAGAAATACAGCTACTCTGTAAATGTTCAGAAAGCCAAAGTATGAAAAGAAAAAGCATTAACATTTAACTTCACCTTTGATCAGACAGTATAACATTAAAAAAATGTTATTGAAATAGTGACATTTCCAATTTTCAGGCAATATAATTTTGCACATAAGATGGAGAATAGCGTTGGCCCGAATTCTTTTCACTAAAAAATTACAATTTTAGTACAGTCCAGCTAGTCTATAAATTCAGCTCAGCTTGTCTGACTTAATTCCAAAAAAATTTAAAGACATTACATAAAATAATAAATTCTTTTTTAATTGTTTAAAATGCTATGGGTTTTTTTTGTAAGATATGTTAATTCAAAACTTTACTTTTTCCTCAATCTGAAACAAAGCACATTTTAGGTTAGAGAAAATACTGTGTTCTAAATGAAGTGGGTTTTTTCACCTGCTAATTTGCTGCTTTTTTTTGCTTTTTTTGGTTTTGTTTTTTTTTTCCAGTCAGTGGCAATGGCTGGTGACCTGGGGAAAAACACAGTTAAATTTCCAGTTCTTTATACTGTTATAAGCCATGCAAGGCAATAGAAGATCATTTCTTCTAGGTAATTCTATATGACACAGAGAGAGAGATGCTCTGGCTATATCTATAACAGTGAAGTGAATAGGGCAGTACACAAGACACCAGCACTCACATTTCAAACATTCCTGTTAAATTCTCAGCACAGTCTCTGGCATGATTTTGACCTGGTCCAAATCACCTTCTCCCAATCAATGCCCCGGCTTGGTACAGGGCGTAGCTTAGGCAGGAATAATTTTTAACAGGCAGTTTGCACACATCCATCCAGTTGTCGATAGAAAGAGTAAGTTCAGCTAAATGCACCAGAATTGTCCCTGGACAATTTAATTTTCTAGTAAAGACATAGCCTCCAAGATTACGTTTAAGATCAGCTTTAGTCTTCCTATAGAAGCCAGGTATGCAAGCCTGGCTCCAGGATCAGCTGAATGCTGCCTTCCACAGCAGACAGGATCCCATCAGCAACTCAGAAGCATTTAATGAAGAAGAATATATTACAAATGTTAAACGGTTAGTGGCATAAGCACACAGAGCACACTTCCTCTTGCATGCAGTCGTTAAGTGGAAGTATCCCATCTCAAATGAGCTGCATTAAGAAGTCTTTGCAAATCCTTCCATGTTGTAAGCAAGCCAGGGAAACCAGTCTTCATGATGTTTTCATGAGGTAGTGCTGAGGGGGCGAGAAAAATCAAGACATGAAGGAGGCAACGAGCCTAGGACAAGCTTCCTTAAAAGCAAGGAACAAATCTATACCTCGTCATAGCAGCTTTAATGATGATAAAGGAGGGACTTATTCCACCAGCAAATTTGTAGCTGAATCCTGCACTGACTGTAGTGAGTAATAAGTTGTCCACTGATTTCAAAAGGGGTTGGGGTGCACCCTTAGTCTCCTTCGGTATTTTTCTTTCTCAGTGATCCCTTCTCACCATGCCCTTTTGCATCTGCCTCCACTCACTATGTGTTCAAGCATCGGGGCAGGCTGTAACCCCCCTTCTCTCTCTGCCGTGTTTCCCTTGTCACGTTCACCAACAGAAGGAAAAGAGAGCACAACATACTTATTGGTGAAAGACTGAGAGCTTAGCTGCAGAGTCCACAGAGCCTCCTTTATAACAGCGTGTTTCTTTGGGGCTTTCTGACAGAGGCGGATTTCTTTTCAGTCTTGCAGATCTCTGAAAAGACAAGTAGGCTTGCCAAATGTATAGGCACACACACTTAGGCTTACACATCTCAAAGCTATCAAACATGTCACATTTTATTTCTTTCACCTGCTTATGGACTGTGGACACCTGTGACTTATTGGCAGCAGATATTGGTTGAGATGGGGAAAGTTTCAGATACAGGAATTAGCTTTCTACTCCTCTGGCTTCATGAAACCATTTTGGATTCTCTCTCAAACATTTAGTATCTGTTTGAAGCAATTCTGTATGTTTAAAATAATAATTCTTTAAAAACAAAACAAAAACAAAGCCAAAACAATCCTTCTTTGGAATTCTACAAAAGCCTACATATAGGAAAGCAAAGAAAACCTAATGAAACCCAAAAGCACATAATCATTTATTTTTCTTACTACACAATAGCTTCATTGTAGCAAGTGGAATCAGCAGTCTGCAAACTGAGCAACAGATGCTCTTAGGTAGTAAGAGTTACTAAGCAGAAAGAGCTTTAGTAGCAGTTGCTAGGTAGTGCAGGAACCTTTTCTGGTAGCAGATGCTACCAGGTATTCGGGATATTTGTGCTTCTTTGATCATCTGTTGCGCGGGCTTCACTCTTTGCACTGACTCAGAGCTGAAAGCATTTGGAGTTTAGTGTATTTCTGTTAGTTTTAGGTGAAGTTAATGGGTTTCGGAAGGGCAGCGATCAGTAGAAAAGCCACCTTAACTGAGGACCATGCAGGAGCAGAGTTTTCATGCACACATTTTGAAAGACTTTTTGGAAGCTTTGTCAATAAAACATGCATCAATATTGTGAGCATATCCCTCTTTTTTTCCTGCAGACGAATACAAAACTTATCCAGAGGTTTGAATGCTTGCTACCAAAAATAAAGACTGAGTTTTTAAAAGTTAATGGAGACCCAATTTCTTTTGTCAGATTTTTTCCTTCCCGGTAGATTTTAACATCTAATTTGGCAAAATGCGCTAAACTAGGTTAACAAAGCTGGTGACTGGTGTGTGATGATTCTGCTATCCAAAGGCAGAGTGGCCACAGCTTTTGGCAGTTGTCGGAGGTATCAACTCCTGATTCTTCTTATAGGGTTTCACACCCATATCTCCAGCAGAGTGTAACCGAGTCAGTAACTCTGATGTACTGGGCATGTATCTGCTGAAGCTGTTTCATTTTGTCTATAAAATTTAAACATTTAATGGAATAAAAACTGGAACCCTTGTCCTGGTTCAGTGTCCTAATCATCAAACTAGTATCTTATTTTTCATTGTTTAAGGAACTATTTAAAGTGTTGCATACAACACCAAATGGCTCCAATCAATGTGGACAGCTGAGATAGCACCTCCAAAGAAATACAGATCTGGTGCTTCAGGCAATACTCTGAGTGGCAGTAAATGTGTGAAATTTTTTAATCTGAACATTGTTTTTCCTCCTCCTGGATATTTAGTCCAATGACAGACAGATCTATTTATTAGACAAAGAGAAGGCTGACCAGTCCTTCCTAAGACTGATTTGTGAACCCAGTTCAAACTCCTACATCCCAGCCAAACCCCTGTGACAAATTCAGCATGAATTTGGAAGAAAGGTTTATGACAATCAGCTGCATTTTTCACCCAGTGGTATTTATCAGCTCTTCTTTCAGGATAACAGTGTGAGGATCCTAAGACACAGTATTTTTTTGCAGAAATGCAAGTGAGTGTTTTGAGATGTGATTTGATTTTTGGCTCAGATCCATACATTGGTGATCATTAGCAAAACAGGTTAGAAGGTATGTAATCGCTTAAATAAGTGGCAGAGGGCTAGAAATCTTGGCTTGTAAATGTAATTACAGAGCCTGTCAATAGCCATTGATTTCCTTAGATGGATCACTTGAAAGCATTCAGAAAGCTGGGAATAAAATGGAGGAATGCTACAGAGCTCTGAAAGGAACAAATAACTTTTTTCTATCTCTTCTTCCAAGTCATGCACTTACACAGTGGAGCATCTTACACCTCAGCAGTATCTTTTGTATCTTCAGGAGAAAATGTTCAGCATTCCTCTTTTCTCCTCTACATGCTGGGTTTAGTGCATTTCATTGGACCTTGACTTTAAAAAGCCTGACTAAATACTCTAACATGAAATGATTACTAATCTCCAAAATTTCTGTTCTCATAGTCCATCTGCCCTCTCTTGAGTGACTATTTTTCTCCATAATATTTAATGTTTCTTCATATTATCGGCTTTTAAGTTATCCTATTTTGAACCAAACTGACCTATTGTTTACTCTGCTTCGGTGAGATCCCACCTAGAGTACTGTGTCCAGCTCTGGAGTCTTCAGTATGGTTCTGTCAGAGCAGGTCCAGAGGAAGGACACAAAAATGATCAGAGGGCTGGAGAGATAGCTGGGGACAGGCTGAGAGAGTTGGGGTTGTTCAGCCTGGAGAAGAGAAGGCTCCAGGGAGACCTTATTGCAGCCTTCTAGTACTTAAAGGGGGCTTATAAGAAAGATGGGGATAGAATTTTAAGCAGGGTCTGTAGCGAAAGGACAAAGGATAATGGTTTTAAACTAAAAGAAAGTAGATTCGGACTAGATACAAGGAAGAAATTTTTTATGATGAGGGTGGTGAGACACTGGCACAGGTTGCCCAGAGAGGTGGTCAATGCCCCATCCCTGGAAACATTCAACGTCAGGTTGGACGGGGCTCTGAGCAACCTGATCGAGTTGAAGATGTCCCTGCTCATTGCAGGGGGGTTGGACTAGATGATCTTTAATGGTCCCTTCCAACCCCAACTGTTCTATGATTCCATGATTCTAAACATTTACTCTTGCAAAATTGCTCTGCTTCCTTGCTCTTTCTTTCTCTGAGCCCAGTGTCTGACCTTGTTGATAGGAGGGAAATATTAAAGACCTAGTCCAGAAGTCTTTCTGCAGTTTGTTGGAATTTGCAGCAGGATGTATTAAATGGCACTGAAAATATTAAACAAAGGTGAACTGTAGTTGAGGAGAAAAGGAAAGAAATGTAAACTCATTGTGGAAGTCACCTGTCAGGTAACAAAAATGTGAATATCTGGGACTCCTATTCAAACAGTAGCCTGGAGAAAAAATATTGTAATTAGTGCCAGTAGATAACAAGCTCTTTTCTGTGCAAGAAGTGATAGAGATCCAGCCAAATATTTAACAGCAGGAAACCAAAAATGGGTATCATAGGCAATTGCCACTATGTATATCACATTACTCTTCCATCTTCTTATTTTTGAATGTTTTCTTCATTCTTTTAACAATTGCCACTGTAAACCTTTCCCGTGTTCTTATTTATAGGCAAGAATATAAATTATATTCGATTCACTTGGTGCTATTGAAATATGACAACATGGCTGAATTTCAGCTGGAAACAACCAGGGGATAATTACCTTCCTGTTGAAGCTTTTTTCTGGAGGGCAGGATGAAAGTGTAGATGGTTGTATTGGGTTTGCATGGCAAGGTTTTGGTACCAGGGGGGCTACAAGGGTGGCTTCTGTGAGAAGCTGCTAGAAGCTTCCCCTATGTCTGACAGAGCCAATGCCAGCCGGCTCCAAGACGGACCCACTGCTGGCCAAGGCTGAGCCCGTCAGCAACGGTGGTAGCGCCTCTGGGAGAACAGATTTAAGAAGGGAAAAAAAAGTTGCTGTGCAACAGAAACCGCAGCCAGAGAGAAGTGAGAAGATGTGAGAGCACCAGCCCTGCAGACCCCCAGGTCAGTGCAGAAGGAGGGGGAGGAGGTGCTCCAGGCGCCGGAGCAGAGATTCCCCTGCAGCCCGTGGGGAAGACCACGGTGAGGCAGGCTGTCCCCCTGCAGCCCAGGGAGGTCCACGATGGAGCAGATCTCCACCTGCAGCCCGGGAACAGAGGACCCCACGCCGGAGCAGGGGGATGCCCGAAGGAGGCTGTGACCCCATGGGAAGCCCACGCTGGAGCAGGCTCCTGGCAGGACCCGTGGAGAGAGGAGCCCACGCTGGAGCAGGTTTGCTGGCAGGACTTGTGACCCTGTGGGGGACCCCCGCTGGAGCAGTCTGTGCCTGAAGAACTGCAGCCCGTGGGAAGGGACCCACGCTGGAGAAGTTCCTGGAGGACTGTCTCCCATGAGAGGGACCCCACGGTGCAGCAGGGGCCGAGTGAGGAGTCCTCCCCCTGAGGAGGAAGGAGCGGCAGAGACAACGTGTGATGAACTGACCCCAAACCCCATTCCCAGTCCCCCTGTGCCGCTGGAGGAGAGGAGGTAGAGAATTTGGGAGTGAAGTTAAGTATGGGAAGATGGGAGGGTTGGGGAAGGTGTTTTAAGATTTGGTTTTATTTCTCATTATCCTACTCTGGTTTGATTGGCAATAAATTAAATTAATTTTTCTGAGTCTGTTTTGCCTGTGACGGTAATTGCTGAGCGATCTCTCCCTGTCCTTATCTTGACCCATGATCCTTTTGTTATCTTTTCTCTCCCCTGTCCAGCTGAGGAGGGGAGTGGTAGAGCAGTTTGGTGGGCACCTGGTGTCCAGCCAAGGTCAAGCCACCATGACGGTACAGCAGAGTCTTCCAGTGCTCCACTGCTGCTCTTCCCAGTGGAAGAATTAAGGTAGACTTAGGGCTGAAATAATTTCTGCTAGGTGAAGGTTTAGGGAGAGTTAATAATCCACTTATACAGCTCAGCCATTGTACCTCACCCAGTCCCACCCCTTCCTGAGGACTAATGGCCAATGCACCTACAATCAAGAATTTAAAACCTACCTAATCCTGAAAAATCAGTGGAATTCCTTTCTCAGATAATTCAGTGATGGGTTCTGAGCTAGGTTTAGAGACCTCCAAGGTTATAGTCTCCTGTGTTTATCATGTAACCCATGTTCCTCTGCTTTGAAGGAATTTCTGCTAGCAGCTCAGGGCTAGCGGAAGAAAAGGAGAGCAAACACTGCAATTTCAGCCCCTGCCATCAAACAACACCCAACATAGGATTTTTGTTCTTCAGATTTACAGAGAAAACATGAAGTTGCCTGGACTTCCTTACTAATCTGGGGCAAAATGGAGATTACCACCATATGTTGGCTGGTGAGCTAAATTTTCTTAAAACAATCTACAGAAGATCTTGACAGAATAAGTGCTGCAGAGGTGGTTATAAACCAAATAACCGTATGTGGTCAAAAGGAGCATATGGTCATTCTTTTCTTTCAATAACATCTGCAAGATAAAGAATACACTGGGGTTTGTGGCTAGGAAATAGCCTAGGAAATATCAAGGCCTTGCTTGCATAGATAAGAATGAATACTTCCAGGATGTTAGATGGCCTGAAAGTCTGGCCCTTTGTGGGCAAGCTCTTTGGAACAGAAATCTTGTCTTCTTTAAGTTTCGTGAAGTACCTGTATCCTATGTAGCAGAAAACAGGTGTGCGGAAAGCAATAGAAAACAGCAATCTGCTGAACATGCCACCCAGATTTGAGAACAAGACAGACAGCTAGGGAAAAAAAAGAGTGATAAAAATAAAAGTTAAGTCACTTTAAAAATCCCTTAAAATCTCTCCAGGGTATTGCAAATCCCTGTAGGCATGGAGACTCCATGGCTGTAGATTTTTTCCGTAGAATTCTACAGACTTTGCAAACACCTTAGGATGTTGCAGGGAGCAGATGCTTTCTAGCTGTCATCACTGGAGTATAGCTAGCCAATTATGTTTCGGTTTCTCAGCACCTTTATCATTTTCCATTCACTTTAACATTTTCCCTTAATTTTTATTAAGCTAATCATAGTCTGGCAGTTGCCAGCCTGATGGACTTGGAGAAGCAATTGTTAAGTAAAACAAGCTTGTCCCTCGAGAGACTCTTTCACAGTCAGATAACCATTCTACTAATAACAATGATATGGGGAGGGGAGGAAAACAATAATTCAGGCAATAGAATATAGTGTTCATTGTGTTAATTTACTCCAAACATTTATGCAGTGTTACTTGGCACTAAGAAATGAAATTCAGCTGGTCCCGTTCATGTAAGGAATACGGTAACGTCATGTGAAGTGTTCAGGGTTTCATTTACGGCAGGCAGGGAAACGGGGCAAAGTTTTAATCCTTTATCACGTGAAACCTAAATTCAAAACCTTGCATGCCACAAGTGAAAATCAATCAGACCTATTTGGCTATTTACTTACTATACAAACTACTGGCAAATATTATTTGTTAAGTCTAGCTGTTTTCATTCAAGAGAGGCTCAGGGCTAGAAAAAAGTATGAGGAGGAAGATAAGGCAATTTAAAATTGAGGTGATTTGACAAGGAGGTGTGGAAACACTTCAGTGGTAGTGGTTTGCCATCCGACTGTTAAGTATTTTGTGTATCTCTTATCTGACCCTCACTGGGGGACATTCTGCTCTGTCAGTAACCACCAGCATCCAAGTTCCCTGGACAATTTCTGGATAACTCAGATTTTCTTCTAGGACTATCTCAGAGGGCATAGGGAAGTGAGAGTCTACTGTTGCTTTAAATTTATTTAAAGCATCCACATTTCTCTCCTATATAGGTGCTGACATGCCATGTAAAGGCTCAACAGGACGAGGGTGTAAGCCATCCCTTGGAGTAAAGAAAGTGTCCTCAAAGCAGAAGGTTTCCCCAAGGAGGGTTGCACCCGATACACAGGCTAAATGTGAGAGTTACATGAGGGTCCCCTAGAGTGAAGAAATGTCATGGAAAGATGAGTCTACTCAGTCCGTGAGAAGGAATAGGTTTACTCCAGGGCTGACCTCACCTCCTTCCTCTTCTGATGCTCCAGGTAGTGGGACCTTCCAGAATTTCAGGCTTCAAAGTGGAGTTCTGTTTGTATGGGGAGCCAGGGCATGGTGGAGGTGGCGAACATCTACATCTCGCTCTGACATGGTGCTGGATCCCATTCTACACTGCTACACTAGTATTTTCTGCACGGGGCTACCTCAAAAGAGCATCCGTGACTGCTAGCCCTGCCCCATAGTCCTACAGCTTTCCAGGCAGATGCACACTGCTGGATGAACGAGGGAGAGATATTCCATCCAAATTCTAGGCAGGCTTTAAAAAGGAAAAAAAAAAAAAAACGCACCAAAAAAACCAGGTGTCTTTTCTCCATCTCTCTGTTACCCTCTATCTGTTTCCAAACTGGAACTGAGCAGAATCCTAATTCCGTTGAAATCGGCAGGAATCAGTTGTGCTCCCATTGACTGCAGTAGGAATAATTCCTTTGCACATAATACAAATAATAATTTTTTTTCCTATTCTCCTCAGAATTTGGAGACAAGGAATGAAAAAATGAAAATGTGGTATAATTCAGGGAAAAAGAGGAAACTGCCTACTAAACCAAATAAAACAAATTTTTTACTAAAAAAAAAACCAAAAAATAAGCCTGTCTGGACCTACATCTGATCAGTGTCTCCCTAGTAAGGAGAGGATGGGAGAAGAGAAACACATGTAGCTGCATGAGGCTGCTGAACTTCTTGAAAGTGATGTTGATTTTAAAACGGAGATTGCTTACAGGCTGCTTGTAGTTAAATACTGACCGTAGCCGTACCAAGCGTGTGTCCAAGCAAACCCACGCTTACTTCAAACTGCCTTACTCACATGCCAGACCTGAGAGCATACAATTCAGAGTAGACAATATCAACTTGGCCATGGTGTTGGGTATGTGCATGGACATTTGGTTTGCTCTCAGCTCTGTAACAGCACAGCTCCACTGTACCTGAGCTGGCTAATCAAAAGCAAAGCCAGGGTTGTCTATAGGTGCTGCGGTCGTGGCTGCTCCTTGCCCCACGGCATCCCATCAAAGGGGAAAAACATGAGGTTGAGCATGGGGATCTGCACACTGTTGGACAGGCAGGCACTTGATGAAGATCTCCATGGTGGTACTTATTGGGTTGCACGGTGAGAGGTGCCGTACATGCCACGAGGCACAGTCTGAGCCCCAAAGTAGCTGCCAGACTTTAAAAAAGTTCAGCAACCCCTGGTTAGGAAAATGGCAATGCAGGAAGCAAAGGCACAGAAACTATGTAATGTGGAAAAAAAGGGTTTCTTAAATCTGTTTCTCCACCAAAACTTTGATGACATCTTAAAAATGTTGAAAAAAATGTAAGTATGAGCAAATCTCAGTTCGTATTTTCTTTATAAATTATGCTGTATTGCACATATACTGCTACTGTGAGAATGTGTGTGCATGTGTGTGTGGACTCATATATAATTGACATTCATAGAATTAAGCAATGATTTCTCAGACAGTTTCAGTCATATTTACCCACTGAAAGTCCTCCATTTAAAAAAAAAAAATCTTTCCTAGAACCTAAAGGAAAGAATGTTGGGGTGTCTGATCTCTTTAATGCCATTTCAATTCTTGAACTGGTTTTGGGGGGTTTGGGGGTTGGGTTTATTTTTGTGGGTTTGTTTTTTTATTTTTGTTTTTTAGTAGAGCATTGCCACTGAAGTTATTTTCAGAACATCATATGGATTTTTCATTGAAACATCTGTGTTAACTTTTATCATCCTTGCTCTGCTTTGTAATTTTGGAAACAGATATAAAGAATGAGCAACCCAGAGCACCGTAATATAGTGGGAAGCATCCTTCATAAGTCAATTGAGGAATTTAATAATCTCTTTAGAAATAAGCTCTGCAGCTATGAGAAAAATGTGTGGGTTAAAGGCCTTCCAATTAAGAAAGGTTTCTCTGTGGATTTATAGGCTGGTGGTTAGCTCTTCCTGTTCGTGTTTCCATGGCAACTGTCAGGTAGATTTTCTGCTACTTGCTAGGAAGTTGGAAATGTTGAGTCTGGTTGAGCCTTTCAATTCACTGAAGCTTAAATGAAATTCTTTGCAAGGAACTGGCATTTAGCCTGGGTCATTTATTCATATCTAGAAGAGAAATCAATTATAGTAATCAAATGTGCAAATTTTTTTTTTATTGGAATTATTTTGGGTACACAATTTTTTGTTATTATTGTGCCATAATCTATTTTTAATGCTAGGGTAGGAAAGGTTCGAAACGCTGCAGCTGGCCTCTTTGCTACCGATGGCTTATGGCTTTAATTACAGCCCAAGACACACAGAGGCACGTCTCTCTCTGGTCTGCTTTTACAAGCTATAATCACTCCCAGTGATATTCATGATACCAGCTCGAATCCTCTAGACTCATTAGAGTTGAGACACCTGTATTGCGAGAAACACAGCTTACCACCTTTTCTCCTTTCAATTTTCTTGTCTTGTTGATTTGTTTGAATTAGGCTTGAGGAAAGTAAATAATTTGTATGCTGTTATTCAAACTTTCTGAGTACATTGGGTTTTAATTCCACATCAGCATCTCTGTGTGTTTGCACACTTCTTTGTGCTCCTTATATTTTCCATCCCACACTGACTGGTGCTTGACAGCTCCATGCAAGCTTCATTCTTTTAATTCTCTAACATCAGATACGTAGGCGTGCATGGTGTGTACCTATACTTTCAGCCTTTCTGTAATGCATAATCTGTACCACCCAACGAGCTGTGTCCTGCAGGCTTTATGTGAATAATACCATGTAGACTTTATTGACTTTTCTTGCAAGAATAAAGCCAGCATGGCTTGGCCCAAAGACCACAGATTATCTAAATAGAGGCAGGATGGTCTTCTGGGTAGAGCAGTAGTTAAGAGCTTGGAAAACCTGGGGGCTTGCTTCCCCGCTCTGACCCTGGCTTCCAGGGAAAAGGGAGATTCATTTAGTGGCAGATCCTAAACTCCATTGAAGTCCTCTCATACCAGAGTTAATGGAGCTGTGACAATTTATGCTAGCTAAGAATCTGCTCCATTACCTGAGCCTCACTCCAGCTGTATAATAGAAATAATAGCAGTGCCCTACCTCAGAGAGGTGTCGTGAGGGTAAATAGTTAGTCAGGAAAGTGTTAGGATACTATGATAATGAAGACCAGAAAAATACCTGTGATAGACAGAAATCAGCATAACTGATCTGACATTTACTTGTATTCTTTCAGTCCTTCTGCCACAGAGAGACAGTAATAGCTTGACAAAGAAAAAGTGATGCCCAACCCCCAGTTCTCCTGTTGCTTTTCTTTGCTTGCCTTGCTTTCTTGCCTTCGTTCTTTCTTTCTTAGGATTTCAACTAACTTTCCTTAAAAGCTTTTAAGAAGGAGCTAAAAAGTATTTCATTTCATTTTCACCCTCACTTTGTCCCAGCATATTTAATTTTCTTCTCTTTTGCACTATTCTGCTTATCTTCATTTCCATGGATTAAGTCCAAAAGCTGCACACACAGAAATCCAAACAGCTTTAGTTAACTTTAGACACAAAATTAGTTCCTCTGGCATTGATAAAGCAGACAGAATCAAGTCACAGTGCTGTAAATTTTAGCAGTCACTTCCAGGCCACCTCAGAGAAAGAGAACTGATTTGGGTCCAAGGAGACATGATGTCTTATGCTAGAATATCCTATTCAAGATATTAAATGTATGTTTAGACTGCAGATTTTGTACATACAGCTCAAATGGCTGCTAAAAATTGCATAGGAGGGGCAACATGACTGTCCAGTTTTCATGACTGATTTTTTGTCTCAGGCAGATTTGGCACCCCAGACTAATCATCTAGGTCTTACTTTGTTACATTATGTAGTGTAAAGTGCCTTGAAGAATAACTCTCCCTAAGTTTTCAGTATGGACATCTTCTTCCCTTTTGGATCTACCAAAGAGCTGGCCTGAGCCTTTCTATGTGTTTCCAGAGAAGGTTACATCACTCTGAGCACCAGTGCGAATTTATGAGTTGGTGTCATCAGAACACGCCAAGGAGCTGAGTGACCAGATGGACTTAGAGATGCATAGGTGGGAGAAGGTGCCTCTATGACATCTAGTGCACAAGGAAATGACTCAGTTGCTGAATGAGTGTCTGTTTCTTACAGCCAGAAGGATGTTTTGATAAACCACTCTGACCTTCTGCGCTGCTTCGGGGTGCATACTTCACCAGGACATGGAGCTGAGCCTAGTCCATAAACCAGATTTTAAACCATTTTAGTCCTCAAGAGATTAAACTGTTTTGCACCACAGGCAGATAAGAGAAAACCAAGGTACTGCCAGTGCCACCAGCACATATTGACAGTTCTGCTTTGAGGTCTGTATTGACTGCCCTTGTTCTCTGGTTTATGACATTAGTTTTAACCAGCAAAGGGAGGAGCAGCTGTGCCAGTTTAGAGGACTGCCTCCATGACAATACAGCTCTACAGGGCCTCCAAGGCTTTGACCCTACTCCTTTCCTGCAGCAAACACCTAGAATAGGCAGGACTGATCTTTCACCATCACTGTAGAAGATGGTGCTGTGACCATGATTTTGGAAATATTTGAAAATATCCTCTTGTGGTGATACACAAACAGAAGACAGGGTCCCTTTATGACGGTTTGGGAAATTTCAATACATTATGGATTACAAGTCCAAGAGGCTGAAGGCTTGGGTTAGAACTTGGGTTTCCTCTGTATGTCTCTTCCGCGGCTATTCAAACGCTGGGTTCAGGCACACACAAAAAAAGAAGCCAAGTGCCTACTTAACCTCAGTCTAGCACAGCACATGGGTGAGAAGAGGCTGGGGAATAACTCTACACTGCTCGCTACAGAGTGCCGTTGACCCAGTAGCGATGAGCTGGCAAGCTAAGGGTGGTATCGCTGTGCTGGAAACTTCAGTCTGCCTTGCTGCGGTGCAACTAAGCACGGAAATGGGGGGAATTGAGACTGAGAAGCATAATGCATCTACTGGTTATCTTTATGCACCAACCTTTGCTGACAGCTGTGTGTAAAGTAGGGGTTTTTTAATCATCTCTATGAATACATGCTGGATATCTGATTCTAAAGCAGTACTGTGTATAAGCTGCAAGTGTCAAAATGGCAAAGGGCTGGAAAGCACCTATGCTTGTTACACAAAACCTGAACCAGTACATTCCTTCACTGCTGTATATAACCACATCTGTTTTAAATGTAAAGGCTGCTGTTGCAGGTGACCTTATATACTTTCGAGCATTAGAGTATGTTAGCGAGTGTGTTTTGGAAAGGTTAAAAAAGATGTCGTTTCTTTTCTCAGAAGCTATTAGTTGGATACAAGCAGGGTGTTTCAGCCACATGGTGTTATTGTAGGAAATACAAGGATCACTTCAGATTCAGTAATGGCTTGTTCTTCCTGGCACTAAAGAATTGTGGCATCTAATTAATGACCATACTTCTCCATCACAGTCCCAATACAGAGTCACATTTCCATTTATGCAGGCGCTCACAGGATTATCCATATACAATTACTCTATGGTTGTTCTCAACAGTTCTGCTGCAAGGTGAGAAACAGTTTTACCAAGTCACTCTCCTTCTCAGCAAAGCAGCAGAATGAAAAAATGAAAATGAGCTTTTCTTTAGGTGCAATGCCTGGACTTCTTCGTTGAGGAATGAGGAGTGCTAGCAAAAGACAGGACCTATTTGACTGGTGAGGTGAGAGCATCCCTGCCAAATGGCTTGCCAAACTGCTGGTGAGGGCCTTAAACTTGGTATGGGAGGGGATGGTGATAACAACTTTAATTTGGGCTGATAGGGAAATGGGGGACAAACCCTGTCAAAAGGGGTCGCCTTGAGTACCTGTACACAGATTAAGGCAGACAGGGAAACAGGCAGGAGGAATCAGGCTGTAGGTGTGGATACAAGCACTGCTGGAGTAACTGGGACATGGTCGGACTGGAGACCTCCCTGGGTCCCTTCCACCCAGAATGAGTCTGTCTTCTGTGACCTGAATGGGGTTGCTCAGTATTTGAATTCCTGTAGAAGGCATTGATCCATGCCTGGTTTCTTGATTCAGCTTATAGTCTTTCCTTTTAAAATTTTTCTTTCCTAATTAATCAACATTGTCTCTTTCCAGAACAAAAATTTTTACTAAAATTTCCTTTCAATTCTTCTACTTACAGTAGTATAAACCTGGAATAACTTCAGTGAGACCAATGCAGTGATCCAAATTTACGTTGCTGTCATTGCTGTGTGGTTGGAAAGCTTTACAGCATGAAGACTTTTAAAGATGGTTGTGGGGATAGATGAAGTTTTGGATACACTCTCTATTCTCTGTATGGATGTACCCACCTTTCCAACCCAGAGAACAGCTCTTGAGTTTTTGAACCTCATTTAAATGCTCTGGAGTATTGACACAGAAGGGCTACTTTTTTTCTTATTTCTGCATATGGGATCACCGTGCTCCCTTTCCAGCTCTCCTACTTCACATCAGCAGAAACAGGCCAATGTCATATAATCCCCCATCTGAGGGAGAACAAAAAAGTACAGATCATCCAAGTCACCACAGATGACTGTTCCTTATCTTACACCCTTTCAAACATTAGCAAGCGCACACTTCATCAGGAAGATCTTTACGTTGCATAATTTAAATCTAAGACACAAATTTATCTGAAACTGTTTCAGCCACTACTGATTGTTCTTATTATTTAAAAAAAAAAAAGAGCTAGTCTTAATTGTTGCTATGGTAACTAACACATCTGCTAGGATATGTTGCAGTGGGAAAAGAGTGTGAATTCTGTGAACATTTTCTGTTGTCTTTCCATGGAAAGGCTTAGAGCAGGGCTCCTTAGTGGCAACTTTACAAACTCAACTAGAAGGCACTGTGAAATTGAAAGGCAAGCAGTGTGAAATGAACGGAAAGAAGCACTCTGGTTTAAATAAACAAGCAGAAAGAGCATGATTGGCCAGTAGAACTCATTGCCTTGTTAGAAACAAAGGATTTTTTTTGTAGAGTTTAAAACACTATCGGGCACTTTATATAGATGGCAACATACTCACCTGGTAAGTATTCAAATGCATATATTTTCAACCAACTCAACAGAATTACCCTTTATGGATCAGGCCAGCTCATTAATATGGAAGGAAGGAAGGGAGCAAAGGAAGGAGGTCAAGTTCTTTAGAGCTCCCATCATCTGAACGTGGCCTTACACAGGTTGGGTGAGGAATACTTGTTTGGATGTTTGCCTATTCCACATTCTACAACATAAAAATAAACAGAATATTTCCTAACCTTTATCCCTCATTGTCAGTAAGGTGACTTGCACCTTCTCTTTCTCACCTTTCTTGCTACCCATATTTTTGTGTTTCATTCTGAAAGAATTTGATGCACTGCTCCTCTATTTATAGCTCAAACAATTCAACTGCAAGGAGGGTGGTTTCACTGAAAGATAAACAAACTTCTAACAAAACCCCACTGCTTCGTAAATGACCAACTCTGCTGACACTGCAGGCTGCAGGGGACTTAAACTACCCTGGGAAGTTCGCCATTTACTGTACTACAGAGTAAGAGCCCCTGTTGTTTCCTGGGCCAGGGAACAGCTGGTGGGTTTTTTCTGTTTTTCCTTTTTCTTTTTTTTCCTTACCAAAAAAAAAAAATCTGTATTGTATTGTAAAAGGATTAAAATTTAAGATTTTGTTGCTGTTTTAATGTTATGTGTAAAACACCATAACTTCCATTGCATTCTTTGTCTGACACACTTATTGATTTCAAATTGTTTTGGGTGAGATTGTTAGCATCTTTTCTTCTTTTAAAATGTACTTCTGATTCTAATGATTTATTCCCTCACGTTCAGGACTTTCGACCTTTAGCACTGGGATTTCTTGTCTTGATCTTGTTCTTGTGGATGCCTCTCTATCCCTGAATTAAAGCAAGTTTCCATCCATTGGCACTTTTATTCCATACAAAAGAGGTGGTAAGACATACAATTTTGGGCTCCATCTCCTTTCAAACACAGTGGGCTTCTGGGTGACAAATAAAATTGTTTGTCTAATATTTCAAAGGTAAAATACACTTTTGTCAAACACCACAGTTGCATTTTGTTTAGAGTCTTCTTTTATGGAAATGGCTGAATATCGATGAAATGTATCCTCTGTGTCCCTTTGAGAAACCAAGGAGGAGAGGAGAAGACTAAATACATACGCAACATTTTTAAGCGTCAAACCTCTTCCTCACTCCCAGACTGGTTTCCCTTCTTTTTTTTAGACCCACACAAATTAAATGCATTTCTTTTAGCCAAAGATATGATTGATTCCCCCAGCAAAAACTTTTTACACCAGCTTCCTCCACTTGATGTTCCTTTATTGTAGGGATGACTCAAGTTCCTGTATTGTCAAGTAAAGAATGTCCTTCCTTCTTCATTCTCTGACAAAAGTTACGAAAAGAAAAGAAGAGAAGAGAAAAGAAAAGAAAAGAAAAGAAAAGAAAAGAAGGATTATATAGCAAGTTTGGGCAAGCAAAGATCAGCCATTTTTAGGGTGGAGAATTAAACCTGTTAGTGAGCTTGGTTAGATCAGCTACATAAACTGCCTCCTCCTTCCAGGCTAAATTGTCATGGCTATTCCTCTGGTCCTGGGAGCAACTTGTGGCCCTCATCCCAGTGTCACACAGCCACATGGACCGAGATGTCAAACCTTCCCACATGCAGAACCTTCTTAGTCTGGGTGTCATCTGGGGAAAGCGTGGCAGGTCTGTGGCCATACGAGTTATTATTTATTTCTTTGTGAGGGGTTCTGGGTGTTTTCTTTCAGTTCTGAATGCCTGAAATAATAGTGAAAAAAACATGAAACAGTGCATCAGAGAGGTGTTTCTGTAAAATGACCCAAGGGGTATGTGCTGTATGCCTTGAATATGGCATGAGAGCCATAAGGAAGGTACAAACCTGCTGAAGTAATACAGAAGGACTGTGCAGGGAGAGGAAGCAAAATAAGGTGTGATTTCATCCATATTTCCTACAGGACATGATCTCTGGAAAGACCTATAATCTGAATTATATCCTGGTGTCAGGAGGGGAATTTTATCCTGGGAAGGAGGTAGCTGGTTTCCTCCAAAAGGGAAAGCCAGACATGAATGAATGGATGCAGAATCACTGGGGGACAAAGACCAGAAAGCAATGTGGGCATAAATTCACTCTACCAACCTTGGCATCTTTTTTGTTGAATTGTTGAACATTTTTTCAGGAAAAAGTTATTTGCAAAAACAAAGGTAAAGAGGAGGCCTGGGCTGAACACAGTATTTTAGTGGATTTTTGGTGTACTGCTTGTTAATGAAGACACATCTCAGAAAAAAAAAAGTGTGATTTTTGCACCTTTGACTGTGTGGGAGAACTGCTGAAATCTATCTCTGGACCTAGACATACCACAGTTGACTCCATTTAGCAGAATTCTTTTAAAAAAAAGGAAGAGAACTGTTAAAAGTACTCTTACTTGATTTTTTTTCTTTTCATTTTTTTTTACCAATTCTGAAGTGTGTGTGTTTTGTTAAAAATAGTTAGTACAAATTAGATTTTTAAAATTAAAAAACTGGTATTTAATTCAAAAGGAAATAATTTTAGCATATTTTCCTTGTTATGAAAATAAAAACACAGCAATGACAAAAAAGCCCAGTTCTTTAAAATCAGTTGGATAAAACTGTCATTTACACTTACTCAAATTTTTGGCCAAGTCATCAATTCTCCCAGTGTACATCTTTTCCTGAAGTTGACTCCAAATTATGTCAGCTAGTTTGTTCTGCATGCCTTTTAAACTATGCATTTGTTTTAAAAAGCCAAAATGACAGGACAGACTGAAAGGGGGGAATTGTCTTCAGATTACTGGGTTTCATATTCAACATCCCACTGTGTGCATGACAGAACCACAGAAACCAGCAATGTCGAAGATATTAGATCATCCAATCTTTCTTTCTTAAAATGCAGAATCCTATTTGCTTTGATATCAAATCAAAAGAAATCAAAATGGAACTGTACGTAAAAAATTGAGGCAAATGGTCCTGGCCTTAGAATACAAGTTACTTTACTATTTTATATTTCATGTCTCTAAGGGAGGATTTTCTGAAAATACAAATGGGAGTCGGGTGCCTGAGTCGATGGAAATCGGACACCTGACTCCCATTTGTGCCTTTGAAAATCTTCCTTTTATAAATCATTGTGGAATTCCTATACTATGGTAGAATGTAGAAAGGGAGAGAGGACTTAGAAGTAATGCTTGAAGTTCTCCAAGGACTACAAGGATACCCTTTCTACTTTCTTGCCTTTGAAACCAATATTCTTGGTTAAGTCACTGTATTTAAATATAGCTGTTCTTTTACAAAGAATAGTGGTTTGCAAATTATGATAACCAGCTTTTCTGCTGCTGGTCATTCAAAATTCTGCTGTATGATCTTTTAAAAAACCTGCACTATTGTTTGCACCCTTCTTTTACTAACAGTCTGAAGTAGTGAATCTCTGAAAAACACAGGGAGATGAAAGTGTTCTGTACCTCCTTGGGCCGCTGATTGCTGTAATTATTGTAACACTATTAAGTTACTTTTTTTTGCTTTCATTTTTTTTCTGTTTTGAGGCTGTCTGACCAGCTATTAGGCTATCCTAACAAGAATGTACAGAAAATCAATGACCTGAAAAGCTCAACGCACTGTAATATGACTTAACTTGGAAATATTGTGCTATGTGGTATTACTCAGGGTCTAATCCTACCTCAGTTTTTTCCGTGTTGTAACAATCTTCTTAATGCTTTATAGACCTGATACAGTGTAACTCTTCCTTCAAAGTAAAATCATTTCTGCACAGTGTAAGATAACAACAAGACATGTGCTGATGGCCCATCGCTAGTTTCTTCATCACATGGAAACCCAAGAGAAATGCCATTACCTCTCAGTTGTGAGAATATTTTGAAGGATTGTTTGTATTCTCCCCCAGGATAAAGTTTTCAAGGTCTTAAAACCAGACTGGAATTCATTCAGAAGAACAGCAGTTGTTTAGGGAAATGAAAGATACTAGGATGGAATAGGAGATTCAGTCTGAGGCAGATGAAACATTTTTTAATTCATTAATAACTGAAGAGTACATAAAATAAGACTTGGTAGATATACTGCTTTTTATATGACCAGACTTAGACTACTTGCACATTACAGTTCTTTAAGAGTTATTCAATGAAATATGACTCGGTTACTAAGATATTCTTAATAGATCCTGGAATACTAGAAAAAGTCCTGAAGACTGAAAAAAATACTAATGTGATAATATTCAGAAAGCATGTGTGGAATCATCTGGTAAGCTTCAGGGTTGTCAGAGTGACATGAAGTTATGGAAAATACGTAAAAAAAGAAATAGGAATTAAGTTGATGGAAATTCAAAGAATGAAATATCAGCCAGTACTAATTAATGCAAAAAATATCTTTTACAAATTTGAATGTCATCTTCGATGAGATTATGAGTTTTGGAGGGATAATTAAGAGATAAAACATATTACTTTGGGTATGCTAATTAGGTATTACAATGCTTAATATGACCTCACATGGAGATTTGCAACACCTGCCTAATACAACGCTTGGGATGGGCTTAGGCAGTGTGTAAATACTTGGTCCAAGAGAGCTGTGTAAGTGTGCTGTCACAGGCTGCAGCAGACGTGACCTCTAAGTCAGTCTAACAGTTTTCTGTTGTCTGAAGAGTCAGTACTACTGACTTTCTCTCCCTTCTCTTCTCCTCCTCTTTCCTGCCTTCTGCTGTTTCAAGCCACTCCCTTCTGTTGCCCTTTGGCGAGCTAATTCAACTTGTAAACGCTACTTGAATTTATTTCCCTCTTTTGCTGGGTTAGTTTTCTTCTGCCTTATGGGTGGTGGAATTGACTCAGCAAGAACTCAGACAAATGTCAGAGCCTGTATATGCAGAACAGCTGGAGCACGTGGCCAGGAGCCAGCTAGGGGAGGTGGAAAGAGGAGAAAAATCAGGGTGACTTCTTTTGGTAAGAGAGAGCTGCTGAGTGAGCCCTGGCCATCCATTTGGAGCACAAAGTTCATCTGGTGCATAAACTGAAGCATGTCCAAAGACCTCAGCTGAAATAGAGTGGGTGCATTGACTGAAAAGTCTCCAAAGCAGCACTTCAGTTTGAGCACATTGGTTCTCCATCATGACTGAGAGAAAGAGAAGAGGCGTCTAAAATCTGCACTATATTTTAGAAAATAAAAAAATGTTCCAGAGGAGAGAAAGGAAGGAAGGTGCTGGTTTCTGATTCCACAGTCTTGAATAACAGGCTGAGTAGCTCTTTTGGACTCAGGTGCCTAAACTCTGACAGAGTCCAGAATGGGTATTCAAATGGGCATATAAATACCCATACACTTATTCTTTTGAAAAGTACCAAGTAACACTGTAACCAAAGGATAGCTTCACAGAAAATCAGTTAAACAGCAAAGATTGAACTGGACATCAGAAAAAATACTTAGAGGGAGCATTTCACTCTATGAAAGTATTTCTAGTAGTATTCTGCAGGAATCTATATTAAGGCTGAGAAAATCCAGTGTTTCCATAGTGATGTAGAAGTAAACATGATACAGCTGCCAGAAAGTGGGTAATTATTGGCAGAATGATAGATAACGGTAGTGACAAGGAAATCCTGCAGAACAATCTGACAAGCAGGGTCCGTTCAAAGAAAAACGCCTACAGATATTTGCATCTGTATAGCTAGTTGCACACATAAAAGTGAAGAACATTAAAGAACTGGGGGTTGCATCCTGGTAAACCACTAACCCTAAAATTATATAGCATTGTAGTGTAACAGGAACTCAACATATATATAAAGTCCTAGTGAGTTCTTGGGCCAGAAAGACAATTGTAAGTCTTTGAGGAGAAGCAAAATATTGATACTAACTGTTTATGTGGCATTAATAGCCAGATAATCTTGTTTGGTCTTGTTGGCTTTATTTTTTTTTTTTTTTTTTAAAGAAAAAAAGTTGGTAACAACTGGACAGGGTACAGGCAAAGCTACAAAAATTATTTAAGTGCTAGGAAAAAAAAACACAAACCAAACACCAGCTTTCATTTTCCTATTTAAAGAGCTTAGAGTGTTTCTTTTGTCTGTCCACACATGTACGCATCCTGCAAGAGTTTGCTTGCCCTGAGAAAAATGTTGTGACTGCAGGACACAACGCGTCCAACCGTAGGAAATCTGCTCTCACCAAGAAAATATTACTTTGTTTCCAATTGAAGGTGATGTCTTCCAGAGGTGAGAGAGCTTTTTTTCCTAGGACAGCTTCCCAGGTTAATTTGTGCACGGCTGTCCTATCTCGATTGACTCCGTGCTCTTCCCTTGGAGCAACTCCACATGCACAGCCATGGCTTGGAGGAAGGTTGAGGGGTGACTTGATAAGTACCTCCAGGAGCAGAAAATCAGAGGTTTTAAATGGCTTTTTAATCTAGCAGAGAGAGCTGTAACAGAGCAATGCCAAAAGAAACCAAATTCAAACTGGAAAGCAAGTACCTGCTGTAAAAAGTGAAAGGGATTAATCACTGGAACAGATTACCAATGGAAGTGTTGGTTCCTCTGTCTCTTGATGTCTTTGTGTCAAGCACAGATGTCTTTGTGGTAATCAAACAACTGCAATTTGGTTCAGTTCAGGCAAAATTAAATGGCTTCTGATGTACAGAGAGTCAGAGTGCATGAGCGGAGGGTTTTAGCTGCCTCCACCTGCACGGCTGTCTGAGCAAAAGAACAACATTAAGGAATTATTACATGGGTCTTTTTTTTTTTTTACAATCAATTATACCAGAGCTGATTAAACATGAATGTAAAATCCAGGTTTTTTAACTTGAAGGTCCACTCAGTGAGATTAGTTTTCTCCAGTGAAGCTAATGAAGATATGTGGTTCTCAGCATTTTAAAGGACTAAATGAGTTTTTCTGCTCTTTATGATGCATGTGGTACGTAAGTAAATGCCAACTTCAATCGTTTTTCTAATATAAACAAAATATTAGCACCTGCTCTCATAAAATCAGTAACAAAGCTAATATTTGCATCCTCTGAGATTATAATCCAATTTAAGAAGAGAGAGAATGATTTAAAGAAAATCCAGATGTGTGGCTAGTCACCTAATTCATATGAGAATTTCCTAAAACTTTTTTGCAAACGGGGTGAATGAGTAGTAAATAATAAATTAGAGAACAGCAAATAGATATCGGTTCAAACATTTATGCTTGATACTTTCAGGATTCATAAGCATTTTTGCAAAACATCTGGCTCACTGAATACTCAAATAACATGACCCTCTAGAAGCAGTGTGTTGATTAACTCTATTTATGAAAATGTTCTTGACTAAGTTTTTTCATTTTTTTTTAATTCAAGCAACTCTAATGGCAAGAGTGTAAAGCAAGATCCTAATTAAAACATGATGGTGAGATCAAATGGTTTTAATTACATAAGGGTAATATTCCATGTGTAATGGAAGTGATTTACAATGTGGTTAGTTTGATCTAGATGTTTCTCAACTTGAACCTTGCGACTTTTTCCTCTAAAAATTACCCAAATCCAGGTGAAATTCTGTAGGATTTGAGAGTCTTGACATTCTCTGAAAAATGTTAGTTCAAGTCCTTTAAG
The DNA here is from genome assembly GCF_000737465.1 of Haliaeetus leucocephalus. Taxonomy (NCBI): domain Eukaryota; kingdom Metazoa; phylum Chordata; class Aves; order Accipitriformes; family Accipitridae; genus Haliaeetus; species Haliaeetus leucocephalus. The sequence goes on along the minus strand of NW_010973187.1, from coordinate 14,822,335 downwards.
GTTGCAGTAGTGCATGTGAGTGCCTCTGTGTGCTCAGTGAAGTGATTGAATGTGATTTTCAGAAAAAAAATTCTTTAGGGTTAGTCAATTAAGTGTCCCTTTTTCATGTCTAGTAAAGCAACAGTTTTTGTGAAAACACCTTTTGCTGCTTCAATTAAGCTGTAGATCTGATATTCAAAAACACAGAAAATCATTACCTATACAGACATTTCCAAGAACTCATGGAGAGGTTTTGGGGTTGTTTTTCGTGGGTTTTTTTTGTACTTGCCTGAGCCATTTTAAAAAGATGGATAATTTGATCCTGAAACTTTTTAATTATAATGTGTAATTGAAACACTTACATTTCAATTAAAACAAAACAGCCTAAAACCATAGGGTGTTAGAAGCTTATAAGCAGGGTATAATTTATTGCCATTTTGATGATCTGTAAGACTTCAACTTAAATCAATTATAAATAACTCATTTGAAAATGGATACAAGTGAAATTAACTAAATTGATACCAGTTTCTTTTTGTGATCTGAAAATATATGCATAAATGGCAAGAAAATGTTAATCGACCTTAACCTTTTCTGTGATAAGTCTCTTCAGTAATGTAGTAATACTTGGCACTTATATAGTATAGTACCTCTTATCTAAAGATCTCAAAGAGCTTTACAAAAATTAATTAAATCTCACAGCACTTCTTTGACGTAGTCATATGAAGTATTAAATAGGTGATTAAACAGAAAATGAGAGGCTAAAGCCAACATTTTCAAAACAGGGTGCCTAATGTCAGGAATAAGACCCTAAATCTGCTTATTGTGGTACCTTATTTTCATTAAAACCACACTTCCCATTGGTCCTGGGGCTCTAATGACTCATAAGCACAGAGCTTTTGACTCACAAGGTCTTTGATGCAAGAACTTGATTACTTTGGCCTTTATAATGCCAAGCAAATCACAGGTCAGACAGTGCAGAGACTCCTGCTTGGTGGAAAGAAAGAGACGTCCTCCCCTTTTTGGCACCTCCTGAATCTGCTAGCCCTCGACACAGAGAATTTATCTTAAATGCATGGCACAGCTTTGAAACATATCACCATCCAAGACATTGGGATGAACTGTCTCCTGGAGGTGCCTCTCTCCATCAACAGTAGGGACAACCAAGAAACTAGCTAACAGAGATGTCTAATTTTAAGACAGCCAATATCATGTAAGATGAATTTCACCCTAATTAGGGGAAATTCTACTTCTGTGGACCTGAATAGCACAGTAATGCTATAATTCCAGCATTAAGAAAGCACAACGAATAGGTGATACTAACAGATATCTTTTAAATAGAGCACTTTCAACCGCATATTTCTTTGTCACTTTGAAACTAAAGACATAAAGGCAGAATAAACTTTATAATTATTACCCTATATTCTTGTTAACATATGTTGCAATCTGGATAACCATAAAAACTTCCTGCCTGAACAAGGTTTATACTCACAAGGCTTGGAAATGCAAGGTGTCGTCAAGCATGGTGTAACTACATATTTGTGAGGATGAATGTGATGGTGCATGCATATATTGCACCTTTCTTCCAAGATTTCTTGCCTGCAGAAGCAGTTCAGTGTCAATTCAAATAGAGGTACCTATACAAGATGGGCAGTTTCTCTTGCATGTAAATCATCCATGATGAATTTAAGGAGGAAGACTTATTCTCGCCAACAACCAAGCATTCCCCCTTGGAATTAATTATGATTATAAGCAGGGGTGACAATTTGTGTTAGCACAGAGCTCAGAACTCCACCAAAAATCTCCTAGCAGAGACCAGACACCCATCAGTATTCCCACAACCAAAAGGAGAAAGGCAGTAATTTCTTTTGAGCACCTCAGTCCCCAGTTCCCAGGTGTCTGCTTAGGTGGTGTAAGAAAATTTTTGAATTTTGGGTTCTAAGTGTTCTGTGTTGGATATCTCCAAAACTGAGAACATAGAACCTTAGAGGGGGAAAAAAAAAACAAACAGAAGTTTTTAAAGATGTATGGATACCTTATTTTTACAGGCATCACTATCTATAGATTCACGGTGTTACAATCCATGGAAGATCTCAAGTTTATACACTTTTATGCCCTATATCTCCACTACCTGTGTCTCTTGTTGTTTTTGTTTGGTTTTTTTTCCTCTCTACTTTAATCTTGAACACAAGCCACCCAGGCTAAAATAAAAGCAGACAATTCGTATTTGGAAACTACCAACCAAAAATATAATCCGTTGACGTTCAGTTTACAGGACTGGGCTGCCTTTATTTGTGTCACATAGTGCATCAGCAAAAAAACACAATTGGTAAGAACATGACCCAGCTTCACTTGGAGCAATGGAGCTATCTTAGTTTATTTTGGTTGGTGGGGCTCTAGAACTACAGTGTGACCTTCAATAAAAAAAGAAACTATCAAATTTTAAAAAGTTTCATGTGTTTGTGGGTGAAGATCACTGAAGTGAAAATCTTTTCAAAGAATCAAATGTGTTTCTGTGCATTTTATTAAAATAACAAAAGACAAGTTCAGAAAACACATCTCGTGTTCCTGTCACTGTGAAATCCTTGAACTGAAGTATTCATGGCAGAATAGAACCAGCTGGAGCTATTGAGCATAATTCTGGTGGTAGCTTACATTTTTATAGCTCCAGGGGCCAGTAGCGTACAATGCATATTTGGCACCGCAAAAGACAATATTAAGTTTTGATGCCAATCTTTGGTTTTTTTTAAAAATAATGTATTTCTGCTCAGCACGCAGGGAGCAGATGCTTTTTCTAGGTGTCTCCAGGTACATAGGCGTGATGAATACATTCCACATTATTCAATTACACAGCTGACATATTTTCTAAAATGGCATGTTGAGTATTTCCTTATGAGCTTGGAGCCTGTCTCTGAAATAGCTGGGGAAAAAAAAAAAAAGTACAGAGCCAAATCAGGTATAGTCTTCTTTCCTTAGATTAATTTGCCTTTTCTTGCAAGTAGTAGAGTTTGGCTGGATCAGCAAATTGTGGAATTAAACCACTGCATTATCTATCAGTCCTAGTCGAAGAGTGCTTTAAAGTTAGCCAGCTCCTCAAACAGATTAAAGCAACCTTATACACCATGAAAGCACACCCTAAGTGCACCCAGAAGATCATTCTCAATTGAACTTTGCATTCTTTTTGAAAAAAGATCTTACACAATACCACCAGCGGTACAGATGCCAATTAATGATAGGGAAGACAGCTGCTGGTTCAGTTATTTTTAAAGGTTTATTTACCAGCATGACCACTGAGAAAGTCAAAACCCTAGGTGTAGATTATGTTTTCAGCCAGATTTTGCATTGCCCATCCTGTTATTTTACAAATAATTCCTATATCATTATCTGTGCTGAAACAACAGAAGATACATGTCTGAGTATTTAAAATTCAGAAAATGCTGCAGATTGAAGTTGAACTTTGCCCTCTTGCAAATGAGCGCTGTGATTCCAGGATAAACTCTCTTCCAGAGGCTGTTGGCAAACTTCACAAAGTCTTCTTGTTCAGCACCCGTCTGCAGCAGCCGCCGCCTTCGCTCAGCGAGGGGCTCTATTTCGGGTCGACTCCGCAGACCCACGCCGCTCATCTATTTGTCCTACTTGTGTGGGCCTGATTAGCATAGCAGCCGAGCGGCTGGCAAACCACATCTGCTACCTAATGATACTGCCTGCTGACACGTTCATATATCTTTCGGGGAGTCTTTTCTACCTCTGCTCACAGCTGCTTCCAGTTCCTTTCTGGTCCCATTCAACTTGAGTTTTGCATAGCTGTGCGAGTCTCACTATGGCTTGGATCCTAATTCTCATTTCACTGCCTCTCTGTGGGCATTGTACTTGCTGGAGATTTACTTTGCCTGAGCTAACTGCCTCCAGTTTTCAATGGGAAGGAGCTAATTGTAAGGGATTTTTAGCACAAATCAGATAAGGAACTTTTTTCTTCTTCCTGCCCAGCAAAGCAGTTTGCTGCTCATATGGGACCAATGCTTAGCTGACAGAAATAACCCTATTGACATCAGTGCAGCTCAGCAGACTTATATCAGCTAAGGAACTGGCTTTCCAGGGTATGCTGAAGGCCTATCTTCTCACACAGGCTTTTGCTTCTCCGATTGTCAGAAAGACACTGGACTTAACCTTCACTGTTGACTTGACCTTTAAAGCCTAGTCCCAAGTGTTGCTCTTCCCCACCTGAAATGAAGAGTCTCCTCGAGCTCCTTCAGCCTGAGAAAGGTTGGCAGGACACGTCCCTTGGCACCTGAGCTCTGGCACGCACCCCACGCGGGGGATAACTGAGGCAGCTGCAGAGCTCATCTATGTCCAAAGGCATCCAGGGAGGGGATTTGGCTTGAAAAACAGTATAAAAGGTTAGATTTTTTTTTTTTTCCCCTCTTCTTGTGCCATTAAGAGTTTGTGGCAGCTTATTTTATTTGCAGGACTAGATGTGTCTCTTAAGGAACTGTAAGGACACCTGCAGCTCTGGGGAAGACTACAAATACGAACATCCATTTCTGATTGTTCGATCTTAATTGTCCAACTCTGAAGGGATTTTGTGATAACAAATATTTTCACTTAGTAAATCAAGCTGGACACACAGAACTGAGATACGCTTCACAGTAACCAACAACACTAATCATTTTTAAATAGCTTGCCTGGTGCCATTTTTTAAATCTACTTTATATATCATAATTGATGACCTCATATCTTATAACTTGTTTAATGTGTCCCTTTTGATCGTTCTAGTGCTCAGACATTGAGTGATGCTTGAAACCAAATGACTAGGAGCCTTATTCTGTGCACTAGTTGCTAGGCTGTCCTTGCAGTAATAGAAAGAGAACAGTAAACTGCATCATTGAAAACAGCCCCTTAAGGTTTTAGGTGATCCTGTCAAATAATCCCACTCATAAATCTATTAAACTCCACCTTCGAACCAGTTAAGTTTCTTATTCCACCTCTTGTTTATATACTGAGCCAGGCTGCTGTAATAGTTACAACTTGCATCTCTTTCCAGCTTAAATGTACTAGTTCTTATATTATGTTCACATATAGTTTGTAATGTCCAATATTGCCAGGTAATAGCAACAAGCATCTTTTGACCTGCATCATGAAGTTCATAATTAAAGATAAGAGACACAAATCACATTCTGTAGCAAGGTGGCCTTGCTATGTACCTTTAGAGCATGCAAGGAATTAACTGTTTAGGCAGCAACATGGATGAAGAGAGTCTAAATTCATACCAATTGCAGAAAGAAATTTGCTAAAGTATATGGCACTAAACACAATTACAGAATGCAAGAAGGTTTGTGTAATTTCTGTCTCTAAATAGTGTGGTCTGACTATTTCCTATATCGCCAGCTCAAACATCAGCAAAGAAGTATGAACAGGTTCCTAAATTCTAGTGAAGACTTACACCTACAGCCCCTGGTTGGGCTTTCTGAAGCATGCCTAAAACTGTAGTCAGGTAAAATTTCCTGCTGATCGATGAAATGCTAAAGTTTAAACAGTACCATTTAGCTGCAACCACCTGTTTCAATTAATTCTTTTACATGTTTCATGCCTTGAAAGTTTTCTTCTTTAAGTCGCTCTGTCAAAGACCACAGATGTTTTATTTTTGCTGAAGCCCTATGATGCTTTCAGTAATAACAAGAGCTGAATTAAATAAATCTACAAAACACAGCATACATGGGCATCCATCATCACACAGAAAACAATCGTAAAGGACTTGGCAAGACAACAACCAGCCTTGTGCTGTACTTGCTGGATATCACATTCAGTTACAAGCTTAGGGAAAGAAATACAGTCTTATAAGTGGGGCACTAGACAGGGAACTGAACTGCTGGTTATAATCCTTGCTCTCCCGCTGGCCTGGCAGGCAGTATTTTACCTTGCGAATTTATGCTGAGATCTCTCTTTGCTTAATGTGTGGGGCATCACCTTTGGCAAGAGCCTTTCAGTATAATACCGATATGGACAGTAATCTAACACCAAAAAGTCATACGCGGTTTTTCACGTTCGTGATAAAACGAGAGGCACTATGTTGAGCAGTGTGTGGCTGGCAACACACAGCATAAAAGTAAGATGATACCTAGCTGCAATGCAATGAAGGATGGTCTCAAATAGTTTCAAAAACCTCAGTTAGCATTTATTTCTCATCTATGGCTGTCATATGATGTGAAGGTTTCCTGCTCCTGCCATCTAACCACAATCGTCCCTGCACTGTAGGTTCAGCCACATGTAACCTGTGCTTCTCTAAGGAGACTTACAGTTCCTTGAATCCTTCTCTCCACAATACAGACCCTTACAGTTCTAAGCAAGCGCAGAGAAAGGCATTTTTGTAATTTTATAAGTGAAAACTAACACGATAGTTTATCTTGCTTTGCATTGTTTTGCAGGAAGACCACAGCTGTGCACTGAAGACGTGGTTCTGTGTTTACATTATCTACAGGATGCCTTTGGATCATCCTTTGAGTTTTTCTAAGAGGTCCTCAAATGACACCTAGAAAATGGCACCTCCAGCTCACCCAAACCTGATATCCTCCATAGACAACCTATAGGCCATTTACCCAGGAGGGTTTTTCCACGGAGCATCCTGAATCTATCGGTACATACCTTACAAGGCTGCAAAATATCATCTGTGCCACTGTGGCCTTCTGTCATAACATCTGCACCACCACAACCATCTGACCTCTCCCAGAATTTCAGCTGGTATCAGTTGTACATCCTGCCTTCACCGTTACAACAATTTATCTTCAGAATGCCTATCCTTTTGCTCCAGTAGGAAGAAGCTGGAAAGAAGTCTCCTGCATCTCCCCTTACATAAGCAGCATGTATGAAATCCTAATTCCACCATCATCACCTAAAACCAGTACCTGTGGGAGAAGACCTTTGTCTGGTTTTGCCTGCTTGAGTATACGTGACTGCTAACTAATGCCAGTTTACACCGAGGAGGTAGTAAGGAGCTGCAGGCTGACCACCATGGCCAACTTGTTGCAGAGGGGATAAGGAGAAGGACTGAAGCAAGAGGTATGAAGAAAGAGGATTTCAGAGTCTGGGGCCAGCCATGAGCAAGTTCTTGTGTTCTGAGATGTCGAAGGAGAGTTTGCATCACTGCACTGATGCATGTGCAGATGTCGTCGTGCAGGGCTTTCACCTCCAGCAGGTGACCTTGGCTCCCTGCTATTCTGGGGTGCCCTGGTCCATCCTGGACTTGCCAACAGAGAGTCAGAACAGTGAGTTTGATGTATTATGGTGTCTGGAAGGGAAAGTAATAAAAATCAGGAAATCAGTTTTCAATTTCAAGTAAAACAGTGGTTTTCTTTAGTTTAATCAAATTTGGAGTAGTTCCATTGATTGTAAAACATTTTATAATGCTGCATTCAAACTCCTGTAGAAATCAAAAAGTAGCTCTGTGACATTCAGAGAGAAAAGTGTCTGCAGAACAGTTTTTCAAAATGTTTCCAACTGGAATAGATTTTCCCCATCCACAATGAAAAGACATACATGGGAGATCTTAGTTAAGACTACAATGTGTTTGTGTGTGTGTGTGTGTGTGTGTGTGTGCTTGTTTGGACTTTTCTTTGTGCTGAGAGTTTTTTTGTGGGACACTTCAAAACAAATATTTTGTGATTGAATGTCTTCATTCCAATAATAGTCCTTTTTAAAAAAAAAAAAGCCTACCTGTGAGTAACAAAATGATAGCTTTGCTGAATTTGGGGAATGCATATGTTAAGTATTACAAATTAATTTTTGGTCAGTACTTCAAATTGCCCTTTTTGTTGGGGGGGGGGGGGGAAAAAAAAAAAAACAAAAAAAAAAAAAAAACAAAAAACAAACCTGTCAAAACTTCTGTATCTTTTTCCACCATGTTGGCCACTATGCAAACACATGGCTCTTATGGCAGGCCTTGGAGAGAAAGACCTTCTTTGTTAAGATGGTTGCTTGCTCTATGGGCAGAGTTGGAGGCATAAGTGAAAGTACTGAAAAACATTTGAGAATTATGTCAAAATATGGACAAGATGATATTTAAAACATGTAAAATGTTCTTTTGCAAAAATGACAGGGATGAATCAAGTGTAACAAACCTTAAGATACTGATATTCTCCAACCAAATTTTTCAATTTAAGACCTTTGTGTGCAGAAAACATTTCCTGGACCTGCTCCTTGACAGACCAAGGCTTTCATTATTCTTCTTGTCATCCTGTATCAAGGTGCTGGAATTATACTGTATATATATTTCTCCATTTTTAATTCAGCATGAGATTTTTTCAGAATTCTTGGCCAAACTCAGCTTAAGTTCAAATATAAGAAAGCTTTAGTGTTGATTTTGCTAGAAACAGATAGACCAATGCCTCTTAACATCTTGCTCCAAATGGGCAATCACAGGATAAATCACCAAGTCTGAAAGCCTTTTGGCTTTAGCATGAAACTGGATTGAAGCCGAGCATTAGATCTACGTGAGCATTATTAACCTTTCCCTCTGCTGCTAAAATCTGGGGGCTGTGAGAGAAGATTTCAGCTTTGTTTGAAATTGAAAGCTCTAGAAAAGCACTTTGCACGTGCCAAAAAATACTTCCTTTAAAATATGCTCAGACCCCACTGAAGTAATGAGATTTGCCTGGAAAACATTAATGGTACATCCCAAGATTTAGCTCTTTGTATTGAAAGTAAGCTGAAGATGCTGGTTTAATGGCTCCTAATATGACTGCACAAGTTAGCAAGTAAAGAAGATCAAGGAAATAAACCTTTTTTCTTTTTTTTTTTTTTTCTCCCCCATTTCAGGGAAATAGGTCATGCAGCTCAAGGAGGAAATATCACAATGCTATAGGGACCACCACTGATATCACGAGACCAATTAATACAACTTTCTTTTCACCAAAATTATACACATCTGTGAAGTTCAAGGCATGCAAAAAACCTGAAAATCAGATTACTTCTTGGAATACTTAAATGTAGATTTCAGTTACTTTAAACACCTGTCTTTATTTATTACTTTTACACTTATTTCTCCACACACTTCTTTCTGGCTTCATCCAACCATAACAGCAGCTGTCCTTGTAGAAATAGGTATATAGAACTTAATACAGGGAGAAGCCAACAGGTATCCGAGGAAATAATTCTAACTGTCTTTTGATGTACGTGTTTCTATCTACTTTGCAATCCGGAGGTGGGTGGCTATCCTGTGTAGATATACCCAAAGTAACATCATTCTAGCTGTGTCTCCATGGTAGCGAGGACTTCCTGCGAGATGTACAATCCTGCCAGACGTGGGGTGTGTACACTGGAAAAGCTGTGCCTCCTGAGTTCCACAGCTGTCAGATTAAAGCTCACTTGGAGATGTCCATGTAAGATGCCATCACGCAAGAGGTTTGGGCGTATGTTTTTGTTGTTGAACATTATTGAAAGAGTGCTAGGTCACTTTTGAGATGATGATTCAAATCCTTAGAGCCTGAAAAGGGAATGAAATCTGAGGTGCTTACCTATGTGGGGCAAAAAATAGAAGAGCTTTTATCAGTTCAGACTTTTAAACATGGTCTCTGTGGAGACACAGACACATATCTGTATTCCTGATTAAGATACCTAATTTCTAAAGGCATCATTCCAGTGTTCAGTTTTTTCCTGTAGATTGGTCTGCTCAAAGTTAACCATTACTCTTCTAAGTTCTTTACCTCATTAGATTCATTGTATGGCAAGCTTATGTATCTAACTCTAAATTTGGGGTTTACTTTGCAAATGTGTTACACAAAACATAGATGATCCAGCTCTTAGAAACACAGGCACCACAATTTTATTCTACCTAGCCCTCAGACCCTAAAGTGTCCCCATGGTGCTCATCCTCAAAAACACATAGATGTATTTCATTGTATTCCATGGGAAATCTCTCCTCTATTTTGAACTTGGAGAGCATTAATTCATATCCTGGCCTCTAACCAGCTGCAACCTGACTAGAAAGAATGAGATTAGCTCTCGGAAAACTTTCCAAGCTGAGGATAATATAGATATTTCATGTGTCACTCTCTTATCCTTATCACAGGCATCTATATAAATGAGTTTCTGGCATTCCCCTACTTATCTGTTACACAGCATTACAGATTTGTAAGATTACACTTTCTGTGGGCTCTGAGATTCCCTCTTGAATCCAGACATTCAGCATTGTTTTCATCACACTTGGACTTTGTTCCACTTTTAGTAGCAGCATGAAGTCAGTCACATTTAAATCAGATGAAAACCTGAATTTTTTATATTAATTAAAGTTCAATAGATTCCTTATAAAGAATAGATGAAAGGAGCAGCAGTGACATGGGAGTCATGTAGGCCGGATTTTCTGCAGATTATCTAAAGCTGGTATGAACTTCCTCCCTGGCTTTCTCGAACGTTTCCTGATTTTTTTTTTTAAGAGATTGACAAATAAGGTTTTGCATAATAGCACAGGAGCAATTTCCTCATCATTTCCACAATGTAAAGAGGAGACAGGGATAAAAAAAAAAAAAAAATACAGGACTGTCTCTTCAAAGTGTTGTTTCTTGAAATGCTGTTAAATGCATAGGAGCCGAATTAATCTCCAATATAATTCTCCCAGTCACACTAGGTTACATCAGTGATGAATTTGGCTTTGGTGTGATTAGGTGTACCATCCTGGAAAAAGCACTAGTACAGTCTCTTAAAACTGTCCATTTTTGGAAACTGATCGTAATTGTTATTTACAAAGGAAAACCCCCACATTTCATTAAGATCCTCACTTCTGATATAATGAGCTATATTATCATCGAATCATAGAATAGTTTGAGTTGGAAGGGACTTTTAAAGGCCATTTAGTCCAGCCCCCCTGCAATGAGCAGGGACATCTTCAACTCAATCAGGTTGCTCAGAGCCCCTTCCAACCTGACCTGGAATGTTTCCAGTGATGGGGCATCGACCACCTCTCTGGGCAACCTGTGCCAGGGTTTCATGACCCTCATCATAAAAAATGTCTTCCTTCTATCTAGTCTGAAGCTACCCTCTTTTAGTTTAAAACCATTACCCCTTGTCCTATCATAACAGGCAAAGCTAAAAAGTTTGTCCCCACCTTTCCTGTAGGTCCCCTTTAGGTACTGGAAGGCTGCTAGAAGGTCTCCCCAGAGCCTTCTCTTCTCCAGGCTGAACGACCCCAACTCTCTCAGCCTTTTCTTATAGCAGAGGTGCTCCAGCCCTCTGATCATCTTCCTGGCCCTCCTCTCGACCTGCTCCAACAGGTCCATGACTTTTCTGTACTAAGGACCCCAGAGCTGCAGGGGGGTCTCACCAGAGCTGAGCTCTTCCCTTGTCCACTGATGTCATCACTCCATCACTGAAGGCCACTAGGTTGGTCAGGCAGGACTTGCCCCCGGTGAAACCATGCTGGCTGTCTTGAATCACCTCCCTGTCCTCCATGTGCCTTAGCAGAGTTTCTAGGAGGATCTGTTCCATGATCTTCCCAGGCACAGAGATGAGGCTCACAAGTCAGTAGTTCCCAGGGTCCTCCTTTCTACCCTTCTTAAAAATGGGTGCAATGTTTCCCTTTTTCCTGTCACTAGGGACTTCACTTGACTGCCGTGACTTTTCAAATATCATGGAGAGTGACTTGGCAACTACATCAGCCAATTCCCTCAGGACTCTGGCGTGCATCTCGTCGGGTCCCATAGACTTATGTATGTTCAGGTTCCTCAGGTGGAAACGGATCTTCCTTACAGCGGGAGGGACTTTGCTCCCCCAGTCCCTGTCTTAGGATCCATCCACTTGAGAGGTGTGGGAAGAGAGGTTGCCAGTGAAGACCGAGGCAAAAAAGTTGTTGACTACCTCAGCCTTCTCCTCATCCATTTGCCAGTCTTGTTCATCAGGGTGTACGCTTTCTTTGACTTTCCTTTTCTGGCTGACATACCTGCAGAAGCCCTTCTTATTATTCTTTGCATCCCATGCCCTTGTGCTCTATGAAAAACATCCTTAAAGATCTATCTTAACAGTGTGTTATACTGGTAGATACCTGCATGATCTTACCTTCTCCTTAGGACAGTGGATTCAAAGCCACCTCTGAGGAAGCTGTACAGCCACATAAGTACAGTGAAGCAAGCAAGCTAGAAAGCCCTGCTAAAAGGTGTATAACCTCTCCCATACACCATTTTATTAATGAGGTTGGAGGGCTTCTGGTCCTATGGGAATGGTGGGAGTATACAAGCACTTGCTCCCAATAACCTTCCCATACATGTATTTACACACTATATGCTTCCTGGCGTGAGGAATAGAGAACCCAAAGAGACATCAGTGAAACACAGCCCTACTGTGATCTACATAAACCCTCTTCAAAGCATACATCCTTCAAATTATTCATACCATGACTGAAGCTTGTGTCACCACAGGTTGCCATCCCTCCTATGTGTCCATACAAGTATTACTCAGTATATTACTGACAAAATTTTCTTAGAGTTAACCAGTTAAAGACAGCAAGGGTGCGAGTGGAGGCTGTACCTCAGGATTCCTCACTTATTGGTGTAGTCAGCAGGATGGCGGATTCAGTCACTGACTATTTACAGAAGCATGGAATTAGCTCTTCTCCAAGATTTTCTGAGGACTGGGCATGTGAAAATTGGGATAATTGGAGTAAAATAGAAGAACAGTTAAACCTTGTGACAGGAAAACTGAAAAATGGTAAAGAAAATGGAATAATATGCAAGATGTTGGGAACCTGTTTGGAAGCACCATGTCAGTATAAGAAATGCAAAGAAAAGGAAATGAGAGTGTTACAAGATGAGGTTGAACAGAGAAAGCAACAAGAAATGCTGTGATCTCTGCAAATAGAACAATCGCAGACAGAACTGGAGGAGTAAAAGGAAAAGTGAAAAAGAGTAGAGGACAAATTAGAACTCATGATAACTTGGGCCCCCAATCCCCCAGACCCTGTAAAGAACCATAAGTTGTGTCCCCAGAAGACTGGGATGGAGATATATGGGGGGACCCTGACCAGGAATTAACCCATGAGAGTAGTGAAAATAATGAGTTAGATGAATCGGAGTTTAGAGTGACCCCTATTATTAAAACTGAAGTGTCCGCAGGGCCCCGGGTCAGTAACCAAAAAAATATCACAGGAACAATTCTGTGGGACCCCTTTCAACTGTCTAATTTGCAGGAAAAATATTGGTGGAAGTCTGGTGAGAGTGAAACTGAGTATCTGTGGCACGTCTCCTTACCCAGAGGAGATTGTACTGTGTTAAACCAAGGTGAAGTGGACAGCTTTTGGGGACCAGGGGGACCAGATTTTCACAATGAACCACATTCTATCACATGCCAAATAGCTTATTGGGAAGGGGGCATAGACCCTCAGGAATTAGGAGAGCCACTGCTATCCCTATACAATCATTAAGCAAAATTTCTACTACTGTTGCAAAGGCAGCCTACATTCAAGCCATGAACGATAGGGGTCAACATGGCAACTACCCTGTCCCGTGTCCCATAGACCCCCCCGGCTAAGAAGCCACTAATATGGGGAGCCCCTGCTGCTTTAAAACTGTATCTCATTGCAAAAAGAGATGAAACAAAAGACAGCAGTGGAGCTAAACATTATATTAACGTGGATATACCCTAACTACTCATTAGAAGGGATAACCAGTCCAGAGTATCCCCACCAAAACTTGTGTTATTTCCCTTTCCCGGAACAGTACCAGGGACAATACCAAAACACCTTCCCCGGAGATTGGGTCAACCACCAGAAGAATACTTATCCTTCTTGCAGGAGTAATCATCTCCACCGTGAACCAGATCTGGTTTACATGTCAACAAGCCTGATGCACAGGGCGGAGAACCTCACTCCTTTTATTTGTACTAATCAATATGGTAACAGTCGCAATTGTGCTTAAGCCTGAGTGCATTACGCTGACAGTTGCTAACAAAGCAAGTTATAATTATACAAATTTAGGAATCCCATCCATTAACATGAATTTAGCAGGGGGAAATATAAGCATGATATGTGAAACACAATCCCCAGATGATGAAGGGGGAAGGTACTTACTTAGTTTTCAATATAGTTCCTTCGAAAAGTGGCATAGATATAACAAGGCTAGTAGTTGTTCAATGAGTGTTATGTTAAAAGAAAATATGGAAAGAGAACTAGTAGGCACATGGAGATATAATTTATCTACAGCTGAAACAGATAATTTATATTGGCACAGCAAAAACTACCTTAGCCCCCACAATGAATCCTGCTATCTCCAAGACCCCCGATAAGACTGTCGAAACGTTATGCCCTCAGATTTCTGAAATTGGACCCTATGCTACTAAATATACAGGCCAGCAACAAGTGCTTTTTAATCCATCATGGTCCTTCAAGCGAGTGGAACTATCAATGAAGGTTAATATCGCTGCGATTAAACCTACCTGCTCACCATTCCTAAACACATCTTATACAGGATGGTTAGCATGGTTGCACGGGCAAATCCTCACCTCTCCAAAACGAGCAAGGAGAGATGTGACTGGCATCCTGGGAACCGGATTAGGAGTATTTAACAACACAGACACTGAAGTTTTGGCAAACAAGTTAAGCTTGGCAACAAGTGATTTGTATAAACTAGAATATCCATTAAGATCTTCTTTGCTGGCACTAGGAACTAGTCAATGGCTCTTAGCTGGTATATTGCCTAAATGGGAAAGAATTAATGAAAAGGACCACCAACTAATTGTAGATGCACTTGGCATCACTCAGAATAGTGTTTTTCTAGCTCTTAGCTGTATCCAAGCTCAGTTATGTGTGCAATCCACTATAGAGGCAATTACAAGGTGATGAGGGCACCTTGCCCACTGAGATTCGAAGGGTAATTTGGGAAAATGCAACTCAATTTGGAAAAGATTTCCAACATTGGTGGTATCTAGTCAACTTCACTTATGACCCCACCAGCAATAAAGCCACAGCTTTTGTTTTAACAATATGCAATGCTTCGGTATCCACCATATACCCAATCATTGCACTGGGATTAAATCACCATGGAACTGTAGTCTATCCATTAGAACATAAGAGTACAGGCCCAACAAAATGGGAACAAATGGCAAACTGTCAATGTTGATGGATGTGTTGTATGGAAACAACAAGGATTTATTTGTGAAAGTAATACCATTAAGGCCCAAGACGTTTGTCTTGACACTGAACAAAATGTTTGTCAGTTTGAAATACACCCCAATGAAACCCTTGAAACTGTACTTGTATATGTTGGAAATGGATGTGCTTGCATGAGAACCTTTTGTGACTATATATTTATAGACAACACCACTGTAGATATACACAGTCATTCAAATATCTGTATTTGTAATTTTACTAAAATTATGGGATGCAACTTGAACTATTCGGCTCCTGTCACAACCCACCAATTGCTACAATCTAGCTACACATTGTATCAACATTTATTGCCTGCTGCCATTGGAATGAATCTCATATTGGTAAGAAAACTGTTGCAACATGATGGCCTGTGTCAATTGCTAAAACAAGTTCAACATAATGGACAAAGGACCCAAATTACCATCCATCATGATACAGATGAGATACACCACATCCTAGAAAGAGTGAAGAAAGATGGAGAACATCACTGGTGGGAAACTGTTCTTGGACAGTCACCAACAGCAACTGAAGCTTTGAATTTGATGTTACACCCAATTGTAGTCTTGTTACTCTTTGTAGTTTTGTGTTTCTTGTTAACCTTTGTTTATATATCAAATTATGGTGCTTAGCTTAATATATGGCAGCTATGAGTGAACATGTCAATGTTAAAGAATCAGCAAATCTGACATATTAACTTACATACCAGCCTATCGAAAAGGTGATGTCTTTACCACCCTATATTTATGGCACAGAGGCAAGAGGTGACCATACCAAGTAAAGTGGACTGACTGCAGTCACAGGGTGGAGAGTGTGACGGATGCGCTCCTCCTGTTTGAACTAACTTTACATTGGTCCAGGCAGATGCTCAGCAAGTAGCGAGAACATAGCACGAAATTCCCAAAAATCAGTTTGGCTGGAGACTGGGCTGATAAACGGCTGAAACTGCATTAACACAGGAGAAAATCTGACTACAAATCAACCACTTTGTGCTATAAATACCTGCAGCCATCAGAGTCCCTTGAGCTCTCCCTCCATAGCACCTGGGTGCGCAGCAGTGATCTTCCCTTGGGTCAGGACGCCTCTCAAGGTTACCCCTTGAGGATGAGAGATCCCTTACCTGACACCAGACACCGAAGAGCTGGTGATGTTTTTTGCATGCATGTAACTCTTAAGGTACGTATAGTAAGCTTAAGCAATAATCTTTGTATCCCATACTAACTTTAAGTGTAGTAAATAGTAGAGTATTGACTGCCAGTGTGTCTGTACTAATTAAATATTTTACATACCTAAATTTTCTGATTAAAACTCAATAAACTAACTACTAGATCAGATCTGTTTGAGTTATCTCTGACTCTTTCCTGTGACACCTATTGACCAATACCAAGCTCTAGCAGTGGGGTGAAAGAAGTGGACACATGACCATTTTTGCCAGCACCATCCAAACTACTCTTACCACAAGTGTTGCAGGTCCATTTATTGCTTCTTGCTACACACTGAAGAACTTGTTGCTAAAATATTCTGTCTCATTTGTCCTCAGTTTCCTTAAGTTTTCAGAAGAGACTGTTAGTTATACATCCAGAAACAAGGCAAAGAAAAAGTGGGTGTTTACAAGACAGTAGTTTAAAAATGGAAAAATGTACAAGTGTTTTAATTTAGTTTAGAAAATAGGTAAATTAACAAATAGGTAAACAGGTGTATTAGTGACAGCAGCCCTTATTTTAATAAATCCTTTTTTAAGCAAACCACTCACTTTTATTACTTAAGGACATTCTGCTTGTACATCTCACTACTTTTTTTTAAGGAATATTTGTAAAAATATATGTAAAATAGTGATTCTATATTTTTCACAGACAGATCAATCAATGCTATTGTTAGTTAACATTGAATGGGGTTGTATAGTTGTTTGTTGGGGTTTTTTTTCCTTAGTACAAAGTCTCTAAGGTATCAGTGTAAGGCTTGGCTTGACTTCATTTTGGATGACAGTCTTGAAAAGGGGCAATCCAAGACAACCGTGCCCTAGAAACCTTTGACTCAGAGTTCACTTGCAGCCAGGGAGACTGCAGGAGTGCCTCGTACAAGATACGCACCAGGGAAATTCCTCCTGGCTTTCTCCTTTGAGAAAGGTGAGAGGTGGGATTTAGGATGTAAGTCTGTTCCCAGCAGGAGAAAAGATGTGCATCACTAGGTATCACATACAGTATTTCTGACACATATAAGAAAACATGTCCGTTTTCTAGGAGGAGGACCATTGCTCCCTTCACTAACAGAGGCTGTGAATAGTGAACTTGTTCTCTCCTCAGCTAGCCCCTCAGAGGACAGCAACTCAGCATTTATGGCCTTGGGTCACCTAGAAGCCTCCGAAGGCTCCTTTCACAGCAAGGACAGTTTCCTCAAGTATCCGGGATGACTCTGAAGCTAGCAACCATGGCGATCCAAGTTTGGGCTATCAAGGCACTGAACCACTCCAGGCAGCTTAATGGGCAGCTGCCTCACAGGTCCATCAAGTCAAGCCAGGGACCACTGGTGTACCTGCATGAGACAGGAGAAGAAGCCTCTCCTACAACAGCCTCTACAGTCATGTAGAGACTCTACTCTATTGCTTTAGTCTGTACAGCTACCAGATATACATCCCAACATAACGATTTTTAGCATATTAAAAACCAAACTGGACTGTTAGCCAAGCAGTCAGTAAGGCAGGGATGATTCTAAGTAGATTAACTGCTTTCTCCATCTCTGCCAAAGCCACTTGCGCTCTGACATTTTACAAATAGCAAGGCTGGACTGAAGCTGCTGCTATAGTGATTCTTAACTGGTATTCCTGCAAAGGAACCAGTGAGATAACATCCATTAGACAGTGGTTTGAACATTTAATGTCACCTTTCCACTAAAGCTGTTCCTGAGAGAGTCAAGCAGCAAGGTCCAACTGCTCTAGTATAATGGTGACCATGAAGAGAAATTCTATGAGAGATGCTATGCTCTATTAACCCTCCCTTGTTCCCAAATAGATCTTCCAAAATTCTCTTTTAGTTCAAAGCTCTGTTTTGAGAAGGCAACTTCTTGTTCCAGACAGACTTAAACATCTAAATTGCTTAAGGTAGACTAGGCTGTGGTAAAGGCTGAGGCTGGCCTAGGAGTTTATCACCTTCTCCATGCCAGAAACCTGACCATTTCAGCCCAAAATAATACAGACAGCTTTGTACTGTTTCTGAAGTATGTTTCTACATGAGACAAGAAAGCATGGATTAAAAGGATCCTTAAGCCATTTCATCTTGCTGCAGTACCCTGACAGTGCAATATGAGGGTGAGCTGAGAAGAAAGAGATCTCTGGAAGGCTGGAAGGTGACCTTCGGCAGCAGCAAATCTCCAGAACACGCTGGTCTGATCTAGATCTGTATGTAATCCACCTTGTCTGGGATTTGTCTCGGGCATAAGGGAAGGGTATGTGAACCCTTGGTCCTGGTGCGTGGGCATCTCCACACTTCTATAATGGAAGAGTTGGGCCTCCCGCTAATTTGGGGGGATACACAGGTCCACAGGGGCACAGGACCACTGTCCAGACTTGTAGGAAATGTTGGGAATTCATAGCAGATCCAAGCAGTAACTGTCTCAATTACACGATCTTCAAAATTGCCTGAAAGGATACATTACAGTGCACCGTAAGTCAGGTGTTCCTTACACACCTCTCTCATTTTTCTGTCAGGGCAATCAAGACGTTGCTATGTGCAGCTGAAGGGCTGTATAACACGGACAATTGGGAATTTACTTACTCTGCCTCCGGGAGGAAAGCCCAGATCCTCAAGAAGTGTTCGGCATCTCCCTTCTAATTTAAGTTCTTCCAAAGATGGAGGTCCAGGCTCTCCCAGAACTCATTCTACAACAGAAAAATGCAAATAAGCCTTCAGCTAAGGGAAAACACCAGCTTTCCATATTGTTATCCACTAAAATTGTATTTACAGATATTGTGAATAAGCAGGAATATAACATTTCCGAACAATTTGATAAGAACTTAGATAATGTTCCTTTTCCATCCAGAAAGAAGATTACTGCTTAGAATTTTTTTAAGCCAAAGCTATAGATATGCTAGTGAGCCATGCAAAAAGAAAGTCTACTGCCTATTTTATTAGGGCTGTGGGGAGGGGGGTAGTTTTACTTACCATTGTTTATAATAGATATTCTAAGGTTGAAGCAACATCTTTTTATTGTCACTCATTGAAAGCTATCTAGAGGATTCTAAATGATAGGTAATGAAAAACGAGAGTTGCTGGGAGGTATCTAGCAGGTACTGCAGGAGTCAGGTCAGGCCTTAATGTCTTCATCTTGGTCCAGAGGAAAAGAGTAAATAGAATACTAATGAAAGTTGCAGATGGTACTAAAATCAGTAAAGGTTATCAACCCCAGTGAAATAATGCAAAAGGACGTGAATAGGTTAGGAATGTGGGCTTAAAGTAAAACTATGTTTAGCCTGGAAAATTGCAAGCTAATCCCACTAGAGAAAAATTAATTAATGTTGAGTAGCAAAGGGAGGAAGGTCCAAAGAACCTGAAATGCAGGGTTATTGAAAATGATCTGGGGTGAAAGAAAACTTAAAGTTAGAGATAAATCTGCAGTGTGAAGTAGAAAGAAAAAATATTGTTGAGCTAAAGACTTAGGCAAAATTCACGAGTCATAAACCAAGATGAAATATTGTAGCTTTGTGAGGGGCAATATCTGGCAGAATGTCTCTAAATGAAAGCATCCCAGTACCAGAGGGCAAAGTACAAGGAGTGAAGACTTTTTTTTCTTCCCTTCAGGGATAATTGTTTTCTAAGGACACAATAAAGATTCTTGAGTAAGTCATGAAAAAGTGAGCTTGAATAAGTGATGTGAAAATGGGCATGTCCCTCCAGAAGTAAATATTTTCCTCTTCTACTAATACTTTCATTGTAGTTGGCCAAAGAGAATGAGATTAATTTAAAGAGATCAAAATCAAGATCTAGTAGCCAAGGTAGCAGGCACACTTAGAGAAGACATAAGTTTTAGCACTTCAGGCATTTGAAGGAAGGAGTAGGCAATTTTAGAGCTGTGCAATAATAAACTTTGGTAAAATTGGAAAGTAAACTAGATAGCACAGCAGAGCTTCCATGCTTTGTAACTTGTGCTACTTCCTACTGACTTAAGTTTTCTCATTGGCTAAACTTGATTTCTAGGAAAGCATGTTTCAAACTCATACAATCTCCTGAAGGGGCTTGCTTCAGTGTTTTCATGTAAGATAGGGATTATTTTTTTTTTAATCAGGTCACATTAGTCTAATTAATATGACAGATCACTAGATATTACTGAAGATCAGCCCTAGTACTTAGTTATTTACTGCTTCATCTAGACAGCTTTGGAAATAAAACAGTAGCAGTGTTCCAAGGAAATGTGCTCTGTGTTCGGAGAGCTGTCCTTTTTTTCCTGTCCCTGACTTTGTCTCTGTAGGGAGGTTATTTAATATCTTTTGTACTTTCCTTACATACTGATAACATGGAGGTAATAGTACACATTTTCAGAAACTGCTGACAATGTATGGAATGTTCTGTATAAGAGACAGATTTAATATAATGAAATATTTTATATATATACACTGATATTACATTCTAATAAACTATATTATTTTGTTCCTTTAAACTACTGACATTTGTTTCCAAAAGCTCTTAATTCTGAATTGATAGATTTTTTAATTAAATGTTTTATAGTTCAGAAGACTTTCCTGAGTAAATAGCAATTTTCAGATCGATCAAAATTTAAGCCTAATTTATGTGTTGAGGGTTTTTTTTCCCCTCTGACAAATGCAGTTTCTATCATTTCAGTGAGAAGTTCCTATTTTATGTACAATGCTTAAGAATGATTAATGAGATTCATTGTTAAGGCCAAAACTTTAATAAAATCTATCCTAAGTGCTGTAATAACTAATAACTAGTTCCATTTAATTATCTGAAGTCAATTGATTTGAAACAAATATAGTTAAAAAAAGTCACTTGCTGCTTCATTACTTATGCTAAGTGCAACACACAAATTCCTAATTTTGCAAAGGCAACATAAATGATTTGCTACAGAGCAGTAGTGCAGTTATACCTGGAAATGTCTGTGCTTAAGGTCATTGCTTTTTCTACATCACGGCAAATGACCATTTAACATCGTATAGAAGAGATTTCGGACGATACAGGCGTGATGCAGAGCGATTGCTGTTTCTCACACTTGTCCTCAGGAAAATCTGGTTCCGTTCCTGCCTCATTAGACAACAAAGGGATCTGGGAAGGGAGTTAGGCTGAAATCTTGTGAGGATTCAAAAGAAAGGTTGTTCAGGCAGGCAGTAGGGTTTGGGCACCTATTTTGACCCCTGTGTATCTCTCGAGCTCTGCGCAGGAGACCATCCCAACACCACTGGAAGAGATTTCTTCCAATGTTCTGGCCTGGGGAACGCGCCTGCAGCGCACGATACGACGGCAAAGCAGAGATGCACTGCAGCCTGTAAAGTGACAGCTAGGGTGCACTGATACATAAGTGCCTGGCAACTGCTCTAATTTATTGCAGTAGCTGTTATGGCTCTCTGTGAAGCCTAAAATAATCTATGAGTGTTTCACATTTTAATAGTATTCATGTTGAGGGCCTCTGTGTGACTGCAGCTATATGATAACATATGCCCCAATCGGATCTGCCCTTTGTGTGCAAGATGACACAATTTGTGCATAGTTCGCCATGAGGGAGACAGAGATTACCCTTTTCCAGTGCAGGCAACGCCAGGTCTTCCAGCCTCTCGTATACACCAGAGAGACAAATATTTTCCTTTTTAAGAGCATTTACACCCTCAGAGCTCAACAGATGGGACCTTCTTGCCCTCCAAGGCAAAGCTCTGCTGTCAGAAGAGACACACAGAGGAGTAAGTAAGTAGCAGGCACAGAAACTAGTTAAGAGTTTAATGGGATTTGGCTGATTATTATGTTTTCTTTCATTATTATTAACTCATATTTTCAGTAACACCAAGGATGTCAAGCAAGGGACACCATTAGAAGTCTAGCAAAGAAAAACACTGTCCAAGAACATCACTGTTTATAGAAGCTGAGCACATCAGAAAGTTAGGAAAAACTACAGTTAAGATCACTAGCAATATTCATTCCCTCCTCGGAAGCTCATGTTGTACAGTGCTACATAATCACATGTTCTTTATTACACAGTTTCTCTTTACCTACCCAGCCTGTTTCCAACAGCCCATCTCCAGTCTCCATGTCCCTCTGACTGCCTGCTCCCACCTTACTTCCAGGCAAGAAGTCCCACATAACCAGCCTGTTCTCCTCTCCAGCAGCATCTCAGTTTTAGTTAGATTTGTCCAGGCATTTTTGGTCTCCTTTCTTTCTCTGTCCTCCTGAATACATGTCCAGATTTGCTCTCCAAACATATTGCCTCCAGGCCACTTCTGCATCCCTTGTCTTTAGTTTCAGAGCATTTCTACCAACAGTTCATGTGCTCATATCTACACTAATAAGTGAAGTGGGTTACAGCCTCAAGAGCAAGTGGCACTGCACAAATCCATATGCCTAAGCCTTCCTCCCTGAACTTTCTCCCCCCAAATTAGGATGGTGTCATCCTGTCATTCCAGTCATGCTGCACCATCCCCTAAACCATGCAGGATATAACTTGTCCATCTTGGGGTTTTTTTACTAGCTTCTCCAGAAATGCCCTCCTTTGTATAATTTTCTTTATGGATGTATTTTTTTTTACTGTCCCTGACATAAATGCCACCCTTATGGACAAATTTCAAGTGCCTGCTTGAATCCTGGCAGAAACACAATAGTTGCAGACCTCCTGAAAGAAAAGACTGCTGCCATCTTAAGATGCATTTCCCCCAGCCTGGCTCTCAGCGAAGATTGGGTTGATTTGGCTGAATTTTTCCAACAATCAAAGGCAGACCCCTAGCAGAGAAAATTTAATCCCAAAATGTAGTGTGATAAAAAGCCATAAGAGGGTTATATAAAAGGAAACATCGTGAAACTTTGACAAGCACTGCTCCTAGCCCTGCTAATAATACCTTTTTGACTGGCCTGATATTCCTTGATCCTCTTGTAAAGATTGCAAAAGGTAAAGAAGATTTTACAGGCAGCCTCAATAACTACCAAATCATGTCTTTGTCTGTATATTTGCATACTTCTCACCTGCTCAGTTTTAAGCTCGAAGGCAAAAAAGGTGTCAGTTCAGGAGCTGCCAACCCGCACTTTCTGAATTCATCTTGGATCCTTCCCAGACCTACGCAAGAAGGTGCAAACACAGAAGTCAAATGTCAGGGTCAGTGCTGCATATACAGATGCCTTTTTGCGGAGGAGCCCACAGAGCACACTCCTATGGTACACGTCAGGATTTACTGAGCACATTTAGGGAAGCTGCCAAAGTGTTTGGAGTGCTTTGGCAGCAGAAGAAACAGCTGGTCCCATCAAAGTGATCACATTCTTGGGCATTAATTTAGAGTCTGAGAGGATGGAGTGATGCTTGCCAGGGGATAAGCTGCATAATCCTAAAGGGTTAGTGACTCAGAAATTACAGGCTAGTAAAGGTACGGTTAACGCAGTTGCAACTGCTTAGTTAACTAGTCGCTTGAACCTTGGAGAAAAGTGCATTTAGGCAACAGGTAGCCTCCCAACTGACAAGTTCTTTCAATGGCAGGAGCTATAGATGGACTAGCATTGTAAGGCATCAGACTGAGCATTGGGAGCCATTTTATGGAGTCTCAGTAAATAACTATAAGTCAGTGCTAGTGCAAGAATGAATTATCTACCAGTGTGTATTGTGAAAATACACTTGAATGTGTCTGGAAGGTTTTCTTCTAGGGAGCACATGTTGGAGGTATGTGGAGAAATGTATCAGAAAAAAATAAAATATGTGTTTGTGATGACCTCCATTAAAATATATAAGGCTTATTGCTGTCTGATTTATTGTGGCATTTCCTAAACATAAGAGAAGTAGCTTCTATAAAGTTTTGATGTTGACCTTCTCATAATGGCCTAGTAGATGTCTTTTTTATTTTTTTTACTTATCCACTCTATAGCAATGAGAAACATCCAAATAATTCCCGAGCCAATTAATGAGTCCCTTTCTGCTCTGAGCTATTAAGAAGAAAATTTCATAGGAGTTAGTTATGAAAACCTGAACTTGATGCTGGTAAGGAGAATTCGTCATCTTCCTTCCTTCTTCTATTTACACCAGCATGGAAAACATCCCCTTTTCACCTCAGACCCAAGGCTGCTATTGCAACATTACAAAACTGCTGAGTAATTTTCTTTCTCTGCTTAACGATTTCTAGTTTTGGCATCTGGAAGTTTCCATTGACTCATCAGTTAACATCCTATGAAATGCAACCAAACATCAAAGCAAACCCCAAAACACATTACGAATATAGTTGGCACTCTTATCTTCCACATTATTTTTCCTGTGAAAAGAGAGGGAACTTATACACATCTCTGTCTCTTTCTTGTCTTGGGGCTTTACTTTCACCCCCAAACTATTCTTAAAACACAAGCATTTGGAAGGCTAACACACAAGGATGGATTAATTTATCAAAGCATCAAAGCACTAAATTCCGTAGAGATTTTTTTTTTTTAAGTTAACCCCCTTTGCTTATAAGACAAAAGGATGTACCAAGGGGACAGCAACATAGGTATGAAAAATGAATTCAACCACAGGCAAGGCAACAGGGAAGGACTAAGATGTGTAACTGTCATTTATTATATCACATAAGCTACAGACTTTTTTCTTCCTCACTAAGAAATTTTGGTAAGCAAAACTACACACTATAAAATTATGATCTTTTAATGGAAACTGTAACAAGCCATTTTTTTCAGCTGGAAAAAAAAAGAAAATTGTGATTGTTATCCACAAGGCAATCAGAAGTTTACAACCTTACTTTTCACTTTACCAAACCATTTTTATTGGCTGGATTTTGCTGGGGGAAGGGGAAGACTCCTGGTGGGTTTTTTTTTTCAGCATAGGGTAATTAACGTATATAGGTCACCACATCAGATGTAGAAATCCTCCAACAACACACTACTTCTGAAATAATGCACTGGATTCAAAGACTACACAGAACTGTACACAAAGTACTCCATTAACAGCAGGTGCTGTACAAAAAAGCTCTCTTTACAAGAGCTTTTAATTACTGTATATCTTTGTTTAGAAGCCACCTTCAACTACCTTTTCCTTGCAAGCTGCAGGGGAAAGCAATTAAATGTATGAGAAAGCCACCCTCAATTTAAAGCTGCAGGAGGAATTAATTAGCGCAACAGAAATCTTAGCTTGTACACAAAGAAATACGGTACATGAAGTCACTAGAGGCTGGGTATTACTTTGACATAATTAATACATGTCATAAATCTTAAGATATGTGACTACTGAAAGTTGAAAGTGATAGCTGGCTGGATGGCCCATGTTTATACCCAAGTCTCCCTATAGCAGCGGAGTTGGCTGTTTACACAAAATTACATTTATATCTCTTGGCTGTATAAGTCACACCTTCTCTAAATTCCCTTCACATAGGCAAAGGGTCTGAATTAGCTGAGTGAGCCCCTTTGCTTATAAGGGACAGGAAGGTACAGAGATTTATTTATTTGAAGTAAGGTTATTTAGATAGATCTGGCTACAAAGAAAGACTGTATAAGAGGAGGAAAGTGATCTTTCTAGTCTTGGCTGGTATTTGCCAAGTTTACAAGTCTTGGTTTTAATACTGGGACTAATCTCGTACTAGGCTAAAATCTCTTCTTCAACCCTTTTCCCATCACAGTATAGCGGAGTCTGTTTAGACATAGTGCAAAAAGGCATTTTGAAGGTTGGTGTGCTGTTGTTTTTTTTAAAAAAGGAATGGAAGTTTACAAAATGGTTTCAGTGGTTTTAGGAGCTAATCCTTGATGGTCAATGACATGAAAACTTGTGAAAAAAAAAACCAAAACAAAACAGTCAATACGAACTCCACTGAAGCTAAAGGCAAAAATGTTCCTGCCTAAAACAAGACCAGAAAATGCTTCACTCGATGGTATTTTGTAAGGCATACAAAGGTTAATTAGATACTTTCTGTTGCATTATATAGTAGGAAACCTCGATTAATTACCGCTTCTTTAATTTAACTGATTCATTAAAAACTGACTATAGAACAACAAAAAAGTATTATCTTTCCCATAGTACCTAACTTACTTCTACAGTCCAAAGCATATGACCTTTAATCAAAATCAGATTTTAACAGAGACCTTGAATGGTTAATAGTAACATGCAGCATCACTCAAACCCTAAAATGAATGAAGCTTCCACTGACTTCAATCAGACTCTGCTCTTCTAAACACCTCAATGTTTGTTCTTGTGCTTTCTAGTGTCCTGCATTACAGGAGAAAAGGTTGATATTAACAGCTTGCTTTACCACTATTTTTATTTCAAGTTAATAGCACAACTAAGGTGTTTCTGCAAATGTTTGATTTTATGAGCTCTTGTGCATTTTCTCAACCAGTTAGTCAAATTGCCTTCTTGACTGTATCTCCTTGCTAAATCCAGCTTTTTTAGTTTTTGTTATTTAGTACACTACTGTATTCCATCAAAGGCAAAGTTCAATTATTTGTCTTTTGAAGGTCTGAGTGCCTTGCTTAAAATGCCAAGTGCATTAAAAACAGGCCACCCTTGACTTTTGTAAGGATATATAGAAGGATAATAAGTTAGTTGGATTTAACAGAATTTTGAAATTGAGCATGTGTGTATGTGTGCATGTGTGTGTATGCGTGCATGAAGATACCAAAATAAGGATTAAATGCTGTCATATTATCAAGAACACTTTTTTTTTTTACCATTTACCATTTTTTCTTCTTAACAAGGAGCAAAAGGAAGAAAAGTCTTGCAGTTAAAACAAAGGACACCGAGTCAGGAGACACTGAACTTGGAAGAAAACATATACTGAAATATTTTACTAGCATAAAAATAGGGCTTTAAAGCCTCACAAGTGTAAATGAGAGAAAATTCTAGCAGAAAAATGTTGCATTTTTGCTGTGACTACTTGGGGGATTGATTATTGCACCACTTCTGAATTAGGTTCACTGTCCTTATGTATTTGTATTTCCATTTTGAAGACAACTCTGTATGCTGCCTTTTCCCTCCATACTGAGACTGAACCTATAAGGGATAGCAAAAATTCTTGTAGGCAGAATGAATCTGCTAAAAGATCTTGGTGAACTTTGCAAAGAGGTGGTTCTCGGCCATGCTAATTTAAACCTCGCACCTGGAATGGTGGGAGATTTCTACCATCTGTAGAAATGGCTTCAGGTGGTCACCTGTGAAAAGGCTCTGGAGGCTTTAAAAGAGAAGGAACACAATTTAAAAGTTGACTGTGGTACCGATTATACATGGCTGGCTGTTCATGAACAGGAGACGTATGAGGGCTGTAGGGCAGACGCTTCACCTTGAACGCTGTTGTGCAACTCCTTGCAGTAGGATTCACCCTAGCAGCTCTACTTCGACGAGTAAAGGCTGCAGAAGGGATGCAGGCGTAGTAGCAATTAGTTTCTGCAGAGTTTTTAAAAATCTATTTAGAAGCCAATTGTCTATGGCAGGCATGTTCAGCATGCATGTGTATTCCTGTGTAAATGGCAAACTTCGAGTAAAACAGAGATTAATTTAATTAAGTTTAAACATTTCAGCTTTTTATTTTATGGTTACACACATAAGTAGAGCAATAACTGAATACAAATGCTGCATATTTACTGTGGCATGATCCAAGCAATTGCTACTAAAGTATTAAGGAAAAGCATCATTTCACTCTTTTAATTTTATTTTATAATTAGGTGGGAACATATTTTGGTGAATACATTTTTAGTTAGAAGTTATAGATTGTGCTTCTCTTTGTTTTGGAAGGATGATTTTAGCCCTGTTAGCAACAATTAAAATAGCTATAAAAAGGCATTTATAGCTTTTGTACTTGTTTTTCTTGTTCGTTTTCATCAAATATTTCACACTCATATGATGTATGCAGTCTGCTAAAAGTCACTAGCACAGACTTTCAAAAATGCTTTTAAACATCTGGTTAAAAACATAGCTTTTTATGCACTGTGATTGGTAATTCGTCCTTTTTACATGAGTGTTGTGCCAGTTGTTCATTATGCCTCTGACTTCTGTTACTTTTTATTCTCAAAAATGATTTGAAAAAGTTTAGAAGGAAAACTTAAAAGCAGAGCAAAAACAACACTGGCAACTTTTTTGAGTGCCAGAGTTTTAACTGCTTACTGTTGAAGTGCTTTCCTGACTTTCCATTCAAACAAATATTTTTGTACACAGTATTACAGGAAGGGCTGAATGCATGCCTGCGAAGTGCAACATGGCAAACATCTGTGTATATTCTACGTATACCATACTGTTAAAATCAATCTGTTCAGGTCAGTTTCCATTCTGAGCAGAGCTGAGAAACACAACCACCAGTTTCTGTCACGTGCTGCGTCTTATCAATTAAAAATAAATTAAATTTCATGCAAAGAACCCAACTTAAAAATCCCAGAAAACAACAACAGAACCTTTCCACTAATGATTTTCAGTCATCAGAAGTGGAGAGAGACTCAGACAGCAGACAGCATGGTCCCAGCATGCTTTTTGCCTTTTTTTTTGTTTGCACAGTAGCTGTCAGTTGCAGCCCTGCAGGTAGTAGAACCCAGTGGGAAGAGGGGCGGGACAGAGCGATGCTGCCTGAACTGACAGCAAATTTAAATTACTGAGCTTTCTTTTTCTTTTTTTTTCTTTCTTTCTTTGCGTGCTTTTTTTTTTTTTTTTTGGTATTTTTCTACTCTGCGACAAACTGAAAAGATTCTAGCACACGCTAATTTAACAACCCTGCTTCGTCGTCTTCTTTTTTTTTCCCCCTTCTGCTTCCAGGATAATTAAAAGAGAAACCTGTAAAGGCAACATTCCTTCAAGCAAGTTGGTGCTGCAACGTGCTGGTAAGATGAATTTTTTTTTCTTTTTTTTTCCCTTCCCCATCTTTTCTTTTCCTTTTTTGGAGCTGAAAGCTTTGTATATCTAACGCAGTCATAAGTGTGGTTCCCCTGCTGTGGAGGGTTAGGATGTAATGAAAAGGTGTAACTGCTTGATATGTGACCTTCTCCTATTACTTAAAATGGATAATAACAGCTTTCGTGTCTGTCCTCATGATGCTTTTCTCTCTGTGAATTGACTATTTGCTCAACAGAAGCGGTGCTGTGATTGTCGCACTATGACAATGAGGACTTGATTGTTTTTTGGTTACTGTTCCATGCTCCTATCAGAAAAGATACTTGAGTTGGGGGCTTTGTGTGTGTTATTTTTTTTTCTCTGAACGTTGCCTGAAGCACTGATACGATGGGGGTGGAGATGGGGGTGGAGGAGATGGTCCTGGGTATCATTCTGCCTGTTCAGCTGTTTACTAGGTAGAGAAGTGCAACACTGAAACTTTTTAAAAAAATAAATAAATATTTTTCAGCTTGCATCGAGTGGGGTCAGTATATCCAGGATTTATTGTTGTCCAGTGCTGGGTAAAGTTCTTGCTGTCCCTTGCTTTGTTCTTCTGGAGAAGGGGGGAAGGGATGTTCCACTTCATACCTTGTCATACCATTGTAGTAGCTAATTGCAAGAAGCTGACAAACTTTGAGATGAAATACCAAGTGTTGCTTTTTGTAAAGAATGAGTTTGATGGTGTGGATAGTTTCCTGTGAATACAAGGCTGCCAGATACAATCAGATCCGTATTATACGTGTTGCAGTTCCTGCCTTGCAAGTCCCCTGATTTCCAAGGTCTGCTTTCCAGTCTTTTTGTGACACTAATACATTATTATTTTTACTTTTTTTTTTTTAAAAATTAGATGTGTTTTGCTTTTGGTTTGTGTTTACCCTTATAAAACTTACAAGGTGACGGGTTTTTTCTCAGGCTTTCTGGATGTAATTCTGCCAAGTATTAAATGCTACAACACCTCCTGAAACTATCAGGAGGGCTAAGCTTGTCCTGTATTTAAGAGGAAATTGCTGAGTACTAGCAGAACTGGATCTTATGATTACTGAACTAGGTCTCCTTTCCTAACTGCAATTAGTTGTTGTTGCACATTAAGACTGGATCATGTAGCCTTTTACTGAAGTATTTAGAATAAACACTACTCTTATGGTGAGTTGTTCACAGGTTTGTGTCCATGCTGAGGAAAACTTTTTGAACAGAGGATGGGATATTTTAGGGAACTCTAATGGAGTTAGAAAGGCAGTGTGATTCAGTGCTCTAACTCCTTGAAAGCTGTTTTTCTTAATATTAAAAAAAAAAAAAAAAGTGTCTTGAAATTTATCTTCTGCAGATTGATACATCAGAAGTTCCAGACTCAGAAGGTCTGTTTTGCCAAATGCATAGTGTGATCACAGGAGCAAAGTTGTGCAACGAGAGGGGAGATGAAGAGCAGTCAGGGATTAAACATAGACTCCCTTTCATGTCCCTGGAGAGGACAGGACGTGCCAATGCCATATGGAAAATCACATTCTTTCACAGCGACTTTGTTAGGGCACAGGGTTAAGGGCGCTGCACTTGCAGAAGTTCATCACTCCCTTCTTCAGCCTCAATTTTAAGCGCTGCGGTACTTTTCCGAAGGTTTACTTCACTTGTGCAGAAAATACCGGTGTCTTGTGAAATGAGGTTGCTGTAGCTCCCACATCTCGGTTTTGCCCTGACAATTTGCCTCCCCCCCACGCCAACACCAAGGTCTGCAAGGCCTAGAAAATTAGGCTTTGTCCCTTGTAATCCTAAACTCCCATCCATTTATAACCAGAGAAGAAAAGGATTGAATTCAGTGTTCTTGTTATGGAAATAAGTTTTTATTCACTCAGTATCAAATGACAGTTAGAAGCGTATCTGATGTAATATGAATAAACTGTAGGCTGTTGACAGTAAATTATGCAGCTATAGTCTCACATTCTCCAAGAAACAGTGCTTTTACAATGCTCAAGTGGCCTAATGGGGTGAAACAACTACCAATACTCTCATTTGAGTTTCCTAATCACCCAAACCATGAGAAATCCATGGTGGTTGATTCCCACTGCCCATGGTGGGCATCTCAGCAATGGGCAAGGCGGCATGGAGTAGAGCCTGAATGCAGCCAGGGATACTCAGTCATAGAGGTGATGTCAGAGTTACTGTTATGAGGCAACATGAAAACATAGTACAGTCAAGTTTAGATACTGAGTTTGGTGACAAGAATTTGTTCATAAAGTATAAAAAGCCAGATATCTGTACCTTTAAAAAAAAAAACCCACCACCCTAACCCAGTCTACCAGTCTACTTTCTCTTTGAATTTAGTGTTTAAATATATATATTTTTAATTAATCTGTGCACTTTAAACTGCTGCTGGCTTCTAGCAATATTGTCTTCTACCCAGTCCTTGGAAATTTCTAGTTGAATGGAATTGCTTTCTTTCTAACAAAAAAAAAGCAAGCCAGAAAACTTGCTGTAATTTCCTGTCAGTAACACAGAAATAAGAAAACACTAGGCTAATAAAAATGATAATCTGAGTTTACAACTGTTAACAAGATTCCTGAATAGAAATGGTGCTATTATGCACAAAGAACTTCTATCATCACTAGAGGAATGTGGTACAAAATTATGAGTTTTATTATTAGGGCCCTGTCATCCAATCAGAAATCAACCCATAATCTTACTTGTGAAATGCCATAAGTTTTGGCATCTTCCCTCCCCTCCTATTAATAAAATATTAAAGAAATTTTATAATTAGAAACTTTGATAACATAGCTATGAATTTTCCTTACAGGAAAAAGCTGGCATAATTCTGTATTTATTCCACATCTCCAACTCTCCATATAAAGTCACTGCAAGTCTGAGTTGCATGCAGCAGGTAGAATTGGGTAAATCGCAGCCTTGCCGTGGGCAATAACGATGGGATCCTGAGAGAGGCCGGATTCTCAGACTTTTCTCAGGACTCTGAAGAAGTACTTAAGAACATGCCATAGCACCTCTTTCCCTGAAGGGGATTATTTATTAATATTGGTCAGTTAGTGAAGTATCAGAGAGTCATGACAAAATGCTTAGATTTTTAACCTCTGAGGGTTGCTTTTTTTTCATCCTAGTAATAAAAGACTTTTACATTTCTCTTCTAACTGTGAATGATTTATGGCATTATAAGGGGCTTGCTGGGTTTCCATTTGATTTAACAAATTAGCTACGGTCTTCTTCCAGCAAGAACCACTCTTGAAGCTCTGCATCACCCAATGAAGCAAGACCACTGTACCTGGCTCAGAGTGACCCCAGGTCTCTGGTCCTCCCCCACTAGCCGATGGAGAACATATTGAGCCAACACTTGCCAAGACACACTCCTTCCACAAGCCTGGCAGCCAATCCCATGTCCTTCATCTCCTGGTGATGTGTGCATGGTTTGCTGGATACTCCTTGGGATGCCTAACCCCACGTAGGGTATAGGAAACCCTAAAAATAATCTAATACCTCCTAATTACTTTCATCACTCCCAAGGCAGTAGAGCACACAGTATTTGTCAGGTCACTAGATATGAATTAAGAATATAAATAAATATGTCATACTCTTAAGGTAAACAGTAAAATATTAGTAAGAATGAAACAAAACAAAAAGAAAAGTAGAGCCCCAGAGACCTCAGTTCTAGGCTATAATTATCACTCAAAGTCTTCTTTGGTTACTTTGCATGTCCCATGGCCTGTGGAGGCTGATAATTTAGCTCCCATCCTAAGGCTGGTGTGGTCCGAGAGCTCTTGGAGCCACGTCTTTCCTACTCCCATCATTACAGACACTTAATGTCATCTTCCTTGGGGATGGTAACAAAGGGGGAGCAACCCAAAAGCTCTGCATATATATTTTTTTAACTTGCTTTCTCAAACGGGAATCTCCAGCTGCCTGTGTATTGCCCATATAAGTGTTTGCTGTCTGTTCATGGCATTTGGGCACCGGAGGTAGGATTCATCTCATCCAAATTTAGATACCTATACTGTAGACATCTGCATCTGAACTAACCACCTGAGGGTCCCATTACAGTCAGAGGAAACAAGCAGGTACTTTCGGGGAGTGATTTATCTGACCTATTTTAAACATCTGTTTTCTTTGAATCCCACGGAAGGACATCACATTCAAGACTCAGATCATTTAACTGCCTCTCCTACCCAAATTTTCTTAATTAACTGTACTGTTGCATTGCTTAATTTAGACATTTTTTTCCTCATCTGCTTGGCTTCTCTTGTAACTACTTCATGAAGACAGAGGGCTTAAAACTCTGTAAATTACATACCTTGAAAAAGAGTCGTAGTACTATTGACTTACCAAACTTCGTATACCTAGCAGTGGGCTTAAAACAAGGCTAATCGTAGAGAAATTAGGACTGGATTGCATAGACAAGGTAATGTCACTCACATATATGATTAGTCCTCAAGGGCTGCCGGGGTGATGTTGTCCCAAGTGCATTCCAGGCAGTGTGTTTAATGTACAGTTAATTTTGTTCCACATGGTTACTTTTACTAGGCTGAACTGATCTCGTGAAAGGAGGTGCTGCAACTGGCTTATTTGTTCTACTTTGCAGACCAGTGGCATTTAAAAGTTACGCCACAATGCTTTAAAAAATCTGAAAGTCAGGAAACGCCATCAGTATGATGAAGTCTACCTAATTTAGGCCCCAGCATCTTAATGATCTGATGATCCTGATGTAAAGTTCCCTCACCCAGAGGAAGCTACGTGCATTTGATAGCTTCCATACAGACAAGTTGGCTTCCTGAATTTGTACAGCTAAGGCTACATTTACAGTGCTAATAGTATCTGCTGCAGAGAGATCCTTGGCTCCCAAATGTTGCAGTGTACCTCACCTCTATGTCTTACCTGGCCATCTGTGGAGGGGCCAGTTGTGTCCTCTTGGCCCTGTGCTTTGCCGCAGGCATTTGCTTTTGTGGCCGAGTACAAGGGTGGGGGGGGATGCTGGTGGGCTCCCAGCCCACTTGAACAGAAAGTTGAAAGGAGCAGAGGGAGCCAGCGTCGGAGCAGCCTTGTTCGTAAGGGCTAGAGGAGGTGGTATCTAAGGATGATCATCATGAGCATCACAGTCAGGTTTATCTTCAAGGAAAATCTGATTAATTTCAAAAGTAAATATGTCAGCACATAAATATATATTAATATATATATAAATACACAATCTGGCTGTTAGAGAAATAAGACCACACTAGATAGCTAAGACATTCAGCAATACGGACACGCTGTACCTCAGACAAACATGGTCTCCCTTAGGATTCATTTCTCTCTTCACTTAGCTACCTTTCAGCCTCCTAAAGATTAAGTGTAGGCTTGGTTTAAGTTAGAGAAACTGGATTCTACATTCATTTAAATATAAAATCGTTGATCATCAGGTATGACAGAGGTACCTCTATTCTGAACCTGAGTTCTGCAGTGTTTTGCAGAAATAGTCTTTATTCAGACAAGGACAGCGGCCGGATTTTGAAGCATGCAGAAAATGTGATAATACGCAATTGAACTGCTCACATTATAAAAGAGCTCTGAACACAAGATCTGATCTTTTATACATTTGCTATTTTCAGTGATTAATGTATAAGCACTGTACAAGCCACTGACACAGTGAGCAATCCAGAAGCCCTGTTGCCTGTGTTTTGGATAACAAGAGACAGAAGTATAGATTAATAATGGCTCTTAATCAATCTGATGCAGTCAATGTTTTCCATAGGCACTCCATTAATAAGCAGCTCTACTAACGTCTTTCTTTTGCTGTATCCTAAGTCACTGACAATTATGAAGGACATATGCATACTAAACGAAGCTTTTGTGCTTGACTAAAGAGCAATAGCAGCCTACCCAGTGTGGCGCGGTGAGAGAGACCACATTCACAGGACATTAAAGGCTGGGTAGTCTTGCTGAACAGGTTTACACATTTAAGCCTTGATCCTGCAAGGACTTACACACATGCTTAACCTTACACACTGCGAGTGAAATCCCGGGCCTCTCAAAATCAATGACAAAAGTCCACTGACTTCAAAGGGCCACTCTATGAATAGACTTTTTGGCTTCAGTGCAGCCACACAGAGTGTAGAAGCGTGTGAGCTGATCTCTCCCCAACCTTGCTTGCTTGCGTGAAGTCTTAAGAGATTGAGGGAGCTGCTAAGTGTAACTTTCAAAACACTTCTGTCTCACAACAAATCATAAGCATTCAAAGATGTTTTCCTGTTTGATCTGTGTTCTTTAGGGGTTTTGCCCAAACCCTGTGGTAAAACCTGCAGGAGTGGTTTCTGCTGGAGAAGTCTGTGAGCAATCCATAATGCAATCCTTTCCCTGGCTAGTATTGCACTCCGAGCAGGTTGTTTTCTTTTCTTTCCAGAAGATCTGGTCCCTGGAGTGAGGTGATTATACTGGAATCACATTTTTCTTTTTTAAAGAAAGAAAAAATCTATTCCTCACATGATTTTGTAGGAAATCTGGGAAATATCTACTGAAATGACTTACAGGTCAGAAAAACAGTAATATATGAATTTGTGCAGGATCTAACTGCTGCTTTTCATCCGCTTGCTGCTGGTAACCGAGATACCCTGTTGCCAAATCTAGCAGCTGCCTTGGGACCCGTTGGAGACCAGAGACCCAATGCTGGCTCTGCCTCCGTGTGTAACACGGTCCCCTGGCAGTGGGACCCCTGGGACCCACTGTGGAGTCCTGAAGGAAGATTTGCTGGTTTGGTGAAGAGCTGCAGAGGAGTGAACGCGGTGCTGGTCCCGTTTTCAGCACAGATCCTTTCCCAAAGCAGGTCAAGTCAATGATCCTTCCCCCAGCACAGACCCTCAGGCTCTACCTGCGAGGCGGCACGCACCCAACCCTCAGGCTGGCTGGGATGCTGAAGCTGGGGGGTCTTGGGCAGCCCTGAGTAACACCAAGGTGTCTCAGTTCCAACAGCAAAGCTCATGCTGGGAAATGCAGCTCTCCCAGGCTTGAGTGAAACGGCTCACGACCGGTGTGCGGGTACACCATTGCAAGTTGCACATGCTAGGAACCAGGGAAGTTTTGGCTCTCGTCTCCCTAAGCTGGCAAAAAAGATTTGTGAGGACCATTATCCCAGCGTAAGTGTACCGTAACAGGGAGTAAGGGTTTGGAAAAGAGATTTATAAAGTTTTGCATCCCAGTTATACTTTAGGATAAGCCTATGTTAGCATTTGTGTAAGCCAAATTATCACTTCTCACCTAAATTGGTGGCAGTCGTTTGAAAAGAAGAGCAGGCTGGGTGAGCCCAGTGAAGCTTTTTTTTCTATTTCAGCATTTTCCTCTGACACGTTTCGTTGCTCCAGCAGTGAAAAAAATCCCCAGACTTTACTCTTTTTTTTTTTTTGGCTTTTACTGTAAAGGTATTTTAATTTTATCTTCATCGTGCTGCTGTACTAATGGGCTTTACATATTCCCAGCAAAGTCCTGTGTGAAATTCTTAACCATAGAGATTACAGAAATTTACTGCTTCACTGGCATGGTCAAGTTGCCACAAAATTGCATTTGTTAATGTAGCTGTGAAAACACATGGCACCTGCCACCTCTTAGCATAAGGATTTTAAATATGGCTGAGAAGAATTTAAGAATGCCTATAAGATGGGGCTTGGCCATGTCAGTTTAGCTTTAGGAAGGAAACTGTGCTATAAAATCCTCACCCATAATTGGACACAAGTGACAGCTTTACTTAACGAGTGTTCACAAATGAACGAGCAATGAAAATGTTCTGCCTTTCTCACCCCAGAAGAATGACCATGGCAGATGTTAACACTGTTGAGAACAGCTTTATTGTAACTACAGGTGAGACAAATAGGAGATTTATTAGTCTGGGCATTGAGGGAAGGGGAGGGAGGGTAAAAGTCGTAGCCAGTGCTGTTCCAAAGAAATGCAATGTATGTTATCAAACGCATTGCATGGCACGCACAGTGCTCTTAAAATGGGGGCTATTCTGTGTCCATAAATTCATAAGCATATCTGCTTTCTCATTTGCTTTTTAAGTACAGAATCACAAATCGTACTTGATTCTGCTTTTTGTTTCCTCATGCCCTATGCTGTGCCCATTTAAGTAGATGGCAAATCTCTAACTTCATTGATAATATGATGTAATCAATGACTCAAAGTCTGGGAACTCAGCGACCTGCGAAAGAGTAAACAAGAGACAATGTTGTTTCTCTGATGAAAGTCCTGAGACGAGGCTTGATCCAATGTCTGCTGGATCTTTTCTGTTCATTTTAATGAGCTTACAATTGGTCCTTAACATAATGTGCATTCAATAGAAATCAGCACTGGTTGTTCAGGCGTTGATCCAGTAAAGCCCTTAATTATGTGCTTAAGATTATGGTATGGGAATAGTCCCATAGAAGCCACTGCAACCACAGAAATGCTTTAAGTTCAGCAAGTAAGTAAATGTTTTGTTGCAGGAGGATCATCGTATTTTTTTCAGTCAATCCCCTCTGCCAAGCAAACTAACAAGTACAGTTTCTGGAAATCCAATGCCTTGAGATGCCATAAATGTGGCGATATTCAGATTTGTACCCAAATTTTATAGCTGCTTTATACTTCTTTATTCCCAGATATAGCAAAACACTTTACTGCAATTGTGATATGAATAGGAATACTTGCAGCTTGAAATTCAAACCACCCTCCCCTTTTAGATTGAGGGTATACTCGCATGTGGTGCTGCTGCCTGTTCGTCAGTCCCATTTCTAAGTAGAATAACATTTTTAAATTTTTAAAAAGTAAACCTGTCTGCAGTATAAGCAGGAAAATATTCTTCTCTGTAGTTAAAGTAAATTCTGTCGGTTTGCCTCACACTCTTTAACCAGGTGCTTTCTTAGAAGAGCTGCTTAAAGGCAGTTTGAGCTTTTCTGCCATGTGGAGCACATATTGTTTAACTGCTTCACTTCAGCTCATCCCATTTAACCAGAGGGTACCGTATTTTATATTATCTTGCTTTCATGAAACCTGTGATATTCACCAGGTTTTTCAGGTAATGCTGTTTACAGCAAACACTGCCTATGGTGTTTCCAAAAGTTTCCTGCTGTCAAAAGCATGAGGGCCAAATTGAAAATATTGGTTTGGGAGAATGTAATCTTTTCAGTACAGACTTTGGTCAGCGTGATTGTGTTCAGTGTAAGTGCCCAATAGTAATGATGTCCAGGCGTAGGGCCAAATGCTAAAACTGCCCCCAGAGTGAATATACTCATACTCTGCAAGAGAAGCAGTAAAGTATGCTCATATTCTGGCCAGCAACATCCAAAAGCACAGCTCCCCATGAGGATAATTCTTGCCAGGAGTATGAATAAGCTGCATTGAGGCTATGCATTACGGCAACTGCTGCATCAGGGACCGCTACGTAATTCATAAATAAGGGGTCTCTGCTGCCCCCCAATACCTGTATCCAGCTTCGGAAGGTACTCACGTAGGTCCAAGTGTGAAAGGCTTGCATAGTGGCCTCAGTGGACTTTGAGAAGCGCCAAAAGAGAGGTGGCTACTTTCCATCTCCTGCTCCTTCGACAGGCCATAATTTTTCTGGCAAGCACAAATACACAGCGCCTAGAAGAATTTGGCTTCTGTTCTTCAGCTCATATTCATCATTTGGGTTGCTCCAGTGAAGTTATGAAGCCAGGAGCTCCTGTTATGGTAGGATAAAGACTCCACCACAGCTGAAATCTTTATTAATAAATGAATTATGAATAAACCCAGAAAATATAAACACACTTTACTAAAGCCACCAACCATCTTGTTTTGGGCACACGAATGTATTTATACCCACATCAGAACAACATTAAAACGTAAGGTTCTTACGTTAGTGCTCATTTCAGTTTTGTTTTCCTGAGAATCATTTAAGTTCCACTCATATAACCAAAGCCTGCCAGACCTTCTGCTGTTAAAAATCAGAGTGACCCCTTGAAGTCTGCTGAGCATCTGCCCCAGAATGGCAAATGATAGTCTCCAGAGCCTGACTAATCTTTAAGGACTATAGAAGTTACCGATCCAACACGTACAACTTTTTGCATAACACAGACAAAATAATTTTAGCCAGGAATTCCTGCGCTAGGGGTAACCGTATTTTGTAAGGTTGTAGTATAGGTTGACTGTATTCTTGCAGCAATCATCCTGTCTTGTTTTAGAGGTTTCAAACTTGCTTATATGGATGCAATATTTCAAAGTGTTGTGCAGACAGGTAGTAGTCAATATAATAAAGAATATGATCCTTAGACCTCTATATTGTTCTATACTGTATCTCTGTATTAGAAATTCTCCCAGTTCTAACTGCTGACATACAAAGATCTAGATGCTGCTTCTTTGCAGCAGAATTGCAAATTCTGAGTTCAAATAAGCAATAAAGTGATTTTCTGGAAGGCATTACTCTGTCCACGTACTCCTTTTCTTCAGACACAATTATCTTGCCTTTCAGGACATTTCATAACCTACTGCACAGATATCACCTTTTGGAAAAACATGGAAGTATCATCAGTTGATGTGTTTATCTAAACAAAAAGCTGTATGATTTAGAGCAAGGATAATAAACCCCTTCTGTATTTGAAGACAAGCTCACCGCCTTAAAACAGAAAAACATTGTCATAGTTTAATTTTCTTTCCCTCCTTCTCTTTCAACAGTAAAAGAATATATTTTTGTGCTGCAGATGCTTATCTTTGGTTGAATACAAGAGTGAACATACAGAAGCAGTTCTTTTTTCTGTTATTTCCAATCAACTTAATACCTCAAACTATTAAAAAGCTCAGGCAAGTCTTTCTCATGAGGTGTGATTCACAAATTTGTATGAGTTAGTCTTCAAAGATTTTACTAGAACAAAAATGGTAATCCCTGAGCCCTACTAGTAGTTTATCTTATATAAATTTATATCTCTGCATAAGTTCCACAAAATAGATTAGGAAAAACAAAATGACATTGAAGCAGGACAGGAAACACTTCAAAAGGAACTACTTTTCACATGTTGCAAAACTAGTCTAGGGATCTTCTTAACTCAAAACATCCTCCATGCCTCCAAGTTTCTCTATGCAGCTTTATTCATTGCCTTAAAGTTAGTTTTCCTGGGATGGAAAATTTTTGTTCTCAGGACTGACAAGTGAAACAGAAGGTAATAAAACTGGTTTTGATAGCACTGGTGACAGTGGTCCCTGTTACTGCATTATCCATACCTTACTTTTGGGCATGCCTTTACGATTACAATGTCAGTAAGATGGAATAAAACAGTCGAGGACCACCCTGTAGCCCCAAGGCACGTTAGCAGGGCATGGTTCATATCTGTCTGCATACACTATTTCCTGCAACCCCAGACAGACTGGAAGCATCCAACATTGCTGTTGGTACCTACTGTCTCTCAACACAAGCTTGAATGTTTTGAAGGAGAGTGTTAGCTGGTACAACCCAAAGCTCTGCAGGGGAGCACGCTATCAGCTAAACGTCTGTGAATGATCAGGCAATAGTGCTTAAGCCACAACCCTGGCCTTGATTTTTTTTATTAGTACAGACATAACTAATAGAAATGCAGAACAAACGGAGTCTCGTCTCCAGAGTACTCACCCACTCTGATTTGAACTTCAGATGGGTGCAGTTTCATACCTTGCCAACCCTGTTATAGGGGACCTGAAAAGAGCAGATGGGAACAATTGCCAGCATGTGATTGTACAGATTAAGTAGGATGTTTTCAAATACAAAAGTATATCCCTAACTGGTGTAATACAAATTCAGTGTAGATATATCTACAGGACATCCCTGAACCACAAAGTTTGGGAAGATAGGAAAGTATTATAAGCTTGCTTTATTCTTACAGCCTGCTCTAGGCACCCACTATTGACCACTGGTGGAGACAGGTCAGTGGGCTGAATAGACATCTGATCTAACCTGGTGCAACCCTGGTACAGCATCCTCCTGTTACCTGAAGGGGTGTGGGCAGAGGCAAGGAAATTTCTGCCTTCATTAGAGGAAAGAAGGTTGGCTGTTGGTACTGAGCTAATGAGACCTGATGAGGGCTGCTGGAGTGGAGCTGGCTTTCGGACCAAGCCCATCTGTATCCATCCAAATAAACACACCAGGTTCTCATCCATATGCCCTTGTCCAGGAGCAAATTGGATTCTGAACAAGAATCCAAAGATATAAAAGCATAAATATACTGATGCCGTCCCTTTGGAAAAGTCAGCTGCATACATCTAACAGAGCAGGAGGGGGGAGGGAGTGGGAGTTGTGTTATTCTACTCACTTGAAATGTCAGTTTAGATAGTTTTTCTAATTGAGTCTTGATATTTTACTGCTTCCTATATTTCCCAAAATGA
Organism: Haliaeetus leucocephalus; assembly: GCF_000737465.1. Classification (NCBI taxonomy): domain Eukaryota; kingdom Metazoa; phylum Chordata; class Aves; order Accipitriformes; family Accipitridae; genus Haliaeetus; species Haliaeetus leucocephalus. The sequence goes on along the minus strand of NW_010973187.1, from coordinate 14,780,913 downwards.
TTATTAACAAATAAACAGATCTTTCTTAGTTGTCTCTGAAATAATAATGGCAAAGGCTTCATTGCATATGCAGGAGCTCCAATTTAGGTGAAAATTATTTCTGGCAACGCAGCAGGTGGCATCATGCAGACACATCTACTAATAATGCTACTTCTTTCGGTGCGTATTGTGCAAGCACCTATGGCAGGACGTGTTCCAGTCCTGGTTTTATTAAATGAACAATACAGACCACCAATAAGTGTTATGTCGGTGGAAAATAAAAATACACAATATGCATATGATATGATGATGTGAAAATGCACATAGAGGACCACATCATTGTGTTTTCCTTCTGCAGGTTTTGGCAGGCTTCCTATGTAGCTGGCAAGTTTAGAATTAGCAGGGTCAGAAGAGATGTCCCCAAATTTAATATAATTTGGATTTACCAATACCAGACTCCTCTGAGGAAAAATAAGTCTTCTTTCCACAGGATAGATAAGTCTTCCCAGAATATTTCCCCAGACAGATTCTCTTCTGCACATCCCTTTGCCAGCTGAAACCTTTTGATCTCAACATCCTTAGTGCCAAATTCTTTAATGGTGTAAATGAGTGAAACTCCACCTAAGGCAGCGGAGCAGATCCCATTTACACCTGCAGAGAACTTGGCTTTGATTTTGTAGCCAAGGAGAGATTAAAACCATTGGTTCTAGTAGATTTGTTAGCCCGTAAAAACGCTCTTCATCTCCTGTTGCAGATAGCTCTGTTATCCAGTCCAAATGTGAGAAGGAAAAGCAGCAGAAAATGCTCCTGAGGGGGTGAATCCTGGACAGGGAGGGTGATACACTGGAGGACTTAACAGGATTTTGTGATCTCTATCATATGATCGAGTATACATTATCATCATTTTGATTCTGATCTCTTCATTTGCTCTCTATGCAGCTTTTTTCCAGATCTCCTAATATGAATCACTTATTCCAGATTGCTCTTTGAAGAAGGCATCCACTGATAGATCAGAGATTAAATGAGTCACTCATGATGGATTGTGCTTCATGGTTTTATATACCACAGAAAATTATGCATTTTACACTACCTTGTAAAATAACCATTTATCTAAGTAAACATATTGACTCCTTTTGGGTTCATATGAAATGTATCCTGGGTTGTGAATCTTAATTTAGCAAGCTCTTGACAGGCAGGAAAAAAGACAGCTAACAATGATGGAGAAGAATCAGTTACTTAAATGTCAATAGAGGGAGTTTAAAAAATGAGCTCAAAGTAACAGATCAATTTGTTCTCCAGTGTCCGGTCAGAGATACAGACCTGGCAACTTCTACCACCTTTTCCCTTCTCAGAAAAAAAAAGCTTTAGAGTTTGTGGCAAATGGTGGAGTTATATGCTGCTATGGTGTCAATTCAAACATGACAACAGCACATTCTAGAGAAAGAAATGGGGCCAAGTGGTTAGAACAAAGAGAAACAGTTGAATACATTTTCCAGAGATTCTACCTCTTATCTTTCCACACTTACTGTAGGTGTCAAAGCAAGATACCTCTTTTCCAAGCATCTCAGTTTGCACACCTGTAATACGGAAATTATACTTCTGAGTCGGATCCTCTCCGGGGTCATCCATGTGGGTCACCATAATGTTTAGACATCTGACGCTGGTAAAATTGGATCAACATAAATGCACCCAGTCCCTCTTCCGAGTTGAAAGTGTCAGAAGGCGTAAGTATTGTGCAAGAATGCAGTTCAAGAATGGGGGTGTAATGGCCTCAACCCAGGCCCGTTGGAAAGCCCTGCATTTGTCTGTGCAAGGAGCAGAAGTACAGGTTAGCAGTAACGGAGTCTCGCTCAGCTTTCAAAAAATAACAGGTTAGATTTTCTTGTACCTGACCATTTCTACTTGTTACCCCAGATTGCACTTAACTGGTGTACTCGCCTGATTTTTGTCCTCTTCGCATCCTTCTCCGCATCCCCCTCTCACTCACGATAGGGTCTAAGGTACTGCGGGCAGCATTGACTTCAGCAAGCTTTGGATCAGACCTGTAATCACTTCAAGCCTCTGACTAGCTGGCTCTAAGTATTTAGGATGAATCATCTCAGAGACAAAGGAGAATATCAGAGCAAAGTATTATCTTATATATTTCCGCTTCCCTAAAGGTTTACTCTTCAAAACAATCCATTGTCCTATATGTAGTGTAAAATAATTCACCGTGGAGCAAAACATTGTATCATGATACAGATCTGGGCAGTGATTGAAATAATAACAGACTGTTTAATTGCTAAATTACAGTGGTGATATTATGAAATAACATATTATATCCGCATTTATAATAAATTAATCCATCATGATTAAAGGTCTCTCAATGAATACCAAATGAATTAATACATGATTGGCCTTTATAAGTATAAGCCTTTAAAATTATGCAGTATTCTGCCAGCAGTTAACAGCCCACAGAATAAAGTTGCAATGAGAAAATGTGTCACAGAAAAACTTTTCTACATTTCATGCAGAACACCTTTTCTTTCAGAACATTTTTGCATTGAATTCATTAGCAATTATGACAGATAGCTTTTTAACAGGAGAAAATATGTCCATAATCACACAATGTTTGGGGGAGAGGGGAAAATTACCACAATATGACTAATTTTATGAAAGACATCTGTCATTTTCTACTGTTGTAATACAAGCTGTTTAGTAAGTAAATTTAATTAACCAGATTTCTCATTTTAAAAGGGGGGAAAAAAGGCTTTTACAGAGTGCCAGGAGCATATCCCTTGAATATAGTTTGTTTAATGTGCCCAATTAGACTGAATCATCAAATTTTCTGAACCTTAAATATCTCAAATTAATTTGTTTCCACATTGTTTTTCTATATACCATTTTGCAGCCTTTTGTACTCTGTAGTAGATGTTGTTTATTGTTGATATTACTGTTTTAGAGTCTCTGCTTAAAACTGAGGTTTTTTGGTGCTCAGTGTTGTACATAAAGAAAGAAGTCTCCACCAAAAAGTTTCCCATTGAAAAAGAGAGACATGCAAAGAGTAAGAAGTGAGGAAGGCAGGGAGAGCAGGTTTATCTGCCCCAGGTCATAAATAATTCAGTGAAACACCCAAGTCTTGGTCTAGTGTTGTATCAAATACTAGACCACACTATACTTTTGGTTTATAAAAGGATACGGTTATAAGTCAATAGTAAGCTCCTGCTCCTCTGTTGTTCATAATAGTTTCAGACCTGGTAGGCTGGTCTTTTTTTTAATAAGGATAATATGGTTCATTTTCAGAAAATACTGACTGCCCCTACTTCATGGACCTTACAGTATAAATAAGGATGTTCTATAAAGGCCTTTTATCAGTAATATGCAGAAGCGTATGCTATAAAATGGTTCCCTCAAAAAACTGCCAGTATTTATGCAGTCTTTTTCCAATGAAAGGAAACCAGAAAAACAAACAAACAAACAAAAAAATATTTTATTGATGTCCGTGTAAATCTGGGGTAGTTCCACTGACTATATTTTAATCTAGCTAAGACCAAAATCTGACTAGAAATCTCAGTTCAACCTCAATTAAAACAAGTACTTAAAGAATACTAAAATAGTTGATTGTAACTTAATATAGCATGTTTTCCACTTGCTTAAACTATTCTTAAGGATACTTAAGCTAGTAGAATCTACTCACTTCCTAAACAAAACCTCTTGGTGAATCTCTGTTGTTAGTGAATTCTGAATTCTGCTCCTAAATACAAGCACCATCCAAAATTTAATATCCGCTGCTTTTGTACACAGGGGAAGACTTCCTCCCTATTCAGAAAAAAAAGCAATCACTGCAAAAAACACCCATGCCCATTGCCTAGTAGTGTGCTGAACTGTACAGAATTTCACCAAAGAATAAAAGTTCTTCTTTTTGTTGTTTTGTTTTGTTTTTTCATTTTGTTTTCATTTAGAAACATTTACATAGGTTATGTATGGAGACCACAGCATTAATTCTGGCAAGTTTTTATTACCCTAACCTTAGATTCAGGAAGCCTAATTGTAAATAATATGTGTCTGGTATTTGGAGAGCATCATTCACTTAACAGTGTGAATAGAGTTACTAAATGTGGGGAATAAGTCAGTCCAGAAGATAATAGATTGCTTACTGGGGTGGAATAATCATGAGAGAAGTGGATGGGGAAAAGTAAAGGACTTTGGTTATTCTCATGCGCATGTGTGCACTGTAAATCTGCTAAAATATCTGCAAGCTTAAACACTGCACCTAGTCCTTTAGACCAGGGGTTCCCTCCATGCTGTTTCAAGAGGACACATTTTGATAACTCCAGTAAATTCCCCCTATCTGCTGCACAGGGTCTTTAGATGAGTTGCAGGTGGAGAAGGGTCAGAAAGTTGGCAAAAAAGTACCAGGCTAAGGGTTGATATGTGGATGTAAGCATCTTTTTTGTCACAGACTCACTATATCTCCTTTGTCAAGACTCTCAGGGCTAAATTCAGGCAGTATGAAGTGCCCACATCTGGTCAGGGGAGAGAGTTGCCTGCTTCTGAGGAACAACAATTGTGTGCAATTCCAAGGAACAACAAATTTGGTGGCCTTCTACGATGGGGTTACAGCATTGGTGGATAAGGGAAGAGCAACAGATGTCACCTACCTGGACTTGTGCAAAGCATTTGACACTGTCCCACCCAACATCCTTGTCTCTAAATTGGAGAGACACAGATTTGATGGATGGACCACTTGGTGGATAAGGAATTGGCTGGATGGTCACACTCAAGGAGTTGCGGTCAATGGTTCAATGTCTAAGTGGAGACCAGTGACAAGTGGCGTTCCTCAGGGGTCGGTATTGGGACTAGCGCTGTTTAACATCTTTGTTGGTGACATGGACAGTGGCATTGAGTGCACCCTCAGCAAGTTTGACCTGGGGGTGTTGGTTGACAAGAAGCTCACCATGAGCCAGCAATGTGTACTCACAGCCCAGAAAGCCAACTGTATCCTGGGCTGCATCAGAAGCAGCGTGACCAGCAGGTCGAGGGAGGGGATTCTGCCCCTCTGCTCCGCTCTGGTGAGACCCCCCTGCAGTACTGCCTTCAGCTCTGGGGCCCCCAACATAAGAGGGACATGGACCTGTTGGAGCAGGTCCAGAGGAGGGCCATGAAGATGATCAGGAGGCTGGAGCACCTCTCCTATGAGGACAGGCTGAGAGAGTTGGGGTTGTTCAGCCTGGAGAAGAGAAGGCTCTGAGGACACCTTATAGCAGCCTGCCAGTACCTAAAGGGGTCCTGTAAGAAAGCTGGAGAGTGATGTTTTACATGGGCAGGTAGTGATAGGACAAGGGGTAATGGCTTTAAACTGAAAGAGGGGAGATTTAGATCAGATATAAGGAAGAAATTCTTCACTGTGAGGGTGGTGAGACACTGGCACAGGTCACCCAGAGAGGTTGTAGATGCCCCATCCCTGGCAGTGTTCAAGGCCAGGTTGGATGGGGCTTTGAGCAACCTGGTCTGGTGGAAGGTGTCCCTGCCCATGGCAGGGGGGTTGGAACTAGGTGATCTTTGAGTGTCCTTTCTAACTGAAACCAATCTGTGATTCTATGGTTCTATGAACTGATAATTTAGTAAGGCACCATGTAGGGGGCTGCTGAGAGCAGCCAGGAGAAAATATTAGATCCGAAGCCCTGTTTACAATCCAGGCCATTTGAATATGGCTTTTAGATTCTCTTTGATTTAATTCCCCATCTGTAAAATAGCACTTTCTAAATGTCCAGGACAGATAAATGCAATGGAGCTTAGTATTAGAGGACATATGATTATCTGTATTCATATCTGTGCTATAGAGATAGAAGAAATGTGGTTCATCATGTGATGTGTGCAGACATGAAACAAGCGCACCCCTGGGGGGTCAGCAGCAGAAAAGGTGTTAGAAGCTCGAGGGAATTTTATCTGAGCAAAGGCAATAGGATCAAGCTCTGAGACAGAACAGCTTTTAAGTGAGCACAGACAATCCTGCAATTAATGGAGACATATCTGCTCAGTATTACAGTACAGCCGACCTGCATCCTTGGCTTATTAATTTCTCCCACTAGTACAAGTAGGTTGACGTCTTCTAAATTAAAAACAGTTCTGCCTTAGGAAGAATTGCCAAAGAATTTGTACATTAGAAGTCTCAGGAGATGCAACTCTTGCATGCCGCCTTCGCTGGGGAAGAGTACAAGCTTATCCTTCAGGAAGTGTCATCTGCCAGTTATGACAGCTACACGTTTGTATTCATTTATGAATTCACCATTTACAACTGTGGCTATTTAACACAACAATTCCCTGGAAAATCTTTGGACTCCGTGTTTGCATAATAAGAAAAAACTTCCAAGAGCAGCTCTTCTCCTTCCTCCTTTTCTGCTATTACTCTTTTGTACCCAACTAATTTTACAGAAAAATAATTTAGTACAGCATTTGACAGGATTGTTCTGGCCTCTGTGCACGTAGGAAGCTTGTGAATCTCTTGCAATCTTGCTGTAGGGGACAACATTTCTAACAAGGTGTATTCAGGAGAGTTTTGTTATTCTGTAGAGTGCAAGTGTAGTCTGTCACCTGGGCAGATACAGCTGTTAACTGGAGCAGGGCTCTGGGTACTGAAGCTCTGTTTCTGATGCAGCTAGAGATGTCCTGAGTGACCCTAAATAAATCACTTAATCTAGCTGGTTCTTCATCTTTGTACAACATCCAAATACAGCTAAGAGTTCTTCTTCTCCCAGGCACGCTGTGGGAAAGCAAGCTGTTCGTAATTATGGGGTGTTTAGGTAGATCAGTGTCCACTCCACTGGGTATTTGGTCTATAATATGCATGGCTTCCTGAAGTTGAGCCATAGCATATACGAGACCACCTTGGCTGTTAGCTCTACCTCTTCTGGGTGCGTTCCCTTTGACAGCTGAGGTGGTGGTGGCCATCTGTGATGTTAGCTCATTGACTTCTTTAGACCAAGAGACCGAGAAAGAAAGGAAAGGCTACCCAGCTCTCTCAAGACAAAAAGGAGACAACTAAGTATAAAACTTACCTGTGATGGAGAAGCAAAAATCAAAATCTTATCTTATTAATTCTGCAGTATTTCAGTTGATTTCAACAACTGTATTTAAATATCTGTACACAGATCAAAAGTTGATCCAAAGAGGATATTTCCATAAGTCTGATTATTATTTTTTTCCTTCCTGGCTTCTCTGTTCATTAGTGGTGGTGAGGGGTTGATGAAGCGGGAGAGGGTGTTGGTTTGGAGGACAGTAGGGATTATTTTAGTAGAATATTGGCCTCTGAGAGGTACAGGGAAGCAAATGAAAAAGAGCTGTTTGTGGACTTGTGCCTCAGAGAAGGTGAAGTAACATGCTGCTTAGAGCATATGTAATAATGGGAGATTTATGAGGAGGAGAGCAGGTTATAAGAATAGACCACATTAATCTTCTGTTTCAAACTCTTCTCATTAATCTCCCAGTAATAAACTGCAATGGTCAAAAAAATAGAATTTTCCTTTAGGTCGGTTTTGCCATGATTTTACAAGGTCCTTAAAGAGCTTCCCAGAAAAACGATTCTTTGCGTCTGTTTCTCTCAACTTCCCATGCTATCTTATACAGGATGCAGAAAATTCCTAGGCAAGCTGTAGGTTTGCAATAACATGCCTCATCAGCATAACTTCTTTTCACTTCTACCTGGAAGTCAATTTCCATTCATCATGGCTCCCACCTTCCTTTCTTCTTTCCCTTCTTCATAGCTAATGAGTTATGACAGAGCTGTAACCTGTGATTGTTACCTGCTGATTAGCCTGAACCTGAATGCAGTGGGTAAGTGAATTTGCATTTGTAACATTGAAATAAAGCCAGATACCTGAATAAGCATGAACAAACAAACAAAAAACACCGACAAGATTTTTCCTTTAATAATCCATATGAAAGGAAGTTCAGCAAAAAGCTTTCATCCATCCTGAACTCTGCCTGTTACATGTAAGGATTGCAGAAGTCCTGCATGCTGCTGAAACCATCCAGATAACTTGGCAGTATCTCAGTAAAATAGATTGGGCTACTCACTAGCCATCGAATTTTATTCTACGTCTGAATTTCTTGGCTTTGGTGTACTGCAAATGTTCAGTAGGTCTGTTTTTTATGATTTTCAGCTATCTTTAAAAATATCTTTCGAAGAGTGGAGGCTCTGACCAGATAGGGATCACAGACTCCATGGAGTCATTTTTCTTCACAGAGTAGTAGAAGTAGCACTGTCACAACAGCAAAATTGTATTCTATCCAGGGAGTAAATATATTGATCACTTACTTAGCAGAACTAGCAAACAATGCACATTACACCTATTCTCTGCAGCTTGCACTGACTTCCAATTTGCTTTCGGATGTTGGACTTGATGTATAAAGCCACGGGTTTTGTGCCTGTGACTGTTCTTCTTCGTTCCTTCTTGTGTCCTGACACTAGAGATCAGTTGGGTTCTATCTGATAACAGTCCCCATTAACTCACAGGAACCCAAGCTTCTGCCATACAAAGTACTTCTCCTGCTGCCCCAATTTTAACCCTTTTAGTGCCTGGTACAGAGAGTATTTACTCAGATGATTGCCTGGGGAATGAATATAGGCTGACTTGAGATCATCTATAGGAGTTCATTATTTAACATATTTCAGTTTGTTTTGCAATCGTTATTCTTGTCAGTCCTATGCCTATGACCAGAGCTTTGTACCATGGTAGATTTTGGGTTGTTTACCAATATAAAATGAATATGACAGGGCTTTAGGTCTTCAGATGAACTTGAACTCAGTTTAGCAGTGACCACATACACTCTAGACACATGATTCCTCAGCTGCTGTGGTGGAAAGATTGAAGTCCTCAACCTAAAACCAGCATCTGTGAAAGCTGCTCTGTCTGGTGGTCTGAGCAAGGAGCTCCCAGATCTGAACTCAAGAGAAAACCCTCATTTAAACAGCCTTTGCCCAGTCACTTTGGGGAACCTTGCAGCTCTTCTGCTAATATTGCTTGTGCTCTTTGGGGAAATGTAGAGCTTCAGATGTTCCACGCTCTTAGCTGCACATCTCCCCAGTACACATACTTTTAAATGCAGTTGAGTGGATCAGCAAATGAGTGTTTCACTAACCAACACACACTTGATGTTTCATTAGTTTTGCTCTGCCTTTGAGAGTTTTGTTCACTCTACCCGTGGTTTCCCTTACGAACATATATGCCTATGGCATGGGATTGCTAATACGTGTCTTCCTTGGTTTTAACATATGTGGATGGAAATCCTACTTGAGTACAAGGTGTGGGACAGGATTTCTGGTAATACATGGATTCCCCTGGCTAGCAGACACTGGGCAGCACCCTCATGGCACCCACCCAGCTCTACCCACTTGTCTGTATCCAACTAGTTCATGTCCACTGAAGCATGTGCAGACTTCAGCCCCTTAGCTTCAAAGCAGCTTTTGAAATCAACGTTTCGGAGGCAATCTGCTTAATATATAGCTTGTTCCTAGATGCACCCAGCTTGTGTTTCCGTGGCTTCTCCATAGGTTACGCTAAAGCCAGCGTGCATGTGTCAGTACGGTCTGTACCCACTCACACCAGCTGCTGTGCGAACCTACCTTCAGCCTGTGAGACCGCTGGAAATTTCTCAGCAATGCGAGTTTGTGTTAGGAGATACTGTGTTGCCAAAGCAATCTTTTTTTAAGGCAGTATATTGATTTTGATAGAAACCTTACTGTAAATATCTCATTTGGGTAAAAGGTAGTCACCTCAAAATAAAAACGTGGCTGGCTGCAATGGTACTCATTCAGGTTGTGGGAAATAGTAGCATTCCAGCGCAGGGAATGAATTCATGTCCCCTTCAGCATAAAAAGCTTGGAGTGGTCATGGTTTCATCCTAAATTAACTGATTTTAATCCCCCACATTTTTTGAAATGGGCAAGCTGTTTCCTAGCTAGCTACTCCACTGATTGCAAATGTTTGTGTCAACTCAAAAAAAACACCTAAAAAACTTGACTACTGAGCGCAATCTCTCGAGAAAAAGTTTGTATTTTTGTCTTGCAGACAGAGATAACCTTTATCTTGGTCTTCTTAGAAAACAAGACTTATATGATAACAGTGCTTGTCCTCCAGGCCACCATAACTAATAACTTCTGAGTCCATGAGCAGACTTCAGCCCAGTTTGGCAGCCGCTCTATGTTTTGCACCAGCAAGTAGTTCTGCGCGCACAAAAGCCAGGACTAGCCACAAAGTCTCTTGCCTGCCAAGATTTCATGGGGAGGAGTAGCCTGTGTATTAGCTGGGACGAGCCTGGGACACAACGCGGCTGCAAACCTGCGGGATGTTTGGCTTCATTAATTCTGCAGCTCGCGCAGCAGTTTGTGGGGTGGGAGGGGGACGCGGATTGGCGAGCAGGGATTAAATATTTTGTATTGGGAGAACCCCTCGAAATGGCGTGTAAAGCAAATCCTCCGCTCTACAGAGCTTCCCGGGAAATGACTGTCCCAATCTTTATCGCGGCTTATCTCTGGGGCAGTGTCCTTTTAACGCGCGCCCGCCGCTGCCCCATCAGACCACCGAGCCGCTGCGTTATCGCGGCCGTAAGCCCTCTCCTCCTCACTCTGCAAAAGCAGATAAATAAGAAGCAGGTGTGTTGTATCTGGCATGTTAACTGAGTGAGCGCTCCCCAAATCTGCTTCTTCAGCTCTCCCTTTTATCTTGTCTTTAACACGAAGCAGCCACCGCTGATAACAAGCAGATTAAAACCACTATCAGATTAACATTTTTATGTAATAAATGGTCAAGAACCTCACATTAAAAGAGTATCTTTCCTGGCATTAAGCATCCTTCACTCACCCAGGAAGCCTTTATCAGCTTGAACCTGCTCTGCTCGTTGCATAATAAATCTCTGAACCCTGATTTCATCGTAAGGAAATTCTTCATGAGGACAGCAGGGAGCTAAATGGATGACTGTGTTTGAAAGGAAAATCAAGCAAAAAGATTAAAGCGCTGGTCTTCTTTAGTTTAAAACTAACTCTCTCTGCTAAGTCTTTTAGCTAGGGGATTGCTTAGTTTGGATGTGCCATAGTGTGACACAGTTTTTTTGCTTTCTCCAGGACAGCTCAAATTTAGCTTAGCTCAGAATTACTCCAGATAGACTATTTTTCAATAAAAAGTCTCTTGTTTTCTTCACAAGTAAAAGCTCTGACCTACTTGCCCTTTCCAAAATGTTAATACTACTATTAGCACTTTCGTTTTGTATGCTCACGTTACTCATTTTATCTCTGACAGTTTCCGGAATCTTTTGTTTAATAACAAAGTACTTCTCAGGCCGAACGCTGGACTTCTAAAAAAGTGGAAAATCTGAAAAAACTACTTTGATAAACATGGCTATGGTAAATGTTCCACAGAAAATCCTGTGGAAAATGAGCAAAGGTCATTCTGAACCTTGTCAAATGGAAACACACTTGCAATTTAGCTTGGGTAGCAGTAGTCTTACAAGTAAAATGTAGTCAGAACATTAATCCATTGTTTTCAGGGTAAAGCCTGAAAAACCATCACGGCAGTTGCCACTAACTTGCATTATTCTGGTAGTAAGGGGAGCAAGACTGGAGGTGAAAAGAAGCATAAGACTCCAGTTATCTATAAGCACAGCCCCAAAGAACGAGGGCAAGAAGCAGTGTTCAAGGACTGATGTTTGCACTTCTACTGCTGCACTTCTCATAGACCAATAAAGCTTCTGAAGCTCTGACATCTTTAGATGAGCACTAAAGCCACTCAATGAAAAGTAAAAAAAAAATAAAAAATAAAAAAATCTTTCCTGTAAAATATCTTTCTGGTAGGCTGAATAAATGCAAAATTGTCTTGCACGGAAACACTGCTTTTTTGCATAGCGTATCCATGTTAAAATATGATGAATTAATGAGGTTTTCAACAACAGCTGTCCCAGAAACAGTTTTATATTCATTCAGTGCTCCGTTGCTCTTCAAGATCTTCCTTGAAGATAATGTTCAGTCTACTTTAGCTGTACTTTAAAATAGACTGGCTGGCACAGTCCCAAGTTGCTTGACTAGTGTTGCCTGATAGATTTGATTTTCAATCCTGAGATTATTTTTTAAAAAACATATAGTGCCTGAAGGAATCTGAATTGTGTTTTCTCTTCAGGATGTTGGACAGCCTCTATCCTTTATTACAGAGCTGTACAATACTCAGACTCAATCATTAATAACTTTCCTATACAGTGTTCTTAAAACTATGTGTAAACTCTAGTATATTGTCATTTAATAAAATGGGTTTTTTTCATAAAATAAAAAGGTTTTTTTTTAAACTCAGATGTTCACAGCCATCTTTGGGAGAAGAATGAATCTTCATGTGTGAAGATGCCTCTTTTTGGTTCAAAACTACTCCAGTAATCCCTGGAGGAAGCACTATTTTCAGTCACATCCCAGACGTAACCTCTATCAGTGCCCTAACCTTTACAGTACAAAATAATCAGAATTTTTTTTGTTGTTTTAAAAAGGCCGCCTTTCAGATACATATTCATATTAGCAAATTGTCCAAATGTACATCAATATAAAATGTATAGGAAACTAAACAAAAAGTTGCTTTGCTGTTTCTAACAAAATATACACTGCTTTCAGTTAGTGACAAGTAAATCCTACAGCAATGCTCCTAGGGTTGGACTCTTCAGCCCATATTCACACTGGTTAAAATATGTCTGGACCTAACACGTGCATCTCTCATATCAATTGAAATGTTGCCCTTGATTTCAGTGGAATAACATCATTTTGGGGGAGTAAGAAATTATCAAGTAATAATTGATAACACCTGCTAGAAACACATTTTTAGCAAAGCAATGACCTCAGACCCACTTGACAGTATTTTAACCCCTAGCATTTCGGAAGAAAAGGGTAAGGAGCCAAGCTTTTGTTTGCAGAGCACCTTTCATCTGTCCGGATCCTAAAGTATTGTGCAAACGTAACTGATTGCACGAACAATGCAACGATTCACTGTAGCCAATAGCAAAGTTCAGCAACAGCTGAGGCTGCACAAAGCAGCCACATACAGAAAATCCAAACAAAAGGGCATGAGGCAATAATGATTCTACAGAGGAGGCTCTTTTATTTTTAGCGTGAAAGGATATTGGGGAAGGAATAGAAAGGTTAGGCATGGAGATTCCAGCAAGTAGGTGCGTGAGAAGCTACATGACCAGGCAGAAAGCAATGATTGGGCAGGAAAACCAAACAATAGAAGTGCTCTCAGCACCAGATGCCAATTTCCAATAAATTCAAGCATCGCATAGGGTTTTAGCCACATGACTCCTATTGACTTTAATAGGAGTCATGCAGCTAAAAAACCCTCATTGCTTGGAAAGTTGCTTATTAAAAAGTGAATAAGAAAAATTAATTCAAGACAGACGGGCTATTCTGCAAGATCTGGCTTGGAAATGCTATGAGTTATGCCAGCAGAGAATTTGGCCTGATAGTTGCAGTATTGCCCCGGACACCTTTTTCCACTTGATATTGTACATGTGCCTTCCCCAGCATTAGTTACTGGATAAAGAGGAATGTGAGCTCAGTTGACGCTTTGGTCGACTGCCAAATAGAACTTAATAGAGTTAATAGACACTAATCCTGATTTAGAATTTTTCCGGGATTGCTCCATAAATTACTGTGGCCACTGTATGTTTAAATACTGTTTTTTAAAAAGGAAAAGTGTACATGAAAGTGTAGTACAGACAGCTGAGTGCACCCAGGCTTATGCTGTCCCCTGTCAATTGCATTTCTGAAATCTGTTTAAGATGTTGTTATGCAAAGAGATGTTCTGTATTTTTTGAGCTGTTGTAACAGCAGCTGTCACTGACCAACAAGTGTTGCCCCATAAAAAGATTCTCTGCAAACAAATTTGCAGCTTTTTTTAATCTCCATTTGCACTCCCACCTTCCTTACCAAGCCAGACGAGAGGAAAACGGTGAAGTTTGAGCACAGGATCAGTAAAATGTTTTCAACTGGAAAGTTAGGTGACAAGAAGCATAAACAACAATTAAAGGGACAGCAAGTCTTTAAAGATGCAATAAAGAATATATGGATTTCCATCAGGCCATTCTCAAAGTGCCTGGTTTGTAAGATCTTCATGAGGAAAAAAAATAAGTTCATTCTTGAACATATGATTGTCATATGTGAAACCATCATTTCCAAAGTTTGTTGTTGATAAGCTAAGAGGAAAATACCCAGACTCTGATATCTTTTGTTTTATGAGCTGGGCTCTTTTGGAGTAAGAAAAATTCCCAAGTTTAACGCATGAGCTCATTTTACCAGCAAGTAACTCTGCACAGATACAGTAGCCCAATGCAACCTCAGCTGTTTAACATGCAGATCTCTTACCTGAACTACTGCCTAATCATTTTCTTGAGGAGGGTATTATACATCAGGTGCAAAACTATGATTGCAAAAAGCAGCTGCTATACTGAGTATTCCCATACTAATAGGCCCATGTCATGCCAGCCAGAGCAGCCTTTTACTGTATGAACCTTCTGCAAAATGTTACCCTGTATAAACACAGATCCAGCACCATATAGGAATACTGAATTCTAACATCTCTAGCTCAGCAGAGCTATCAAGACAATCCTTTATTCAACTTGCACACATCCTGAAACAGAACAGGTTTCTGTATTTAAACAAAAAGTTTTTAAGTTTTGCTCTCCTTTAATGTATTCACCTCCTTACTTCCTTGGAAATAACAGGTAAAGGTCAAGGCATATTTTGCACCTTAGAAGCTCCAGCTCTTAAATCAACTTCCAATTACAAGAGGTTAGGAAAAGATTAGAGTGTTTCAGGAAGGGGTAACTTTCTCCATCAAGTTTCAGTTTCTTTAATGTTTTTATGAAGCTTCTAGGGCTACACTGGATAAAGACATGACTTGAGAGTGAAAACAGTAGGACAATTCCTATGATTCCTTTCCTTGGTCATACCATAATCCCAATTAAGTCAGCAAAGGGGCAAAAGAAAAAAAGGACATATACAAGACAGCATGTAATACAGTCCCATATTTATAGACGAAGCTGATATTAAAAATCTGAGACAGGGACCTTCAAAAGAAAGCCATGTGAAGTACACAGAAATGAGCCTTACTGATATTATCATATCCAAGAAATAGATGATGCATGCATCTACCAGGATGTACTGACATTTCTACCAGCATAAACAGTATAGGATGAAGGAAGTCTGTGAGATAACAGTGAGTCCTGAAAAAATGTCTTCACTCACCCATGGCACATCCTTAGCTCTCTATTTCCATGGTTTTTTGGTTAGCACGTTGCCTACTGTTAATGTTAATCTGGGAAACTCTCTTCCCCCTCTGCCCAGGGTTTTAGGTGACTAACTTTTCCCCCTCCAAGTAGGAGCGCTAGCTTCTCAACATGGAAATGCTAAGCATGACAACTACCTCCTTTCAAATACCACCACAAGTCTTGCCAGTGTGCGAACAGCCTCTCTCATCTGGACTTCTGGCCAGCTTGAGGACAGAAATAATGACCGGTGGCAACTCTGTCCAGCCATCAGCTATTCTCACCACTCACTCTCATGAAGATAAGAATTTGGAGGCCACTACCGAAGAAGGTTTTAAGCTGCTTTTTTCTGGTTTCTAACCTCGCAAGTCAAGGCAGGAGCCCCACTACATTAACATTGCTTGCTCCTTTGTAGTGACACAGCAGAGGTAATCAAGAGAGAGAGGGAGGAGGCAAGAGGGAGAAGGTGAGGTCAGAGGATTTTCTCAAACTTTGCCATACTGGTTTCTCTTGGGATGGTTGCAATAGTTCAGCCCCATACAATGCACCTTGTCACTTATGGTACAAATGCAAAAATTTGCTACATTTTGTCATTAAATACAGGCTGAAGAAAGTCCCTCAGTTAGGTGAGTGAATGTGGTGTGTGTAAGTGCTTGTTTTTCAATTTGCAGTTGTGATGAGAAGCTTGAAATGTTTTGATTCCTCATTTAAGATGGTCTTCCCAAGAGATTTCAAGGTCCTCAGCATAAAGATAACTGTGTGCTTTAAAAAAAATAGTGAGAGAAGCAAATATCCTAATATGCCATCACTTGGCAGTCGAATGCAGCAGAATACTTTGCTGCCCTCAGACATCTTTCTTTGTGTCAGTAAAAATATAACCCTTAAAAAGCAAAAAAAAGGAAGAAGGAAATCAAACCACGTAAACAAAATGCTGATACCCCAGGGACAATAGACGAAGTATGTCTGAAGTCCAGAAATATGTTAATTGCAAATCAAAGAAGAAAGCACAATCCAGTGAAGCAGTGATCCTCTGCAGGTTTCAGCTGACACCTGCATTTAGCTTCCTTGGTTTTTTTCCACCTTAATGAACATATGGAGACTGCTCTATAAAGGGAGCAACATGTCATACTCTCTGTACGTAGTTTTGCACAGTTGCTGAAATGAAACAGAAGAAGCGGCTGTATAAACACCTTTCATTAATCATGCAAATACTGCTATGACACTTAAGTTAGCAGTTTGATTATTAAAAGCCCATGTTCCTGGATTTCATGTTCATGCAAATGTTATGCTATTCCAACAAAACAGGAAAATAATGTGTCAAAAGGAAATTAATCAGTCACCAGTGGCTGGCTTGTTTTTCCATTTCCCTTTTCCTTTTTTCTGCATTATTTTAAGGAGAAATACGTTTAAAAACTAAAGGCAGAATCTCTACATATGTGCTAAAATCAAACAATGGAATAGAAATAAGGATGTCCAGGCCTCCTATACACAACAGTATGGAGAATCTAAGGAATTCTGTGAGGCTGAGATGCCCCAGAGCTCTGGACCTTGAAGCTCATCTTGGTATTTCCAGGACTCCAGAAAAGCTGAAAGTTACCGCTTGGTGTCATAATAAATAAAAGAATAGGGAAAATTCAGAGCTTTCCAGCTCAGGATGTGACAAGTTTGTGAGTTCCGTCTTGTCCAGGTCAGATAAACTCGCTGAACGTCTTTCATTCTTGACTACCTTCCTTCTTCATATCCCTTATCCCATTCAGTCCTTACACTGTTTGGGGGGGGCATTTCTCAGTTGCCAGACTTCTGGCATTTCCCGGGAAGTGCAGAACCTTTTAAAACCTTGAGGTGCTCTAGATTCCCTGTTCCTAAAGCAGCCCACATGCCCGAACCGTGCTGAAGCTGAAGATGCCTAGAGCCATAATGTCTTTGCTTTGAATGCAGTTGATGTGCTGAGGCTTCCCAGAGCCACAGAAGATCTGGGCTTCTATCAGATAATCTGGCAGAAGGCCAAGCTCATTTCTGATAGAAACCTGCATTAGTAAAATTTTAAGGAAAAAAAAAAGAAAAAAAAAAAAAAAGGAGATATTTTCTCAGAGCACCATATTTAAGAAGAATTGGCATTTTTCCACAGAACCCTGCTTTGCCAGAAAATTCACAGCTGCAACAAACTATTTGAAAAAATGGATGAGACCAAAATGTCAGAACACAATTAACAGTCTAGCAGTCAAAAGAGAAATCTCTATTTAATGGTATAGCAAAAAATAGTCACAGAAACTCGCAGATTCTTTGTTTATGTAGAATTATTAGTTTATATTAAATTATCTCTATTGAAAATGAGATATTTAATAGACAGATTACAGAATATGCCTGAAAAATAATTTAAAAATTTCTTATTACAGTTGTGTCTGTTTGTGTTCCTGAGGAAAATTCCAGACTGGATAAACTCAGAGTACTTAATATTACTGCAGTCATCTCTAAATTGTTCTTGGTTTTTCTGCACCTATGGCTTTTGCTCACTTTTCATGTATTTAAAACAAAAATATCGCAGTCTGCTGTTAAGCGAGTTGATGGCAATAGTTCAAAACTGGAGTACTGCTTCTTGAGGTTTTTCTAAAGAAAATGGAGTCTGCAGTGTGGCAATAACAGGAAAGGGAAATATCCCATTCTACCAAAGCTGTGTAGTTAGCAAGGAATTGTACCTTTTCTTGCTGAACAATTGTCAAAAGACAAAAATCCTGTTTTAGATTAGCACCTTGAAGCAGTTTTAATGTACCTGTCACTGTAACAGCTAATCGTGTGCAGCAGTATGGAGTTTGTCTGAGAAGCCAAGATGTGTTGTGTCCATAAGTCTGACTGCTCATAGGTGAATCTCTACCTGCTGCAAGTTAGTAGCTGAGGAATATTTCCTGTAGTCTACTAGAAAAGCTGAGCATCTTACTACACGACAAAGAATCTGCTCACTTAAGCTTGGGCAAGATCTCTGATATCATTTGTTTATGCAAAAGACTAATGCACATAGTATTTCACAGACAATATATGTGCTCTCCCTTGTTCCTAAAGCTCAGGTTTGTTGTGGTTTTTTTTTAAATATATATGTATTTGATATCATACCCAAATGAGCCCACCATTAGAGAGTGCAACTTCACAATACATTATCTGGATTACTAGACACACTGGGGACTGAGAAAGTAAGTGAGGAACTCACTTGCACAGCACAATGGTATACCAGTTCTTCTGGGGCATCCTGGACATGACAACCTGGCAAGCCTCATAAATGATACTATTTAAGTATCATTGCTCCAATATATTGAGTCTGAGACAAAGATTTTGAAGGCAAGGTACAGCAAGTATGTGTCACTCGTCTTCCTCAGTGCCAATGTGATCCACAGAAGATAAAGAGTTTGTCCTTGTCCCCAGTTACAGCTTTTGCTTTTCAGTTCAAGCTGTAATTGTATTTTTATGTTTAGCTCTGCTGGTTTAAGCATTTTTTGGCAACTAAGTTAGCACGTGAGGGCCTTTTTGTTACCTGTGTTTTGTGAACCCAACAGCAGTCAAGCAACTTTGACTTTCAGAAATGGTTTTCACTCTAACTCCTGGTCAAATAATGTGTAGACTGAAGTGCTTAGCACGTCAAGAAATCAAACCTTAGGTGTTTCAATAACGGATCTCATGGACTTTTTTAAGGCTGTTCGCCTAAATGTACAGAAGATCACACACAGAATCTTAGGGAGAGCCAGGCACATCACATTCAAAGCTAAGACTGACAACACAAGACTATCCTTCCTTACCTTAGGGCCTGAAAGGTATTTTGGCCATACTCTATGTAATTCAGTCTGAAAGTTCAGACTTCTAAGACAAGGTAAGGTGATTTACTTCTCTATGACTTGTACCAATAGTCTATATTCCCATTAACAAGACCAGCACATATACATTTGAGATAATATATACCTAAACTCAGTGCTTTACAGCACTGCCTCCTATCCACCTATATGATTTGTCTTCAATTCACAGGGAAAAGATAAATACTATGAGACAGTTGGAAGTCATTTTATAAATTCAAACAGAGCCAGTACTGATTTATGCCACCTAGACTGCTTGCAGTAAAATAGGAAAAAATGGCTGTGACATTCAGAAGACGCTGCTTGGCTCTCTATCTTTCCTTGTTAATACAATTAACTCCCACACAATCCCTGGTAACCCTCCCATTAACCCTATCCAAACAAGAAGAATAATATAAGCTTATCCTGCCCATCCTCTGTCTCTAGCAAAACCCTGAGATATACCGGCACCCATTTAAAATCAACCCTAAAGCCATCCATTCCTAATGATTCGAAGCTGACAGATTTATTCATATACTTCACCATACACACTCAGCCCCGGAGGGCCTTGGAACATTTTCTTCCTAGATCCTCAGGGAATTTATGCAAATGCTAAGTTCTCTACTTAAGAGAGTTTCAGGAGTGGAATAACAAGGATGGTGTAGCTCAGGACTGAGGAACCATGATGTAGGGGAAGATTGCATTACACCTGCCAATATTAAAACTGAGTCTTGTCAGTATAATGAGCACCCACTTTTATGACAGTAAATTTGCATTGGAGAGCTTTTGGGGTTAGGTTATGTCAGTCCTTTTCAGACTCACTGCTGAAGGAAGGATAGCATGCCCTCTTGTTGACACTGGAGCTGGGCACTCTGAAAAATAGTTTATTCACTATAACATTCCACCCTGATTTTTTTCTAAAAGCCTAAATATGCCATGTTGATGTTTAGCAGGTATTCTATTCCAAACTTACTTGATTAAAATCAGAATTTTGTGAAGGATTAAAGGGAACGAAGCTGCGTTTACTGATGTGGGTAGTAAATTTGTACTCCAGTTCAGTACAGAATTCCCTGATTCTTTCTTCTTCCTAAGAGAACCTTCCTCACTTTTGAATTGGATGTTTCTCTAAAGGCAGTGCTTTGAGAAGCTATTCCCAAGAAAAATTGTGGTTGGAAATTGTAACTCAAGAAAGTGCAGGG
This sequence comes from Haliaeetus leucocephalus, assembly GCF_000737465.1. NCBI lineage: Eukaryota > Metazoa > Chordata > Aves > Accipitriformes > Accipitridae > Haliaeetus > Haliaeetus leucocephalus. The sequence goes on along the minus strand of NW_010973187.1, from coordinate 14,760,650 downwards.
CATCCAGAATGATGGAGAGCCAAGAAGAAGGATGAAAAACTTCTAATGCACTTGGCGGTTTAATTTTGGAAAGAACTTTTCTAAAATAACCCCTGGATGTCAAGCAAGACAGAATAAGGCCAACCAATTGGCGGTATCAGTTGCGATCTAGAGAAAAATGTGGTAAAATCTTGCAATTAGAAACATATCTGCAAAATGCAATAGTCAGGAAGTAGTGAGGAAGAAAGGAAAGATTGTGCATAGAAAAATGGAGGGTATAGAAGTCATGGCAGAGAAGATAATGTAGAAGACTTCTGAAAGATTTACAGGAAGGTCCTGTGAATGTTTGAAGCCAGCCCTCACATTATTTTTACAGTTGGAACAAATACATCAGTTATCACAGATAAAGCAGAATCGAGACAGCCAGAAAGTTTTCTGATATCTGTCAAGGAGGACATAAGGTGTATTTCAAGACATACTACATACACCTTTAAAGAAAAGGCAGGAATTAAGCCTCAGATATAGCAGGAAATGTTAAATACAAATGGGCTTTCCCTTTTACATTTATCTTTTAGATCATGAATGACAGAATGTCATAAAACCAAGCAAAGGCTGTATTTAAATGTCTGAATGTCTGAACTTGCTAGGAACCACAGGCACCCACAGCAGGATTCATCTCACCCAAATTTATAGAACCACAGTGTAGAGATCTCCATTCCAGCTCGTCACACTAGGTTCCCTTTTATAGTCAGTAAAGGAAATCAGGCATTTTTAGGGTATGACCCATTTCAGGTATCTACTGCGGGATGATATTGTTTCCGTGAAACACCTATTTCTTTCTTTGACTAAACCGAGATTCTAGACTGCTAGTTCACACTAGATGCCTGTGTTGTAGATTTCTACATTTCTTTGAATGAATCTCATGCATTTTGCCCTAGAAAGCTGTGCTGTTCAAACCAAACGGAGTTTCTGCTTTCAAGGTTTTTGAGTCTAGAGGTTAGTAGCCTCTGTCTCTATTGTGTCTTCATGGCTGTTTATGTAGGCCCAGTGGTTTCATACCCCATTTCTGTCATGAGGAGGGAGAGAGACAATTGCTCTAAAAACGCTGATATTTTCAAACTACTTCCATGGATCTTTGCCAAAGAGCAATCCATTTGAATTCATTCGAGAGCTAGACTGAATTCTTACTCTTCCAGGAGAGCCAAGGGGGTGCAACACTACAAGTTGCTTGAGGATTCAAGGAAATGGAGCTTCTTCAGATGGATTATGCTGAGCAGAGCAAGGTCTGACTGCAGCAGCAGGGCCAGTGATCCGGTTGCATGATGTCACTTTACTGCTCACCCGGGGTAACCACACATCAGCAGAGTCTTCTGCTTGAAAGGAGTAAAGGCTGGACAAGGGGGAAAATGTGACACTCCTCTTCATGCAGATGATGTGTAGCTTTTTGAACCAAACTTACTTTACTCCTTGGAAAGAAGTAACATGGAAAAGGTAGATTGGGCTTAATTGCCTAAAATTAGCTATGGTAAAGCAGAGGTGTTGGCATCTGCTTTCCCAAGACTGTAGAATTCTTCCTAAATATAACTGATTTAAACATATTTGTGTTAACCTTGCAGAAAACCAAGATGAACTTTTAAAAGTTAATTATGTATCACTCTGGACTAAAATAACAGAAGCCTTTTAGAATGGGAAGAAATGGGAATCTCTCGGAAAAGCAAAATAGCTATCACTAAAATGAATCCATCCCCAAGATATACCATCTACATATATACATATGAGAGCATTTTATGGATTTGGCTAATTGTTTTAATGAACATAAGTGTTATATGAGTTTTCTAAAAGGGGATGTCTCGAAGCTGCCAACATATTGATATGCTGTCGGCTCATTCAAGCGTGTTATTAACTGGCAAGTGTGCAGCCTTACTCAATGGTATTGATTCATGTAGAACTCAAATGGTGGAAGAAATGGATTTCTCAGGTGGATCACTTTCCTCAAGGTACCTTGAAATCCCCAGCTGAATATGAAGAGATTCATCCTCTTGCGTCTTCCATCAACTAACTTTGAAAAATAAGAAATTTGTGTCTTTTGCCTATGAAATATGTAGCTCTGTTTCTGTCACAAGTACAAGTTGCCAACTAGCACAGCACTTTTCAGAGGAGTATGTGAAATCTTCATTACAAATTTGAGGTTACCATGATGTCATAAAACTGACTCTTCCCAAATATTCATAAACTAGGAATTTTATAATAAATGTTAATCAGAAAATTTCTTATTCATCCGTTTATTCCTTCTAAGTAGTTGACATACAGAACTCAAGAGAAGAAGGTAAATTTCTAAAATACACACAATTTAAAAGAAAAGGGAGATAGAAGCCAAGAAGAAAAGAAGATGATCCAGAGTATATATTTTATATGGATTTTTTTTTAATAAAATGCTCCACAAATTACTCTTTACTTCAGCTGACATTCATTGCTATCTTAGTAGTAATGTGTTATGCTAGAGAGGTTGTAAAAATTGGGCTCCCCAATAAACTTTTAGATTCATCTACTCCTTGAACAGTTTGCCTATTAAATAGTCTTTATAGGGGGGTTCATTTTGTGCAGACTCAGTGAGGTTCATTTTTATTGTTGTGAATCAAAATTCAATGAAATGTACCACTTCTTCTCCTTATTAAGAAGGGAGATCAAAGGTAGCAGTGTAAAGTGGCCCATCCTCAAATCCCCTCTGCAGTAGAGGCTCAATTTATCACTTCCATGAATATCTCACATCTCTGGCAGATGAGGAAATGATTACTACCATAGCAAGTCACCTAATCAGACATGTGTGCTTAATATCTTTATGCCCCTGCATTTCTTTACCATCCTTCCCTCAGATTGGCTAGAGGGCTAAGATAATAAGCAAAAATCAGGTCCCACCTCCAAAATGAAACTTGCCACACTTGCTTCTCAGTTCCAGTTCCCCTGGAACCAAAAATGTATGAAAAAAAAATCAAAATATGCAACATTTTTTTATTAAATGGGCTTTTCAGACAGGTTCGCTTGTTTGATTTTGTTTCCAGACCCCTCTAATTGAATAGAAAATTTTGAAATTAAAAAGAAAAATAGATATTAAAAACAGGGACTTGTCCCCAGATACTTTCCTGTTTGTTCAAAATCCCTCTCCAATGCTGCCTCTATTCGAAATAAACACCTTTCTTTGAAGCATAAAAAACATGTATTATTAAATAGAATGTATCTGTGATTTTGAGCTCTAATTCATGTTAAAATTGGAGCTAATGTTTAACTTTGAGTTCAACAAGTTTTATTGCATGGAAGCTTATCACATACAAAATGCTTTTCTTCACCTTCACTCTGACTCTACAAAGATTTACATTTTTGCTTCACCTTAACCACAAGAATTGTCCTACTGAATCAATGGAATTGGACTTATGCTTAAATTTACGTGAATATATGTGAATTTGGGGTCTTAAAAAATAGAAGGATTATAACAATAGTCACAGGCATTTACTACCATGTCTTTATGACAAGAAGTTGAAATGGAGATGAAATTTTGGTAGTTTTTTTCTTTTAAATGCTATTGTCTTTTTCTTGTCCTTAGAACTTAGCTCAGCTTTTTTCCTGTTGCACTCACTCAGGGCAGCTATCATATCATAGCCAGGAAACATAATTGAATGAAGAATTGATTTTTATTGCCTGTAATAAAAAGCAGTTCTTATTACTTTTACAAATTACTCATAATTACAATTGTCTAGAGAATGCCTTATCACCCTGAGTGGAGCCGAAATAGGCTGGATGCACAATAGTACTTCTATGTCTGTGATTTAAAACTTGTGTTCTCATTAATGGCAATGTAAATTAGCACTATGGCAAATTTAGTTCGTATCATTTTACTGGACAGATTTTAATACTGCTGGGGAAGAATCTTAAGCAGACATGCAATTTATTTCTGAGTGGCATCATTCCTGCTGGAGCATGTGCACTGAGTCTAAGAGGTTTCTTTAATTATTAAAGAAGTAGAGTTGTGCAAGTTACACTTCATGAAATGTTTTGATTATGTCTTTTAGAGCCCAAGTGCTAGAAATTCTGGAGCATTATAAGCAGGTATCAGACTTGTAACATTGCAGACATGAAATCTAGTTTCAGCATTAAGGTTGCACTTATTAGGTTCAGCAAATATATATTGAATGGCCTTTCCTAAAGACTTGTCTTTAAATTTCACAGAAAAGCAGCAGTAAGTTTGCACCTGCCACAACTGAATTCTTTTTTTCTTGTTTATCATGCAGTAAAGCTAATAGAGAATATATCTGGTATTTTTCTGCCTTTTTTTTTTTAAGTAGAACAGGTAACTCTGGGTCACTTTCATATACTTGATCTGTAACAAGACAGAGAAGGAAAAGCTAGAATTAATCACAACCTCTCTCACCTCCCTAAGGAAAAATGAGGTGTTAAAAATGCCCTGGGCACTCAGTCTTCATTAACTTCTATCGCAGAGTTTTGTGCCTTATTTAAATGTGTCATTCTGATAAATCAAGGTATTGATATCAGTTGATTACAAAGAAAATGTCTTTCAAGAAGAATGAGAACCAGTTTGGGGATAAGATGTTGATACTTCTTCTTATGACTTGTTGTATGAAACATCTGGCCTTCCATTTTTAAAAAGTGTGAACATAAATGAGGGTTAATTTTCTGATAAGTGTTTTAATACTAAATTAGATTTTCTAATTTTGTTCATGTTGTACTTATATTTTATGTGTTTTAACTCACTCATTTAAAACTTACTACCTTTAAGGCAAATATTTATGTTAGACAGTACTGTGCAAACTTGGATTCATGATTATTTTTTACCAATCAACAAGTCCTATTAATTCACTAAAACCTGCCTGAGGATATAATCAGCAATTTAAAGAACAGTTCATACATTAAGCTTGCATACCAGATATCTAGACATATCCTAACCACACCATGCAACACAAACAGGCAGTTTATATAGGCATGTGCTGGGCTTCTGCAGTTATTCAATGCCACAATTAAGTTATCAAACTCTTTAGTAATGTATATGGTATTTCTAATGCTCTGTGCCTCAGGCATTCTTGTGAATAAGAACCTTTCATTTCCTCTGTTTGCCAGTATAAGCCCCAGTTTAAAGCATCAAAAATATTTAAAAAAAAAAAAAAAAAAAAACCACACCAAAACAAAACACAACAAACCCAAATCAAACCTTCCTAAGGCTTCTCTCAGGACATCCTACTTGAAATTTCAGTGAAGAAATGCATACTTAGACCTACTTAAAAATCTTGAAATGTCGTTCTACACTCAACAGGAAAATTTTAATAATTGCTAATATTAAAGGAAACAAAGCGAACTATGACCTTGGAAAAGAGCTCTTCTAGTCCACTTAGCCCTGGGAACCTCAGAGCAGAGAAACTGCTCCTTTCCTGGACTCAGCAGACTGCTGTGGACTGTGCAAGTTCTTCTAAGTTTTCCCATGGCAGCTTCTTGCTCTGCATCCCTGATGCATGGACCATCAGAGGAGACAACCCTTTCTTGTTCCCCATGAACACATGCCACCAGGCTCTCAAGTAACATCAAGCATATATATGCCATCATACAGGTTTAGGTTTCTGTTTGCACTGAAGTGCAGACTCCCCAGTTGCTTTTGCTTTCCAGCTTGAGCCTACAGTGGCCCAGGTAGGCAAGTTGGGAGGAAAAGTTCTTCATGGTGAGGTCACTATGCTCACGTTCTCTTTTTACATGTCCTGTTAGATGTAACAGCATCGTCATGACTTCTCTTGCCCTGTCAGTCCCCCCATCCCAAGACTATTCACTTTCAGCAGGCCTCTACGAAAGCACTGTAATTGTGAAGGAACTCTCCACCCGTTGTTATTGCTACAGCAGGTCACAGGGAAGGACCTAGGCTGGCCCTTAGATGGAACCATGGCGTGGGTTTCTGTCTGAGAAGACCTATGGAAAAACTCTTTGGAAAACTAAACACTACTTCGAGAAGCCAGGCTGAGGTTTATATCAATGGAGCAGTGTTCAGTTTAAAAACAAAAGGTAAAAAAAGATTTTCCCTTAGAGAAAGGACTGAGCCAATTAGGTCCGTGAGATGCACTTTTCCTTTTTAAGATTATTTTCACAGGATACTTGGATGGCAGATCACCAGGGAATGCTTAAGTGTTCACGGGCTCTTGTCAGCAGGGCAGAGCTGAGTATCCAACAGAAGTCCCAGGGCCACCTCGGCAAGGGGTCCTCAACACACCTCAGGCTCAGCCCACTTCCAAACTCAGACCTGGTGTCATCGTCCAAGACATGACCTTCCCAGATCTCTCCAGGCACAGCCAGACCCCTTCCACAGCCCAAGAGCTGGCCTCTGGTGAGTACATTTCTGGTGGAGGGGACACGGAGTGGGGGCACGTGAGTGGGGGACACATGAATCCTGCCAAGGGACCAGATGATGGATGTGGCGCTCTGGGCATGACAACTGCAATAACAGCATGTTAAAGTTTCCTTTTATCTTAAAACCACCCACCATCACTTCAGGAACTGATGCCCTCCTCAACTTGCTCTGGACCTCTAACTACATGAAACCAGAAACTTCCTTTAATTAGACAGCAGAGGCATGGAAACATAGCCAGATGGAAGTTCTCCATGTGAGCAGTTGTGTCATGACCAGAAATGTTATTGCCCAATTTTGCCAGCCCCACACACTTCAGTCCTTGCAACTGGAAAAAGTCTGGTCATTTCTGATCTGAGCAGAAGACCCCAGCCTGCAGTGTCCTCCTGTCTCTCCCTCTCCCAACACCAAATCTATGCCTGAACTGGGCCACCTGGTTCTGTCCGCAAGAGCTCTTTAGAGGTGGAAACCTAGCTCCCAAAAGACTGTGAAGTCAATTAACTGTAGAGTTAATCATTACCTGGTGATACATAGCAGCAGTAGCCCTTTCTCACCTCTTTATCTAGACTCCACTCATGTACCTCACCCAGCACATCAAATTCTGTCTTCTGCTGGTATTCCCAGGCCTGATAGTGAATGATAGCAGGAAGCCCATCCCATTTCACGTCACAATCCTGCATTTTTCCTGTCCCTGTACATATCATCTCCATGGCAGGATCCAGATTAGTTCTGAAGTCTGGGGCTACTTCTGCATAACCCCCGCACTGGGCAACGGTTTTACTAAGCCACTGATCAGTGAGAAGGTAACAACACAGCATTGCTGGATGGAGGGGAGCACAGTTTCACCCATCCCTCTCGGATTCTTCCTGAAATAGTGTATTCATACACAAAAACAGATCAGCTGCATTGCTCCCTGCTCCATCGCTCCCGGCTCCATCCCCAATAGCATAACCTATAGACTACCAAAATGCAAAAGGTTCTTGGCCATTTCTACTAGACTCTCAGACATTTACTTGTAGTTTTCTGATGCCCTGTTCTTTGTATGATCTCCAAGGTAACACAGTCAGGTTTGGGCTCCAGATGCAAAGTTACAAAATCTGACCTGTGGGTAGATGTCTCAGTAGTCCCTGTCTGGATGTTGATGTGGTGTATTATCTTCTGTCTTCCTGATTATGCAAAGGAGTTACATGATTGTTTTTTTTGCTTTTTCTCACAGATATATATAAAGGAGGGACATTGATCCAGGACGTTTTCACCATGCAAGTTCCAAGCAACTTCAGCCTGTTCAAGTGGACCAAGAGCAGATGATATGGCAGAGAAACTGCAAGACAACTAGAGGACTGAAGTGAGAGCCTGCATCCAGAAGGATATGAGGATCAACCTAAAGTCAACTGACAATGGGCTGGGTCCACCAGAAGTTCTTGGCCTATGGATGTAGGACCAAAAAAAAGCCAGAAAAGCAACTTTTAAGTGCTGGACAGTGCCAGAGCTACTACCAGCACTCATTGTGGTAGGGGACAAAACCCCATGACCCTGCAGGAATTTTGTCCTCTGAAACTTTTTTCAAGATTTTGGGCTACACCTTCCATCACTAGAAAAGATGGAGTAGTCTGGCTCCTCTTCCAATGACTGTGATGGGTTGGGACTGCATGTATGTTCTTTGAAACAGGTCATGTGACTGTTATTTTTCCCTCAATGTAATATCACTGCAAACATAATCATTCCTTGTTCTTAATTTTTTTTTTATATTAGGCCAATTGACCAACATTTACTGTTTACGAAAAAATAAATGTGTTTCAGCTGTTGAAGTTGTCTGCAGTGCCTTAACTATGTTTTTCTGGGCCCTACTGAATTTTCATTCCATTTGGACCTCTTTGCTAACTAGAAAACAGATTAGAAGCTGACCTACTTCAGTGTACAAGAGGAATTACAGTTGTTAACAATCTATTCAAGACATATACACATATATCTTTACATATTTTTACATCCTATGTATTTTTCTATTTTTATGTTTTGACGAAAGCATTTAATCACTGCAAAACTTGAGTAATAAAAATAGAAATGGTTTGGGGAGTTTCAGGGTTTTGTCCTCTGTAGGTGGTACTCAGTCTTCCACAGATGAGCTTTCATATTCTTTCTCTTTGCTTCTGCTCCAGTCCTTCATTTTTTTCCCTTAACATGACTGACTTCCCCTTGGGTGTTCCCCTGGCTCCTATTACTTCCTTCTCAAAAGACTGCTCCCTCCACAGCATCACCTCTGACTGTGCTGGCTAATTGATCCATGCTCTGGTTCACTCATAGTTAACCTGTAATATGGCAAATTTAGCTGGTTGAGACCTGAAGTCTACAGTTTTTCAGGTTTTATGTAATGCAGGGTAGGCAGCACTATACTACCCCACAGTTTTTTACTTGCACCAGTGATGGCAGTGTCCTGCACACACTGGAACTCCATGGAATTCAAGGGGAGGAGAAATCTCCATCTTGTTTCTTAATTTCTTTCTTTAAAAATGGATATCATAGTATAGGCTGATACATTATTGCTTGCTGACATGAAAAGACAGTCTTGTAAAAATTGTCATCTCCTTTCCCTCTTTACAAAATTTCTTCCCCTCCCCACCCTAGCCAGCAAGGTAAGAGTGATACTGTGCTTCCTTTTAAATGTAAATTATTTATTCTTGGACAATAGCCAAGTAAGGTGTTGCAAGTAGGCATCATTTTTAAAAACAGGCTGACCCAGATGACAGCAGAAATCAAAATTCAATCATAAGAATTATTCTGTCAAATTATTCATATTGTTTACTTCTTTCATCCTCACTGACCTCTTGAAGAAAAAGTCCTTCATAAAAAGGCTTACCTAATACCTATCCAATTATTTCTTAAATAGTGTTCTAAAATGTATTTCATGATCAGTTGTGGTTAGCGTTTTAATTAAACTTTTGCAGTGTATCTGCATGAAAATATAGCCAGTGAGACACACATACTTGTTCTATGGGAGTTGATTGACAGAAGGGAACAGATTGACTTGGCATGTTAGTAAGATTCATTAATCTTCTTCAAGTACATACTGGGAAAACATGGAGTTCTGTCAACAAGCTGTTACCAAAACAGAGCTTCTCTTTGAATAGTTGGAAAACTAACAGTACAAGTGGAAGTGGTAAGCAAAGAAAGAGTGAGATGCTCTTGCATGATGAAGCATTGTAGTTTCAGGGGTTTGTCACAGTGTGTAATGTACTTTAATATTTAGAACAGGGTGATGCTTGTTAGAAAATAATCCAGTATCACTTAGGTCTGAAGTTTTGTGCTCTAAGTACAAATCTGGAACCTAGCCACTGAAATCATGCAATGAGTCTTGAGCTATAGATTATTTTATTCATTTTATACTGGACAAACATGAGCTTTCTTAAAAAGTATATACAATGTGCTTTCATACCTATCTAATGTGACAAAAGTATGGAAACATAGATACCTTAGATGAAATACAACAGAAGGGTTTAAAGGAAGCTGAAAGTGCCAGGACATCTTGCTGGAGAATCAAATGAATTAGAAGTGCAATAACTTACAACTTCACTTAGTACTTCTGATCAACATCTCAGTAGACAGACTTTTAACATCTCTCATATGTGACTTGTATTAGACAATTTTTCATGTTTCTTATACTGAACACTTAGCAGGAAGGGCTGATTTTTTTTTTTTCTGGATTCTTAAATTAGTTAATAGCTAATATTTTAACCACAGGCTACATCTGACAATTCTCTACAATCTACTCTTATAGTTTTTATTGCATTTACTAACAATGAATATATCATCTGAAAAAATGTCCTTTTAACACAGATTGTGGAAAGTCATTCCAGCTGAGGTATATTGAGGGGAGAGGTATAATGACGTATTTTGGGGGAGATACAAACATATGCACAATTATATTTATGACATGCCCCTGAAATCTATCTAAACCAATGTATAGAACCTTACTTTGCAAGGAACTATGAATGTCCTTTTTACTCCCAGTAAACTCAACAGGATGTTTAGTACGTGACAGAATTCCCTCAAGACAAAAAAAATGTTCAAAAGCCCAGACAGGAGTGGCCATAAGGAGGAAATGAAGCTAAAGTTCTTTCCAAAAATCTCCTTCCCACATTATAAACTAAATTTATGTACATCACAGGCCCAAGAGCTAAGATGATCTGAAAAGGTGATTACAAGGAGTCTGTACACCTGATTACTTTTTCTTAAATTTTTTTCATTGCATTTCCCTGAAAGTATAAAGGGGACTGAACTTACAAAATTCCTTGCTATCTCAAACATATGGCTTCGTTCTCTGACATTTTTCCATTTATAAAATGAAGAACATTTTTTACTGATGCTGTAAATAGTACAGGCAAATTAGATGCTATCAAAAACCCCATGAAACATTCAAGCAGCATCAGCATCTGCTTTGCATACAATATATTGTAAAAAGAAGTTTCTTCTGCTTTCTTACAGGAAAGATTTTTATGTACATTCATTGTATTTGCAGAGCTTTCTTTTCCAATGCAGTGTCAACTGAATGGTTATACACTATAAATCTTAGCAGGCATACAAACACACACAGAAATAATACAGACTGCGATACACTTAAGCATGAGATATGTATATTGGAGCAAAATTGGACATCGTTAATAGAGGTTTCCTGGTAACAGAACCACTGTAATATGAATTTTTATTCACATTTGGTTTAGCAGGCATGCTTGGGGTGTCATGCCCAGTTCTGAAATGTAAAGCTGACAGCAAGCACAATAACACAGCGTGTTTCCAAGGGAGAACTCTGTTGTGTCTTCCTTGGTCCTCTTTTAGCATAGCTGTCTGCAGTTCTTTACGTTTTCAAATTTAGGCTCATGAATACATGTCCCCCCAAGAGGGTTAAGTGTCATTGGTATGAATTTTAGAAATCAGGAGAAAAACAAAGACGTTTTCAGTGATGTTCATCAACGTCGGCTGCCTCCTTTTGGGATGTTCAGTGGGTTATTACATCCTGCACTTTCAAAGACCATCAAAGGTCTTCAGCCATCTGGAATCAGCAGGCCTGTGTAGGTACTCATTACTTTTGAAAATTAAGACCATGGTTTCAGCTGAGCGTCCAAACAGCAAAACTCATATGTATTTGGAAAGCATTCTTCAGGCTTGCTTGCCAGTGAGAAATGGATAATACCAAAGGAGCTCCTAAGTAAATTTGGTTAGAACTTTCTGGACAATGTTTGGCAAAATTCAAAGTCCTAAATCTTTGCAGCGATGTACCCATTAAGTTTTCCTTAAGTGGGTTTTACAGATTTGCAATACTTAGGGGAAGAAAAGACAAAGCAAGAAACAAGGACTAAAGGCTTTCCATTACAGACAATGGAAGAGCAAAGTACAGTTCACAGCTGCTCAAAGTGTCTTTAGGTTTATGGCACCTTAGTAGACAGATAACAGCTGGTCCCTGTGTGGTATAAAGGATTGGGAAGAGGAAAAGTCAGGTTTCAATCCCCACTCTGCCTGATTTGGAAGGGTTTTCTTCTGCATCTCACACCAATGGCTAATCCTCTGTGCTACACAACATGAAAATCAGAGAAGCTGTTAAGAAACTGGCCTTTGCCATCCAGGCAGCTTTACCAAAGTTAGACAGCAAAACTGTATTTTATATATCTTCTCTGTCTCATGCTAACATCCAGCCATAAGTCCACTATTGAGCTGTCTGGGTTTTGCCCTGCTACCTCTCACTCATTTTTATGCTGCATGTTGGATCCTTCCCTTCCTGCCTTCCCCTTTCTCCTACATGCTCCTTTAACTCAGATTTCTTCCTTTGATATGTCAATTGTAGTGTCTAGACCTTTCCACCATAAAGCAGAGAGCTTTAAATTCATCGCGTGGCATTGATCCAACACCTCCAAACCACATATCATACCGATAAGGCTCCTTTGAAACACAAGATCAAGAGTTAGGCATTGGCGTATTTCCACAGATCTGAGATTTAGAAACTTGTAAACTCTCCCTGAAGCCCCCTCATACGCACCAAAGTAACAAAGGATTTCAGTGGTTTTGAGACAAACAGCTTCAGTCAAGTTCAGCGAAGCCTAAGCTGGAGTACAAAAGATGGAGAGATGGAAAAAAAATATCTGGAAATTTCTGTATTCATACTCCAGTGATACTTCAGGAATCGGCAAAGGTCTGTGCTTGTGGAATTAGAACCTTTATTTGAACATGTTTAAGAGACAATTTCACTTGGACCTTAGTTCATCTGTTGCCACTTGTTTCTTGAGAAATTTCTGTCCAAGGTTTTAGACCAGTGCTCTGTCTTTACCCTTCATTCACCTCTCTGATCTTCCGTACACTCTGGGAAGCATAGATGGGAGCAAAGGAATCAATTCAAATGTTTATGTTAACACCTTAACCCACATCCACACTGAATGAGGTGGAAAAGAAGAACAACCAGTACATCTAATGGGGTACCACGACAAAAGCCACACAAACCCAAGGGTGAAGGCCATCAGAGAATGAAGCTTTTAAATGATGACTATTTCATACTAACATCTTTTCAGAACCTGAGATAAATGGGGTTAAGACAGCAAAAGAGATGCATTATTTTGGCGACAGTCCAAGAAAAGTAACTGTGAAGCTTTAGGCACAAGTATTGTAGTTCAAAACCTTCAGGACAGAGGTTGACACTGGTACCAATCAGTGAAAGAAATATTAAAACCAATTAAAAATACTATTCGTATCTAGGGCACCTGGTGCTGTTAATCCAGCCAAAATAGTTTCAGAAGCACCAAAGCTGCTTATGCAAAAGCAGTTATCTGAGAAACTGTTGAGTTCTTATACCATTTTCATAGATTGACAGTAGAGGCTGTTATGTTCATTCAGAAAGTGCACAGTAATGCTTTAGTTATTACCAAATAATTTCTGTATTGCTAATTACATGGGGCATTTTGAATAAATTATTCATACACAGTTTAACCTTTTTAAAACAAATGTTCTTAATCTGTTTTTTATCTGTTGTCGGCAGCCCCTGTTTTGTTCAAGTGCATGCTCCCAGAGTTAATAATACTGATGCTAGTAACTGACATGGGCTATTTTGGGGGAAGGATACTTCAAATATCCTTTCTTCTCTATGTATGGGCGCCTGGCTATGCTAAATTGTAGCACAGACTAGGAGTAAGTAGATTCAGCAATAAAACTGACTGTAAATTAATCGAATGTTGTCTTTGTCACAATGATGGATCATGTACAGTCAAAGATCTGACATGTTATGGGGTAGAAGGGACTATTTCTCCACCTTACTTGCTCTATTTTTCAAAATTCGTATGGCAATTTGCCTAGAAAATCTCTAAGCTGTTGGTTGGTAGACTTGGCAAGTCTGTTTTCACTTGACATTTGAATTGTAGTTGGGCTATTATGAAAAGCTGCCTAACTGTCTAGGTGCTGAGCACTTTTGCAATGCAGTATAAATTATTTTAGGGGATTACCAATGATTTATATGTGTTTTTCTTAGTCTTCTGAGTTTTGCTAAGATTAGACTTTCAGTTATTATTTATTTCCACATCTCTGCAAAGATAAAAAGTGAATTATTCATTTCTGTGTCATAGACTCATATGGTTGGGAGGGATCTCAGAGACTATCTCATCTACCCCCCTGCCCTAAGAGGCATCAACAGCAGATGTGTTAGTCCTGACAGATGCTTGTTTAAGGTCTTCTCGTAGATTTCCAGTGATCACAACTTCCCAGACAGCCTGCTCGATGTTTCCCTATCCACACTGTTCAAAAGGGGGGTTGTTTGGTTTTGGGTTTTTTTTCCTAATGTCTTTGCTTTGATAGAAACCCATTATTTCTGATCCTTTCTGGCACTGGCCTGAGGAATAGATTGCTACCCTTCACACTGCAGTGGCCATTTCTGTATCTGAAGACTGCTACCATTCCCACATCAGGTTATTAATTTCTTTCACTGCTTTCTCATAGACCATATTTCCTTATTCTTCTGAACATTCTCTAGCCTGACCCAAGCCCTGTGAGCAAAATGTGGGCAGTAGGAGGGATTTCATCTTCACTGGAACTTCATTCCAGTTTCTGTGATGTTGATGTCTGCAGCTGAGCAAGTCACCATAGGCTCCTTTTATACTCACCAGAGAGCTCGTCACCTCCTCAAAATCAGCAGTGTTCAGGGCACAAATGGTTTCATTACAAAGTGGATGCTTGCTTTCAGCCAAATGAATTGCATCCTAAACTCCAACGTCTGTATTGGGGAAAACTCATTTGTGTACAGTAGGTGTATAGACAGCACATCTTGTAGATGCCAGAATAAGGTGATACGGATTCTGGAACAGTGATTCCAGAGATAATTGCTTTTAGTTGTGTGCTGCTCCCATGTAGCCATCTAATACCCATAGAGATAGCGTAGGGTTATCTCATCTGGTCTCCACCTTCTTCTTCAGAAAGGGATGAGTCTCATACAGCTCCTCTGTGTCATCTGTCTGTCCCATACAGAGATCTCAGGTATCCCAGTGTGTCTAAAATGGCACTACTTGCCTACGTTTAGGGAACTGAATCCATCTGTGTCTTGTAGGTTATACTCTTATTTATATTTCCCAGTATAGCACTGGCCCATTTTGAGACACTGTAAATCCAGTTCCTTTTCCATAGAAAAGCTACATGACCAGCTGTTCTTCATGCTATACGTATATGTACGTGACATTAATTATTCCTGCTGAGGTGTTGTATATTGTATGTGTCTTATGTCAATCTAAGTGTATGTGGGAGTCTAAATAAATGTACTTCTGTTACATCTGCCTTTGAATGTGTGTACACTTCAGTATATCTTTTCTAAACTCCGTGTAAATTTATTCTCTAGAACTCTAGACCTTGCTCCAGTGTCTGTGCTTTACAGTTTGGTGGCACAAAACACTTCTACAAAAAAGTGGTGGATTGCAGAAAGTCCATGGGGATCGGGGCACCTAGGGTCTCATCCAAGCTCATTCACTGATTACAGTCTTAGACAAATCTCTTTCTTTGTTTCACTTTTTATCTCTATCTTGTCAGATCTCTGGGACAAAGAACGTCTCTGCATTTCAGTAGCAGCTGGGACTTCTAAGTGCTATTAGAAACTAATTAATAATAATATATTATGCTTATAATAAACCTAACATTTACAGAGAGAAAAGCTACTCATTTTTATTTCTGAGCATGCTAGATATAAGGCCAACTATATCCTACACCAGGAATATTTTTGTACCAGAGGGAGAATTTCTGGCCCATTGAAGGAAAAGTAAGTTTTACAGCCACAATTTTGACTGCAATCCATTATTAAACCCAAAAAGAGCAAGGTGTGATGGCAGACTGCAATGTAACAGGTTTTTTATGAGATAACTGTAGAATTAGACACAGAGGGAACCCTTCTTAGATTTTAGAGGATTTTCTTAAGGATTGTTCCTCTGGCTCGTTTGCCATTACATTATCCATTTCTCATAAATTTACAGTTCATGTTGTGTCATTGCTTATGTCTACCTATGCTAGATCTAACAGCTAGGAAGCTTTTTCTGATATTCAGTTTACAGTTTCCTTTATTCATAAAAATGCACCTTTAGAGCTTCATTTTAAAGACTTATCTGTTTCATAGAAACTAATGCACTTTTCATTTTCTAGTATTTGGTATTAAATGCAGATAGCAATCTTTGCATTTTTTGTGAAAAAGGTTATTATTTTTCTTTTTATCACATAGATGTCTGTAAGTAACATGTAAAATTATCTCTACTCTTCTCTTGTAGAATTGTAGACACATAGTGCTTGACTGCAAAGCTCTGTAATTTTCATGGTTTTTTTTTTTTTTAATACCCTGCATTTAAGGTTTCACATCTGCAGATCTGAAGAGGAGGATGTAAAATAAAAAGCACACAATGTTCTCAGCAAAACAAAAGAGGAGTGGGTGGCTTTAGATAAAACGATTGCCTTGTACCTCTGACACCGATTATTTTGTTTGGTGGTGCATAAGGCTCTAAAGGAGAGGGTCCATTTGGGAGACACATCCACACTCTCAAATTGCCCGGTACAGTGGGATCCAGGTTAGTTTTTGGCTGAAGAAAGAATTCAGATAAATTCAGACAGAAATGAATGTTCAATGTTAAGCAAAGAATACTGCATTCCTGAATGGATGTTAAACGATGTGTCAGGCAGCTCTAAAGCATACCCTTTAAAATGAAAAGATAGTATTGCCTCCATGTCCTACTTGTTTATTTGCACTGAAGCATCAGTGACAAAATATGGATTGTTTCTCTGATTCTATCCAAAACAAGGCTTTGATTATCCTCAGCTGCCAGGCAAACTAAACCCTGGGTATTATAACAAGACAGACATACTTTCAACTCCAGACATAATTTACACTGAATTCATGGTCAAAACATTTATAGCTGGCCTGAGCATAGGCAGAATCATAACTAGAACCCAAGATATTTTTCAAGTAAGAATAATTTTTTTTATTCCTTGTATATTTCAATCCAGACTTTGAAAGGCACCTTTTTCTACATAAATTACAAGGATTTCTCAGGGAAGAGCTGGGTATTTGTGTGTAGAAATGAGGAATTATGAGATTTCACTATAGTAAACCTAAAGGGAATGCATTTTTTTCTTGCAGGTCAGTGAAAACACGGTTAGCAGAACTTCTTGTTGAATAATCAAAAAGCAATATAATATACATCCATGTAAATCTTGTCTGATCCAATATTTGCTTTAATTAGGCTTGCTGCAGCGCTTACAAGGGCTAGTGATCCCTTTAGAGAACCAGCATTTCAGATTAAGATTCCACTGAAAGACTTGCTGTACTTGTCAATTAAAAAAAAAATCCCTCCGTCAACTTTCTTCTCCCTTCTTTACAAAGAAAAAAAAGAAATAGCAAATTTTAAGCATTTAAATCATACTTTCATCATTAAGTACTAAAGAAAAATAATTCAAAGCATGGTATTCCATACTTTTTCAGAAGGCTAATCTAAGGGACACAGAGGTTACACAATTTAATCTACGTAATGTGACATATTAAAGGGAGGGTCAGGACTGGAATGTAAGAAGTTTGCTTTTTTTTTATCCTGTGAATATACATAATTATCTTCTCATACTTAGGAATAACATGAGAACGATCTGCTGCTGCAATTTTTTTTTATTTTTTTTTTATAATTCTGAATGGGTGGTGTTAAGGATAATTTAGGCAAAAGACAATGCTTCCAATGTGAGGAAAAAATCCTTGTTTTTTTGAAAAAGTCTGAACTGGTCTGAAAATTTTCTGCAGAGTAGAAGCTCTTGAGGTATTGAAATTGGGAGTCTGGCTACACGTGTTTCTACAAGGATATCAGGTGTACGAGGCGGCAGCAGGGTTTTCATGAGCTCCCTGGTTTTAGGACAAATCACCCAGGAAGACCACCCCAGAAGTGAGGACCTCATATCTCCACCGTGTCTGGTATTAAGTGCTTTTCTGCCTCACAGCTAAACCAGTGTCAGAGGAGTCTCACAAAATCTGGACTGTGACATCTAATTTCTTTTTGTTAACTTTGTCCAAAAATTTCCAATCACTACTAGCATAAAGCTCAGTAAAAAACCTCTTCCTCTTGGTTTGAAGAGGACTACTGAATAAACATTGAAAACATCTATTCAGCTACCTTACAAATGTTCTTGTTCCCTTAGAGCCTAACAAAACAGCCTTCAGAAGTTAGAGCTTTAAATGAGACAATAAACTTCACCAAGCTGATTTTTTTCTTAGGCTCTTTTCAGGTCATTGATAGGATAAGACTTTTAACATTCATAGTTTCAATACCAGGAAGCAAAGAGTAAAATTTATGGGTGGGTTTCTAATGTTTCCAAAGCATTCCCCAGGAAATATATGTACTGCTAGGTAATTATCTGTGCTTCTTTTTGGGTGAGTAAAGATTCTGCTTTGGAATTAAAATCCTTACTCCTCTAGATATGCAGATATTTACAGGTCTGACATTGAAAGTATCCTTCTGGTACGTTGCTTTTTGCATTCCACTAAGCACACCATGTCAGAAATACTGAGGGACTGGAGTTTCTCCTGGTGGTCTTAGGCAAAGAAAATACCATAGATATTGTTCGTTCATTCTTTGTCACTGTTGATACATAGCAGAAACCAGGCAAAGCAATGGAGATAGAAACAAAATGGGAAAGATATGAAAAAGAGAAAGTAAAAGAAAGCCTGAATGAAAGCCAAAGGTGTAGAAAATCACTGACAATTTAAAAAAAAAAAAAAGTTAAAAAGAAGTCAATAGAAACAAACAGAGACAACAGCTCAAAATGAGAAAAGAAGGCAGGATGCTGCTTATTTTCAGTATGTTAAAGGAATGGTAAACCTAAAGTGGAAAAGTTCAGGAAAAAATCATGAAAACAGAAAAAGGAAGCATAAAATGATGAAGAAAAATAAAACCAAGAAATGCTGTAATGATTCCAAGCATCTTATTTACAGGAAAGAGCTTCTAAATATGCCTTCCATATGCTTATAAATATTAATGTTGCATATTGAACATATAATAAAAAGTCAAGCAAAGAAAAGAATCTAGCTTTAATGTGATTATGATTTTCTAAGCTGTGATACTTTTTAACATTGACATAATACACCAGGAATCTAACTGAGCATGAAACTTAAGCATATGCTGAAATTTAAGCATTGCAAGAATCCCATTCACTGCCATCGCTGATTAAATCAAGTATATGCTTAAATATTTTGCCGGATTAGGGTTTCTGGGGACAGGCTAACTTGCAATGCCTACAGAAGAAGTTAGTGTTTTAAACAACATCAATTTCTCTCATTCAAAGTCTTTCTATGACAGCATAGGTTTCTGTGCAAATATTTGGGATCTCTTTTCAGTTGAATCTCTTCCCATATTAGTTGCTTTTAACTGAAAATGAAAGCCAGCTTTTCAGGGTAGACTATTTTTTAACTGGGATGCATCCTATGGTCCCACTGCCACTCTGTTTGCAAAATTCTTAATTAAGAAAATAGATTTACAAGACAAAGCTGCTGTAGGAAGGGAACATTTTCAGCACCACGCACTGAAAATTAATGAGGATGGGAGGTTGAATTGAAGGGATGGAGCTTGGAAAATATAGAGCAAAATTGCACATGTACAGGATTATTACTCCAGTACATCCACTAATTAATCATAAAAAACAAGGTGATTGCAAATACCAAATTTCCTAGTCTGTGTTCTTGTTTGCTAGCAGATATCTTCTTAAATCCTGCTTATATTATGACTTCTTTGACACAACACTCAGATAGGGATATATCAGCGCCATCAGTGCCAAATTGCACAATTAATCTAAGGTGACCTGAGTAATTCAGCTAAATGAGGCATGCTCTGAATATGACAAGGTAGAAGGCATGCAGAAAAAGGGAGCAGAGCACAAAAGGAGAGGCTCTTAGCTCAAAACAAGACACAAAGATTCTGGTTCACTATTTCCCTGCACTTTTTATATTTATTTGCATCTCTGTACAAAGCGGATGTTACATGATACAAAAGAACAAGTAAATGAAAATGCATTTCAGTGGTACTGTTCAATGGTAAAGTAGGACAGGGCTGTAATTTAACACATGGGACAAGGCTATGCTAAAAAGCAGCCAAAAAACCCTGCACTTTAACAGTACTATCTCTGCTCTCTCAGACCTCTTCACTGTAACTTCAAGCCTGAGTCACACAGATTTGTATAAAGATGACAGTCAATTGAATTTCCCTTTCAACAGCCCTAATAGCTCGTCATCTTTTTTTCTGTCTGATTCATTTGTGTCATTCCATGGTACATTTTCTCCAGCTGAAAAACCTGTATAAGATTTTCTTACCCCATCATGCCCCGGGCACCTCCAGCCCATGTCTCACCAGAATAATTCAATACCTCTGTTCTAGCAGTGCTGCTTTTGCAGAGTTGCACCATAACTCAGATAGATTTCTAAAATGCACTGAGTTAAAAAAAAAAGCACACAAAAAAAAAACCAACCAAAAAAACCCTGAACAACAGTTGCACAGTTGTGTGGAGAGAAATGTGACACACGGGAAGGAATAAGGAACTTGGAGCACAGAATTTGGTGGAAACTGGGGAAAAAAAGAAGAAAATCTTCAAACTCTTGTGAAACCACAACCAAAGAGGGTAATATACAAGCCAAATAATAAAAGAAAAAGCAGTGTTGACTGACAACTAACTTTACTCGATTATAGTCAGAGTTTAGTGAGCTGTCTAAAATCTGTAAAAAAAGAAATGGAAGAGTCCGAGTGCCCTAATAAATCACAGTGCCCTAATAAAAAGATCATCACTTCTCCTTCTACTGATGCAGTGTTCAGAGGAATGAATAATTCCTCGGGTTTTTCTGCAAAAGGAGCGGGCATGTGCTAAAGCAGCAACATTACATACCTTTGATGATGCTGGGACATCTTTCAGAAAATTGTCTCTTTTATACCATTGCTATTAGGATCACAGTTTAGTTCAGAGTAATTTTAAATGTATCCTTATCTCTTTCTTACATCTCTCTAATAAATCTTACCTGCTGGCTTTGTCGAGAAGGAGGTGGCATAGAAGACTATTGTAAGAGCTGTTTGCTTTACGAGCCAAGGTAAAATTTACAAGTTACAGTCCATCCAGCTGCTGGAAACGTGCCTTTTTTCACATGCAATTCAGTAAGCCTTTTTTACAATTTTTTTTATTTTATTATTTTATGAAGAGAGCTCTTGCAGTCCATTATAAGCTACTACCAGAATCAATTAAACATGGCACAGTAAAACTGCAGAACAAAGGACAGAATCTTTGCAGGATACAGTATGTTCAATTAATTATTCCATTGAGAATTAAAGGCAATTAAGATTGAAATCTGTTTAATTGATTTGTGCTAGTTTATCTGCGATTGAGCCAGTAGATGAATTGCATAAAACAACAGAAAGAAGAAGGAGGAATGGAACAACTTCTAAGAAACATTTAGCTGCTTTGGATTTGTTTAAGGTCAGAAACCATACCAGACATTTCGCAGACTTGAGAATTGAAGCAGAGGTTAGGAATGGCTGGGGTGAAGAAGATAAGTAGCTCTTAATTACAAAATTTTGTGTATAGGACCGGAATAGGCCTGGCCAAATACTGTGTGGTTCTGGTGGAGCTTTGCACTGTGTTCTGGAGACCATGAGGGTCATAACCGTCTTCTGCAAATACTCAGGGGGGCTTCTAAAGTGCACTTTTCTATGTGGTATTTAAATGCCTTCAAGAGAGCTGTGATGGAAGCAGCTCATCTGCAATGTGAATCTAGGAATTTTTGCTTTCAAAGTGAAAATCAGATGCTTAAATCACTGAGCAGGAAGGAAGGAGACCATAAAACCTACCTTAGAAAAAGTTTATAATAGTCCAGAAGTGTAGCTAATACTCTCTAACTTGTTTTCCTGCCAGAAACACACTGATGTTGAGCCTAAATATCTCTGACCAGTTCACAGATGTCCCAGTTACACAGTTCCTGAAGAGACAATTTTTTCACCACATACTTTCCTTTTGGTGGACTTTTGTTTATTCAACTATCCTGATCCAGCTCCTGAGCTGGAACTAGAAAGCAAGGTCACAATGCTGCACTTGACAAAAATACATGTACAAAGGCCGTCCTCAAGACATTTATTATACAATGGGTAAAGTATCCATAATAAAATGCCATTATGGTATATTAGACTTTTTGTGGACTGTGAAATGCTTTGAATGCAGAGGGAACTGCTACATTTCCAAACCCTGGAATACCCCCAGTTTTACTGTCTCTGAAAAGACACTAATGACAGAGTGGAAAAAAAAAATTAAAAATATATTTAAGGTATTTTTTAGTCAGTTATAAAATACCATATTCATGAATGCATGAGGAAGCAGGCTACTCAATAAATTGATACTTGGAGCTCAACAGCTATGAATCAGTCAGAAGTTGTTACTGTCTGGTAGCCATTTAAGAAAGTAAGGGACGTAGTCCACATCCCTGTAGGCAGAACGACATCCTAGTAACCATAGTATACGCTCTGCTGTTATTCCTGTTGCCATTCTCAACACTCAAAGATGGAAATGACCTTAATTTTCTCCCATTGAGGCCATGTCTTCATATCAAGGCTGAGCTGCCTTGACAAGCCAGTGTGGGTAACTGTGCACTTGCCTCAATAGGTGTGGCTTGCAGAGCACAGCAAGGATTTGAGACTCCGAAGGTTAGCAGCGTGCCCGCTTCTACCATCGATATCGTCAGACACAAACAGAAAAGAGAATCCCATCTTCCTGGATGTAAAGTGCATTTCTGTTCAGCTATAGGTTGACGAAAGAGATTGCATATGGAAGGAGGTTAATTAATCTCTTCAACAGGTTTTTCACAAACTCGTTTTTTCTTCCTCTCTGTTTTCTAACATGTCGGCACTACCTCTCGAATAGTAACAGGTGTGGGTATAACATAGGTGCAAGCGTCGGGAAGCACAGATGGATCCATTAGAGCTTGAATGCACAGACCCAGCCAGGGCTGCTGAGTTGTATAACCACTTCTCTACACACACGTTTTTGGACCACGGATGTCATAAAAGCATTGTTCCCTTGTTAACATTTTAAGTGCAAAGAGCAGTGCTGTCTTGCTGAAAAACCAAAGTGCAAGCATAATGAATTGTGCTAAGCTGATTTATTACTGCTCCATTATGCTTCTGTAAAGATGCTTTTTTTACGCTAGCTTTTCTCAACTCATAACAATTCTTACATATAGTTATATCTACTATACATGAGCCTATCTCTCTCTTTTTAAACACATAGTCATACCTCTGTATATTCATATATAGGCGTACATAGAGATACATACAAGAAATAAGTAGTGTGTGGCACCCTAGATGACAATAAACTCTTGTATATTCAATAAGGAACACCTGCTTTTATATACTTTATATATTTGTTAGTACATAACACTGCAATTGCAGAATACAGTTTAGCATCAGTAACAGGTCATTTCATAGATACACTATAATACTCAAACTCAGAGTAACAGGTAGGATTTAGGACATTTTCAGCATTGACCTTTCAATGCACTGCATGTTGGTGCCTGCTCTGGGGTTACAACTCCCACCAGGTAAATGGCAGGCTCCTACCAGAGCTGCCATAGTCAAGTGTGCCTTTTGATCTTCCTCCAAAAAAACTGTTTAAAAGATGCAGGGAAGGATCTCCAGTCATTTGGGGTTCCAGAGCTCAGATCCTTCACAACCCTGAGAAGGCAAGGAGGATTCAGCTCAGATCAACACACCCGAATGTAGAGATCTACAAATATCTACGTGTAAGCTAGGTGCCTAAGCTTCCACTATAGTCATCGGAAATGTAGGATTCAATTTAAGTGCCCACAAATAGGCATCCAGCGCTATTTGGGATGGAGTCAGGCATCCAGCCTGTCCTCCAGACACTCTTCTAGAAAGCTCTGGGGATGATACATTTTGTGTTATATGAGCCAGTCTCCCTGTGCACCTCAGATCCTCAAAGGTACATCAGGTGGCACTAGAAATCTATGTTTAAGCAACTTAATCTTTGTTTACATTCAGGTGAGCTGAATTGCTCTCTAGGTTCTTTTGACTGTATTGACCAGGGGATCAATAAATTGTAAAAAGGTTGTAAAAGAAACTCAACAAGTTAAAAAAAAAATATCTACATATAGTAATGCTTTTTGTGAGGAGTGCCATCATGTCAACGTGAATCAAATACGCTCTTCACAGACCTACCAACGTGGGCAACTGAAGGAGCTAAGACATTGTCCCATTAGTTTACATGGGATTTAGGCAGCAGGTAGCTGTTCAGACCACAGCAAATAACTGCGCATGGTATTTCTGGTCTAGTTCAAAAGGAGAATAACAAGCTATTGAGAAGTCACCTCAGCAAAATAACTTTCTGCAAATAGTCACTTTAGGTACCTTAAAAGTAGGCAGTCACTGAACTATGACGTCCTGGAAGCGAAATTTTACCACAAGGCAATTTAGTTGCCTAGAGCCTTCTTTGAATCTTACCCTACATGCCCATATAATCCCTATGTTTGGGGTGTGTATAATTAAATACCAGAAGATTCGCATTATCTCCACAGATTTCCTATTAGCCGACTGCCTAAGTTAAACCAAATACCTACAGCGTGTCAAAGTGCAATACTTAACATTTTGTGTCATTTTCATAAAAAAAAATGACTGGAAAACAATGATTCCCAAACTGTGCTTTTAGAATTTTGTGGTAAAATAGTTCCAGAAAAATGTTGTCTTTCTTAAACCTGCTCCAGTACAACAGCTACAGATCTCTGGCATCTCAACAACAGCCCTGTGTCTTCAGTTAATCCTTTGCTTAAACAGGGCATACCTGGGTCTTGTTTCACATCTCTGGAGGGACCTAATCATTCTGCAGCAGGAAAAGCAGCCTACCTTTTTTAAGTCTTCTCACTATAAATCTCAGAAATCATATTCTGAAGCATCTTAGGGTCATTTTAATTGCGGTCACTCATTCCCTAGCACAACAGCCCCACAGAGTATATGTGTTTTATTAGATCATTCCTTCAAGCTCTGACTGGAGCTCCCAAAAAGTGCTTGTAGTCTGAAAAGTGACAGTAAAATGACATTGTAGGTTCCTATATGTCTTCTCCCAATGGATTCCAGATCCAATTTTCTCACTTCATGAGTGAAAAGATGTTTATTTTCTCTTCTCCCACTTGCAAACACAGCCTTGTGATCTGAAAACCAAGCGGGGTTCTTCTTACCTCTTGCCTCATTACCAGTAATAAAGGTTCTGCAAGCAGAGTTTTATCTTTCTAATGATAAGAATACATGCTAATTTGGTCTTCACTTTTGACTTTATTCCTCTAATCGCATCGAGTCTTTTTCCTGTCAACAGGATAAACATAGTAAGGGCCAATATCTGAATAAGAAGAGGTCACTTTTATGAAGTTATGTGTCATAGTATAACAGCATTTCACAGAGATTTGTTAATGTGTCAAGAGAAAATTGGTATGTGGAAGATATCAAAGTTAGTTTCTGAATTTCTTGGCTTGAAAGATCAATTTGAAAGCGCATCAGAACTGGACTCTAATGCCAGCAGGGAGTCCCACTACTTTGTAAGATTACAAGGACAAAAATCTAGAAGAAAAAAAAATATTTTTTTTTTTTTTTAAAACACAGGAGAGT
This sequence comes from Haliaeetus leucocephalus, assembly GCF_000737465.1. NCBI lineage: Eukaryota > Metazoa > Chordata > Aves > Accipitriformes > Accipitridae > Haliaeetus > Haliaeetus leucocephalus. The sequence goes on along the minus strand of NW_010973187.1, from coordinate 14,735,111 downwards.
ACAATGTTTGGCTCTAGACCCTTGACAGCATCATTCTTATTGAACTACTCATCATTTTTTCCCCCTATTTTTCAATGAACTACTGTGGAGACCAAGCGCTTCCTTTAGGGCAGTGTGGAGCAGACAACCAGGATCACTCTAATGGGATTACACATGACATTTCACTGGCCCTCATTCCAGGTAGATGTTTCTGCATCAGCAGGCTCTTTTCAGTCCCTCTCTCATCTCTCAGAAAGCCGAGAAGCTGTTTCCAACAATTACCTTGACCATATCTGAGCAAGCCAAACTGTAGTCAGTTCATATTACGCTGTCATCTTGAAACTAGAGGTGGGTGAAAGTTGGATCTGAGAGCAAGAGAGGAGAGAATGTAAAAATTAATATATCATGTTATTATTAACAATAAAACATCAGCCAAATACAGTGATCATAAAATAGTCACGAACTAAAATCAAGGGGTGTGAAACAAATCCTTTAATCTTCTTGCTTCACATCACACTGTTGTATTTTATGGTAGATTGCGCAAAATGTTCTTTGTGCTCCTGCAGTTGCAGGACTTTTTTATTTTTAATGTGTATATTGCTGTTAACCTCACTGTCTCTACAAAATCTCATAGTTCATTGCAAAATGCAGTGTAATGCACTTCACCATTCAGATTAGATATGGGTGATTATAACACAATAATCGTGTGCATGTGCTATACATCTATACGATCAAGCCATTCTTTTTTAAATATTAAATGGCCTCTTGGGGCAAAAAGTAGGTTAATCAAAATAATACTGTCAAGTAGAGAGTACAGACCTTTTTATAAAAGAAAATTAAGTAGAACTGGTAATTATAACTAGCGTACAACCTTTCAATGTAGTCAATAAGAAAGTCAATTTGCTTAAAATAATGAGGTATTCTGGCATGAACAATCTGTTCATACTTTGTTCCCAAGAGCCTCCAGAGGGAATCAGAGCCCTAGCTGACATTTGATACTTTCTGTCAATTTATCAGCTCTGTGTCAGTCTGAGTTTGTAAGATGGTGGTAGGAGGATGCTTAGGGACTGATACAAAAACTGGGAAAACACAGTTGGTTTCTAGTGCCTGAGCTTATCCTTATTAAAAATAAATAAACCCCTCACATTTCCATCAACACTCCCTCCAAAATTGATTTGGGATGTTTAGATATGGTATTAAACTAACAAGAATAACTAGGGTAATAATAATAATAATAATAATAATAATAATTAATAATAAATGTTAGCAATATTTGGGAGAGGTGAGAAGATCTTAAGCTTCAGGCTTCCCTAATGGACATCATCAGTTCGCAAACTAATGAGTGTGGGAGAAAGCAGATTACCTCTCACTTGCCATTTCACTCTGAGGTTGTTCCTGTGCTGCCAGGGGAGCTGTCAAGTGCCAGTCTTGGTAAAACAAGGTGCTGGATAAGGTCAGTTTGGTGGCCAGTTCAGAACAACATTTTCTGCATTCAGCAAATTATACAGATTTAAGCCCAAACCGTGGAGGCTTGTGTTCCCTTCTGCTGCCTTGCCTTCGAACACATTTGCTTTGGGAAGCTTTTCCTGGAGAATAGAAACAAACAGCCAAGTAATTGGGGAAGGCTCAGGGTCACAAAAAGCTGTGGTGATGACAAATTATCCTTCTGGTTGTGATTCACTGTTCACACCCAATGTAGAGAGATTTGGACACCCCCACAAATCAACGGTGCTCCATCAGAAAGCAGTAGTATTAGAAGAGTGGTCTGGAAAAAAGATATCTGTACGTATGCCACACAGTTAATTAACAGTCTGTGGTTAATGAGAATTCATAATGATTCGTGGTAATACTAGTTCATTAAGATGTTGTGTTGCCTGTTCAACTGGTTTGCGGAATCATCGATGTCTGAATGGAGGTAGTCTTCAGGTCACCAAAATCAGTCTTTCAGCTGACAGAGACAACTCCAGGTTTTGCAAAGACTGCTAAAACAGCTCTCCAGGATAATTGACACTGCTGCTTAGCAAGACAGCTAGCCAAAGGAAGGGCAGTAGCTGGTCCATAATGTCAAATCCTGCTCAGTTCTGTCCAGGTGAGAATGGTCAGTTATCCTGTGCTGAGGGAACTCGCAGTGGAGAGGAGACAAGTCATTGCCACCATCATCTTTCAAAAATAATCCCTGAAGACATGTCTGTGAGACCAAACAAGTAACACTGCATTTCTTCAGTAATGGCAATTCTACAAGAAAAAGGGGGGGCTTCAGTATTGGTGATCCTTTTGACTTTGACACAAGAGTACCAAAAAGCAGACAGATCCCACTGAGGGCAAACAGGGGCTGAAGAAAGAGAGGAGCAGAAAACCCTAAAAACTGAGAGGACAGAAAGGTCATCTACTCATTTCAAAGGCGGTCTAGTTAACTGAGGAACTGCAGTGTCCTTTAAAAAAAGGCGTGCGCACATTTGTAAACAGTTCAAGGAAAAACCACTGATAGCAGGTACTCGGGAGCAAGCAATATAGCTTTTGGGTTTCTTGTACACAGCCTTGTGCAGGCACCTCAAGCATTGCCAGCTTGTAGAGAGGCCAGTGCAGGACCTCGGACCTGAGGAACAAGCAAAATCCCTGCCCTCATTAGTGCTCTGCCATAATTGCAACAAAAAGCTGCCCAATTTCCTTTGGCTTCTGATGAGCTCCACATAGTAGGTTTGTTTATCCTGGTAGGGGAGAAGGCAAAAGAATTTGTTTTCCCAGGTGTCCCCACATAGCAGAGGGACGTGCCAAGCATTCCTGGGAGTGGGCAGAGCCATGCAAAGCCTCGCTGCTTTTGCCCTTCTCTTCACGGATGCAGAAATCTTCTATGAGAAATCCCTTCATGAGATCACAGCCTTCCCCAGAGACATTTCTACATGTCCCCTGGACACAACTGTGGGTGCAAAACGTTCATTGAAATGGAAGCGCTCTGCAAAGTCACAGCACCCAAAAAACTTCCCTCAGGGAAACTTTAAAAACACCCTATCCAATCGCTAGTACTGTCTAGCCTATTTTGAAGGTGAATGTTTGCTCTTCAGAAGGGTTTTTAGTGTCTCCCAGGGGTGAGTGTCATCCCTAGGAAGGCCACTAGCACTGCCTTTGGTTTGACTAAAAAATAGAGATATTACAAGTCCTTCCCAAGAACACCCATCAACACATTGCAGCTGGTCTAGTGAGTGGCAGTAGCTATGGGACAAACAGCTTGCTATAAAGGAAGGGGCCAAAAAGTTAAAGAATAGTTAAAGGATAGAAAACTTTATTTATTCTCTAATGTAAAGCAGAGACAAAAACTTCCTTACCATGAGGTTTTCCTAAAAAAACTTGACTCCTTTTCCAGATAAAGAAACACTTAGGTAGACGGTGTACTTTTCCAAAATAAAGTAAAATTAAAAGTACTCACTTTAAAGTGTTACATTTCATCCTGTCAGCATCCTTACATTTTTTCTGGAGTGACCAAACACAGAAGGGATCAATCAGCAACTTCTTACATTTCTACAGATATGAAAAAGTGAAAAAAAACTTATTTCAGTCTAATGTTCCTTTTAAAACTTTCCACATGAAAGAACTAGCTAACATTAAAATGTAAAGTGAGTTACAATGGCAAACACAAATTTCTGATGCTGAAAGCAGCGTACATTGCTTCCACTGGACTGCAGCAGTCCAGGTACCTGCCTGTGTCACACTGTCCCATCAACAACAGATGTCTGACCATCTCCTCTGAAAACATGCTATCGAGCTAGGGCAAATTATACACCCTTTCCTAATTAATTCCAGGGAGAAGCTGAAGTTTGACAGGAACTGAGGTGATAGCAGGAAATATTTCCTACATTCACTACCATGGGGGGATTAAGAGAGAAAAGGTTAAACCTTCTCACTATCCCCACACATCAAACACAGACCCTGAGTCCTTAAAAATGCATAGCAAGTGATGGAATTATTTTCTGTGAACACTTGTTCAGTTATTTTTAGGATTAAACCAATCTCTTGCTATGAAAGTTCAAATAGAACTTTTTTTGGTTATGTGAAACTGAAATTACAATTTTCATACAGTACATAGCTGCACAAAGCTGGTAGTAGTTTCAGACTCCAGCAACTCATTTGATAGTGTATTTATGCTCTTAACTGGGTTTAAGTGCAAACCTACAAGTGTATTTATGCTCTTAACTGGGTTTAAGTGCAAACCTACAAGGCAATTGAAGAATTCTGGACAGTTTTCATCTATATTGTCCAATTAACTGCTGATTTGAGGTTCTTTGATTTTGGAAAACTTCCTGAAAATGCCTTAAATGGGCTTGGTTTTCAACAGGCAATGTGCCTCCACCCATTGCTGACTGGTCCCCACTGAAGTGTCTCAGGTTAAATACAGTAAATGCTAATTGAAAATTACAAACTGCTCTTGAAAATGTTTTCAGGGTTATCTGTAGGACTAAAGAAATGCAAAACTTTTTTTTTTTTTTTTTAAACTATGTGTGTACTGCACAGGGTGCGATTCATCTGACCACACATGGGTTTCTGGATGTACACAGGCACACGTAAAATATTGGTTTCAACATTTCACCAAGTAACTCCAAACACCCTTTGTAGAGAGATAGTCAATACATCCAAGAGTCTCATCCTATTTTAGACAGCTACATTTCATTAGATAAGTCTTCCCCCTAATCTCCACTGACTCTCGTGAAGCCTAGATTCTCACAGCTCCAAAGCCTGAGCTCAGACATACACTCACTTTTTGTCAGATGAATCCCAGTTTGTGTTTCTGACTCTCCAACTTAACATTTTTATAAGCTTTAAGGTAAAAAAGTTGGGGTTTTTTTTTTCCTCCTGCAGAAGTTAGAATTCATACTGTTTCCCCAGGGTCAGGGTTCTCCAGTCCGAAGGAAAAAACACAGTTCAGCCTGTCCACCTTACCAAGGAATTCTTCATGCTGCCAGATGTAGCTGGTTATGGACATACCAGTCCTCTTGTTTTTTCAGGTCTCATCCACCCAGTGTGCCCGAGTTTCACCCACGCAGCAAAATTGCCCCTATCCCTCAGTATCAAGTAGCCTGATTTCAGCCTTCTTTCCTCTCCCTGCTTTTTCTAGTCCCGATACATAAAATTTATATGTAATAATTCCCTGTATTAAATTGTGACACTAACTTAGAAAACTTCAATGGCTGTTCATACAGGTTTGTTCTTAATAACAGGTTAAGTGATTTCACATGTACACTTAGTGAGTCAGTACCAGAAAGCCCACATATCTCCAGTCTCCATCCTGTGCTTCTGACAGCCAGTGAACTCTGCCTCTTCACGGCATGATGAACGCAGGTAGTGAACACTAAGAATCATTAACTGCATCCACAATCCACTCCACGAATGTCTTTCGCTCTGCTAGGTCTCATTGCTCAATTATAACCCAGTCACTTATATTTTGCTGCCATGATCAGCGGCTCCTTATCACATGTGGCGTTTGCTCATGAAGGCTGAGGTGTTATTCCCAGGATTCAGGCAAGGGTTAACGTCAGCAGGAGTTGCATTCTCATTCTGTAAAAATGTTGTTCTGAAGCATGACTAAAATGATCAGCTCCTGTTAGAAATTTGCTTCTTGAAGAAATGAAAGGCATTGTCAAATAAAAATGAAAACTTCCTAAGTTCCCAGTAAAACTAACATACCAGGCATGCATTAAATCAATTAGCTGTAAAGCCAACTAAATCAAACTATCTTGCTTTTATTTTATTTTTTTTAAAGAGCACAAGGACGCACCTTTGCATTTGCTATGCCGTCTGAATATTTAGTGTACTCAAAATGGTGAAATCCAGTGACCTATTTCTGAAACTGAAGATAACATGCAAAAAACATGAGCATGTTTTTTGTATGTTGTCTTGAAATATCTTTTATAGATTTGTCAGTCGTCATTGCTTCAAAAACACTTTCACATTTACTATATTTCTTGTGGGACTTAATATCATGCTGTGTGGAGGAACTCTGATGTGTGTTGGACCACTGTAAAAATCAATATCAAAGCACTGAGTGTACTGTAATAGGGAATGCTTATTAATGTGCAGTTGAGGGGAGTAGTGAAAATGACCCATCTTAATGCTGTTGACAGCACATTTGTCTTGGTGTCTTATTGGTTTTAATTTGGCATCTGATAAATGTCCATTTATGTAATGGAGAGTTAAGTGCTCATTAGTTTACATTTAGCTTTGTGTCTAGAGTCAGGTCAGGCTGCTGAAACTGATGTTACATGAAAGCTATTAATAGTCACAAGAGGTTCTTTCAATAAAAACAACTGAAAGGAAATATTATATTTGTAACTGTTCAAATAAATTCATCATTTGGCTGCTTGATTGACTAATGTCAACACAATAGTTTTTCTTGGTATTTTTGGAAGATGTGGAATTTCGTACCCCTTAACGTCCAAGAGCTTTTGTATAAAAGGTTTATCAAATCAATTTTTAGAAATATGAAAATAAATCTATAACCTTTGTTACTGGTGAGCGAAGCGGGTGCTATAGATCACATATATAAATTATTAATTTATCTGGTGTCATATGGTCTGTAGTGCAAAGCCACCTATCTTTTGTCTCTCTATCTCAATTTTTATTTGTGTTTGCTCAATCTTACAGTGGAGTTATCAATGCTACTTATAATGAAGATGTTACAAAAGAAATCACTACTTCTAGAGCTTTCATCTGAGACCTGCCATAACTGATGTACAGCAAGGAAGGCATAAACGATGGCATAATCCAAATTCATTCTGTAGAGCTGGGCAGGATTTTCCTTCTGAAATTTGTCTAATAGTAAATATTTTACCATCTTTCCCTAGCTATCTTAATGAAAAACACTCAGCTGTTCTGGCCATGTTTTAGCACGGGGTAAGAATGTACATAAGGTCAAGTTATATACTGAACTGTAGCCTGGACTACAGAGTAGAAACAAATTAGTAGTCCAAATTGAGATGCTCTTAAACCAACCCTGCCAAGTGTGTCTGCTCTGTGGTCACCTATTAAAGGCACTGAATCTGTTAAGATCCAGTACAATCTCTTTGCCAGTGTCTGCCTGTAAATTTTGGCTTCTTCCAGCTTGCAACAAGTTATTACTTCGCTGTACATGTGAACTCTGACCTCTGCAGCTGAAGTTGAAATATCCTTAGTCTCAAATCCTTTTAAACACAGGAAGATAGGGGAGAGCTTAGTGTGTAATGCACAACATCACTGGCACCTTGAAACAATACATGTTATGCTTTGAAAGCAATCTTAGGCCAAGCTACCCACTGACTTCCAATCCATTTTGCAGCTGTGTTAATCATACTGAAAAAGCTAAGATGCTTTTGTACAGCTTTGAAAGGTGAAAAATGAACAAAGAAGACAATGAACTTCAGGGAGAATTATTTTCCAGGTATTTTTGAAAATCTAAGCAAAGGGTTTCATCCAAATGACCACTTCGGTTAGTGCTATACGGCCGAAGTCCTAACCTTAGCTTTTCCATCAATTGAATATGGTTGACCTCCTTCAAAAGTACCTTGGTTTTCGCTGATGAAAAACACAGTGTAATAGCTGCCTGGTGGTTTTTTATATCCCACAGGTCAGTGAGTGCAACTTGTGCCTTGTGCGACTAAGCTATTCTTAATGAGTATCCGTATTAGCTTTCAAATCTGGCCCTTTGACTTAATTTCTCTACTCGGGAGGCTTTCCAGTCCACTTCCAAGCAAAGGCAAAACTGAGGACATCACACTTCAATTTTCTCAAGGTGCCAGGTTCTCTGAAGTGCCACCAGTATATTTTCTCAGATGATTCCTGTATTTTCCAGACAAATATAGTACCTGAGCAGCAGGAACTGAGCGATGGAGAGCTGAGAAGCCTGGACTATCAGAGTCAGAGTAAGAGAAGATTCTTCCTTGAAATAGTCCATTTCCTTCCAGAGAGCAGAGCACAAGAACACCTGAGTTCAGCTACAGGATGGCTTTGAAACAGTTTTGTGTTGTCAACCTCACTTCTCCCAAACAATTCCTGGACACAGTTGTGCTGAGATAGTCTGAGCTGCACCTACGAGGTTTTGGGAAGGTAATAGAGTTCAGCTCTTTGGACATGAGCTATCTAGTTTCAGGCCACCTTGAGTTACCAGTAGAGAAGTCATCAGAGAGGCATTAGGAACAGGGGGAAATATCAGTAATCAATAACCATTCCTAATCTTCCAGTGTTATGCAGAACTACTGTGATCTGGATTCCAAGGTTGAAATACAGGATGATACTTTATCTTTCACAAGGTATCTCTCACACTTCTCTTTCAGCTCTACATTCCTATGGACCTCAACGGTTTTACTACATTTCACAAGCTTAATTTTGTTTTTTAAAATTGTTCTTATCAGTTTTCAAACACTTCAATACATTTTTAATCACTTCTAAAACTGAAAAGGGTGTAATTGAAAACAGTTTTAATTTTTATGACAGCCTTAACCATCAGTGTTTAGCCGGTTCCTGTAGCCTATTCATATCTGTTTGAAAAAAAGAAATATTCTTACTTCTGCTTTTGAGACAGGAATGGAAAAAATAAAAGTTCACAAATTTTCAGAAGTCCAGAGAGCTGAGATTTGAAGACAATACTTCTGTCTGTTTTCTAGAGCAATCCTCATCTCACACACACCCTGAGCTGAATCTCTAAGTACACAATATTCCTCAGACAAACAACCCATGCTCCCACCCCCCACACCTTATCAAGTTTCAATCCCTCAATAATGCCCACAATTTTGTGAGAAGTCAGGACTTCTTCAGGGAAAGTGGAAGGATCAGGTGAGGCTATTTTATTTGCTGAAATCAAAATGTGAAGCCAAACCTTTCCATGAATTAAATCCCTTTCTACTTCTTCTTTATAGCCAAAGTGTTTAGGATCAATTCTTTGTTATAAATTTCCCTCTGATAGGTATACGATATCATAAATTTAGGACATAAGAGTTGAGATTTTTATAATTTTAAGCTTGTATGGTTTACAATGCAATACTGCTAATATTTCTCTCTTAGTGTCCTCAGCCATTTAAGGTATCCTCATCATCCTCAAAGGTTATAAGAATTTCATCTGGGTAATCTTGACCTGCCTATAATTATACAGAAAACTAGTAAACAAAAAGTGAAATGTACTATTTGGAAGCACCTTAATTTTTTTTTCAGTTTCACAGATCTAGTGATTAACAAACCTCACTCATTCCATTAATTTTATCTTGGCAAAATAAATTTACTTCTGCCTCTCAAATTCTTCTGACAAATATCAAAAAGCAACAAAACACTTGTTACACAACCTGCAACATCAAATAATGATTCTCTACAGCATAGTTTCCTGTATTGTATAACATATAAACTGGACAATTAGCTGGAAGTAAGTACTCATTATCATTTTCCATGAACTTGCAAACAGACTGGTATCTCTTAAAACAAAACATCAAGTATTTTTAAGGAGCAGTTTATAAGAAAGAAAGTGTCTCTAATAGGGAAAATGTTCTTAGAAAAGAATTGCTCTCAGGCTAAAAAGATCTTGGGATCAGAGCTAACAAAATCCAGATTATATATAAATTCCACAGGATTTAATTAAGATAATCAATCAAATAAGGCATTTGAGAGAAACTGATATTTGGTATCTATGGAGCACAAAGTGAGAGTAAACTGTGAGGACTGTTACAGTAACAACACATCGACCGCTACAACATGGAAAATAGTTTTATATAAAATGGAGAGCTTGTAGCACAAAGGCAAGGCGAGACAAAGAAAGCAATTATGTTCTTATCTACTGACAATTGCAAAAGGAGAAGTCAAGTGTAATATCATGTATTAAGAGGCAAAGTACCAAACATGAGGCCACAGCCATAATTTTTATTTCAGATGTGTAATTACATGAAGTCGTAAGACAACACAAAAAAAGAAACCTTTTTTTTTCCAGCTCTGTGATTAGTTCTTGTTAAATCACTAGCTTTCTTTGGGTTCAATCCTGAATCGAAATAAAATTTAATCAACAGCTACATTGCTTAGTTTTGCTCTGTAAAGTTTTGATAGATTGATTCAGCTTTCCTGTTATCCATGCAGCAAATCAAAGAAATATGGAGAACAATTCAAGTAAGAAAGATTTGGTCACTCTGAGTAGGTTATAAGTTTCTTCATTTGGAACAAGAATTCCTGTGATCTTTTGATTTGAATATTTTGGCTAAATGGGTTGCATACCTAGTTATTATGAACTTAGAGAAGGCTTATTATAGGTTTTAACATTCCTTATTCTGTTGTCTTTCTTGAATAAGAAAGTTCCAACCATCATAAAATAGTTTGAGACCTGTTTAACTTAAACTGGACTGATATAATGTCAAATCAGGCCCTTATTGGCTAGCTGGCAACAATTAACATTTTGGTAATTATGATAGTTATTATTGGCTCATATATATTTTATTAAAAACCTTTATATTAGTAATAGCAGGTCAGGGTAAACACTTGAACCAAATCAGCACGGAAGAAACTGAAAGACAGGGTTTTGTGGGGAGCTGGCATAGGGTGGTGACTGTAAATACTTAACGTCACCGAGAAATAACAAGAGAGTTCAGAAAAAATTGGGATTCAGGCTCCCATCTGTGGGTACAAGTAGAGCCAGTAAGTGGGATGGTTTCTTAATGGCACAGGATCATATTCCATTTCACTGCTGAACATACTGACAACATACGATGCCACTGCGCACAAAAACATAACACCAAGGCCTTCAATTCTATAATACAGAAAGGAAGTCATTTTTATTTGTGTTACCGTATTACACAAGAGGCCAGTGACAAGGACAGGACCCCATAGAACTAGTCTCAGTATAAACACAGAACAAAGAGACTGCCCGGGTCAGGAGTTTGCAATCTAAATATAGCTCTTGATTTGTAGAGGGCACGGTAAAAATTGTCTGTTCAATCTGGCCGGCACTGGTTTAGCATGTGCATCACATTCTTTTTTTCCATTCTGCTTTCCAAGACCAATCAGGAGGGATCAACTAAGAAGCATAGTTCAGGCAGAATAGACTTACTATTTTCATTTTCTTCTACATAAATAATGCAATGTTATTATGGAAAGGAATAGAAAAAGATTATCCTCTTTTTAGTTCCAGTCCCTGGATGAAGGTTGAAAAATATATTATTGTAGTTTGCAATGTTACACTTGCAGAGAGAATTTGAATATCAATAAGCAGAGAGATTTTTAAATGGATATTTACATATAATATCACTGTATGTTTACATTTAATATCATATTGGATTTAATTTTATTATGTTCAAGAAAGCAATTGGGTGAAGAATAAACACTGTGGGATGTTATCTCATTGATATGCAGAATCAATATGATAATCAAGTTGCTGATATAAACTCATAAGAAAAAGCTTCTGACATTTCATCTAGGATCCCTAATTTCATATTTACAATGTGGTGTGAAACTATATACTGCAGTCTTACTGTTTAATTAGGAAGATTACTCTTGTATCTCTCTTTTTTTTTTTTCTAATTACTTTTACTCTCCTTTCAAGTGGTGGAAGACTAATGCTGGCTTCTACCAAAAAGTCATGAAGACTTTTCTCTTTTAAAAAAAAGTAAGATCATCCTTACTATAATCATTGTGAGAAGTATGTTTGTCTTTTTAAGTTAGAGTGGTTAGCATGTATATCCAATATCCTAAATAACTGTGAGCTTGTGAAAGAAATTGGTCTGGGTATGCCATCTATTCTTAGCAAAAATATAGTCCGGCATGATGATTAGTAGGTATATACTTGATGCTGTATTTTAGGGAAGTAATTTCCCTATTTTCACTATCATTTGATTCATTTATTTAACAAGTGCAATTATTCTTTTCCTTGCATTTGGCCAAGTAATGCTCCAGCACCTTTAATGGGTGGCATGTTACATGTTCACTAGCAGGTTGGCTGCAATACATACGTAGCTCTACTCAGGAAAAGAAAAAAACATGGCACTTTCCTAAAGTTCACAGCCAGCGCCCGTAGGGTGGATTTATTGCACGGCGTCTCTCAGGCTGTCAGCATCATCCTTGGACATGCAGAGCCAACGGCAGTAGTGCCCGGTGCAGGGAACAGACCAGAGCTGGGGACTTGCTGTGGGTTTGGGGCAGGGCACTGGCACGCTGCGAGGCTGGAGAACGGTCTACTTTGGTGGGAGATCTTTTCTATCCTTAAAGGTCTGGGTACTGGAAGGCCCATGAACCAAATGTTCTCATCTATTTAGACCCTCCTTTAAATATTATTATTAAACAATTGACTCTTCCCCTGGATCATCCCTCCGGGCAGTATCACACACGGGGCAGATATGTTACCCCTGCAAGGGACTAAGCGAAGATTACAGCGACAAACTGTCTTTCACGAGTGTCTTCAGTGATGTGAGAACACCTCATGAAATATGTTTCTCTGTCTGAATTAAATAAGCTTATCCTTTTGCAAACTGTTCTATAAAAAGTTATGAGAGCCGAATGTCTCTAAAACTGATATCATTAAAGCTTCTACAACATTCCAGGCATTGCCACTAGTAATTTTGTGAGTTAGGATTGATTGGGTCTCTATTCAAGAATAAAAAACGAGTGGTGTGCCAAGAATGTTGACAAGGAGCGATATGAATCCAGTCTTATCTCAGTGTTATTGCTCTTGCCAGTCACTATCTTACTATTAAGATAAAGCAAGTTACCCCGGCGTGTAAGCTACTGATTGAAGGCTGGATAATGATTTCTGGATTTCTCACTGCAGCTGCAATATTGGAGAGAGTCTGGAAGAAGATGGATTGGCAAATTGCAAATTTACGTTTTAGGATGTGCACATAAAAAGCAATTTAATGAATTTATATACCTGTTCATATATGTAATTCTCCCTGGCTTTCATTGGCATAAACAAATGGCATCTACTCTTCATAAATAGGTGTACATAAACATGCCATCTCTGCTTGTTGGTATGGCATTTTAGGTGTGCAGAGATATTTAAACATAAAAAAGACATTACTTTTATTCTGAATCATTCTGTTAGAGTGATATATATCTCAATATTTGGGAAACATCGGTGTAGCTTACATATTGTATATCTATAAGCACTGCATGCATATATGTGAAATTTATATGTGGACAGTCCAATCCTGTAAAATGCCATTTCATGCTTTTAAGTGGCTTTTGGATCAGTCCCAGTATATATTTCTTGTCTAGATGCAGCAGAATTTAATACTTTTTTTTTTTTTTCTTGTTGGCTGTCTGATAAGTTATGGTTACAACAAGCAGGAACCGCACTGGGGGAAAAGAGATTATGAGATTCCAGAAATTTATGTGTTCCAAACAAGAATTAAACTAAGTGTAAAGAATTTCAAAGAGAGAGAGACAGACCTCATAGGACAGTAATAGGGCATTCCAGTAGGGTGCTAAAATCAAATTCCTCCTATACATAGTTCAGATCAGGAATCTGAACCTCAGTTTCCCCTTCTCGGGCTCACTCCCTAACCACCAAGTCATTAACAGTTATGGAGTGACATTTGCTTTTACTTCTTTTGTGAGAGCTTATTGCTTATCAAAAGTGCTATGTGTTTCAAGAATTCTATGTTTTTTCAGGAGAACTTATTTTATTGGAAGATCCTTGACAACTCTACAAGACAGCTTTCTGCTTCAAAGTTGGATGATTCCCACGTTCCTCTGGCTTCATCCTCCAAGCTATCTGGTGAAGCAAGGATGTGCTCAGTGTCCTATATGTCTTTATAAAACATCCAATGCAACAGAGCATGAGCTAAGTTAGGCTTTCAGGTGTTAACACAGTATTTTAAAACTTACAGAGCTTGCTACTGTAGGGCTCCCTTTGTATTCAATGGACAGCAATAAGCACCTCGACAAAATAACTCTTAAATTCTTATCTTGAGATGGGATTAATCTTCTTCTAGACATACCTTTTGGGAAGACAGGACCATAGAGGCAGTCTTCCCTAACAATATCCTACAGTTCTTGCTGCATTCTTAACCCATCATAGGTACTTCTCCTGGTTTTCCTCATTGTCCTAACCATTTCTATTTGGGGATATTTTTTAAACTTTACCAATAATAAAATTATGATGTATTCACTTGGAGAAAAAGCCTACATATAAACATCTTCAACATTAAGTGTATAGTGAGTTAAAGAGCTAAGAATAAATGTGCACAATTTATATCTTCATTAGATATTTGCATCACACCACTTTGTACAACTGACAACCAAAAACACAGATGTTTTTCATCCTACAGTGCTATTTCAGGTAGAAACTGTTGCTCTTATTTTATGGTAAACAGACTAGTTGCTATGATTTCTTTCTTTATTTTACTATTTTCATGAGCTCAAAGCCCTGAACTCCATAAAAATTGAGGGGTTGGGGTTTTTTTTAATGTTATTATCTTATAGTTATAAAATCAACGTGGTTCTACTTTTTAGTCTTGGGCTAGGCAGTTGACAAGGTTGTCCTTCAGACTTTGTCCAGCCTGTCCGCAATAAGCTTTAATGTCAGTGTCCACTTCTTAAAACAGAGATAAAAAGCAAATATACTGTATGGTATGAAACCAGAAATAGCTAATGGATTGCTGCCAACCTTGATCATTATGACAGCTTTTGGATTTATTTTATTAATTGATTGCATTAAAGGATTGTCTGATCTAAGTCTTTTCCAGTTTTTAATTAGTGTTTAATGGATTTCAGGCAAACAATATTTTAATCTGCACTGGCACAAATTGTACAGTTTGGTGTGAAATTCAGAAAAGGAAATAAGACACCATCTACCTACCGTGTGTATGTCTAAGTGTTTCATAAAGTCATATGTAGGCTCTGTTTACGTTACATATATCATACTTATATAAGCTGGCATCCTCTACAGACCTCAAAATCCCTTGTAGACTATAAGCAAGCAGTATTATCTCCATTTTTTACACTTGGAAATTTAGGCATAGAGGCTAATCTGAAGTTCTGTTTAGCATAAAAGCTTTTCATCCAGGGTTTTATATTAGCTGCTTCTCTCTAGTGTGTTGGTATTTCTAAAGAATAATACATATATTATACACACAACACTTGCAAGAATGAAATTTTTCCTTCAGTCTGTACATAGAAGCTGAGGAATAAGACAGAAAAGTGACTTTCCTAAAGCTGGGCAGACAATGTGTGGCAGAATACACATCCAGCATCTTATAAGTCTCCTTCTCATCTAGTGCGGAATCCTGGATTTATTCTTACCCTCCAGTTTTAACCAAGAGCTTCCTGTTTACTTGTTAAATGCTGACAGATGTCTTCAGATCTGAAGATCACTCTCGTGAGCAGCTTATTGTCTAAGTAGACAGTGTGAAATGGAATGCCTAAATCCCTGTTCCACCTACATTGGGACTAAGGCTTCAAAAACCTAAATCCCACTCAATGACCCAGTCTGCCGCATTTCCAGGGGAGTCTACCAGTAAAAATACCCACATTCGTTAGGCATCTCCTTACTCAGTACCTTACTTTTGCCCAAATATGCTCAGAAATGCTTGCTGTGCAGAGTTGGAAAAAAATCTGTTGCTGTGGTTTCTGGTTTAGTCGGTCATGAACACTGTGCTGATGTGCCCAGAGAAGCCACAAGGCTGGAAATGGAAAGGACCACAACAGTGTAAGTGCTGCACGGCTTTGCTTAATATTAGGACATGAAGCATTTTGGGTGAGAATGCCTTCCATTCCTCCACTTACATTACTGTAAAGAACAAAAGACAAGAACAAAAACTCCTAAGGCAAGGCAAGGTGGAAATCCCTTGGCTACCTACTTTCAGCTGGCTTTCCTCACAAACTCTGATTTCTGGCTTATGATTTGCACTTAAGGCCATACAGTGCTTCATCCTCAAGATATTCTCACTCAGAACATGCCAAAACCTCAAAACTGGGCATTCAAAGTTGGACTCACCTCTACATTTTAAGAGGCAACAATGTCTCGTCATTAGCCATACACATCGGATACAAACTAAGGTGGACTTGTTTTCTCCTCTTCTCCACTTCCTTTTGTCCCTCAGTTTACTTTCTCAAAAGTTTAGTAAGACAATGCTAATATTTGACATTGAAATCCTCCCAGTAAATATCCATGATGAGTCTCCCCAATCTCATGTTCTGTCATCTGCTATTTTTTGGTTTTGTCTGCTGACACTTCTTAATTTAATTATTTGTAATAGCTGTTTTTAAAGATGAGCCTTGAGTAGAAATTTTGAAGGTGAGCATGTGGTTAAACATCCTCAGCCTGAAGGAGTTCAAACCTACACCACAGAACGCCCTAATTATTCAGGTATGGAGTATTCTGAGGAATGAAATAAAAGAATGGGAACCGATGAGAAAGCAAGGTCTTTGGGGCAGAGCAAGGAAATGTTAATAAGAAAGGACAACAGAGACATAAACAGCTCAGAATTTGAAAGGGAAGAGCCCAAAGTTGAAGCTAGGAGAGACTCTGAAAGGAGGAAGCTCCCTGTTATCCAATCCAGATCTCATTGATGTTTTCTTTTTTTTTTTTTCTGCTAAAGTCAGAAGCAGAATAATATACCAATATTTCACAGTGCTGCTAATTTTCTGCTCAAGCTGCAGCCTTCTCTTTACAAATGTGCCATAAGTTAACTTGTAAACTACTCATTATGAAACTATGCTAAATAACATGTTAATGCAAATTTTATCTGTCTGTACCGATTTTTTTTAATCTGGCATACACATGTGCCTATGCCAAATTAAAAAATATGTCGGTTGTTTCATTGATTTACAGTATGAATTACAGACTGTCACAGCTTCAATTACTTCAGGATGTGCAACAGTGCTTGGACTTACAGTTTCATCATTCAGTATTAGTCATTAAGATACTGAGGTGCTAAAATTTCAATCCCCCATGTGTGGTGAGCAACTTGTATAGGGCAATGTGTGGTGTAAATGAGGTAAAACCAGAGCAAAGGCTGTAAATCTTCAGGAATTTGGTATGCAGTTAGCAGCATGTAGATCTGTGAATGTGATTAACAGTCTCATGCAAGTAAGGCAGCTCTTCTAGCTGTCAAGATCTTCACAAAGCAAAACCCAATTACACATAAACAGATCTTGAATTCTCCCTCTGGGCTTGTGTTTCTCTTAGCTATAGATTTTCATTCTTACTTTTTTTTTCCAAATGTAATATTTAATACATCTAAAGGTTGCCATTTTATTGAGGAATTCAGACAGTGTAATCCCCTGGGTGGCTTTCTTTGATCATATGTGGTACATTTTAAATTGAATATATTGACAGCCTATTATAACATGCTTTGTCTTGTAAATTAATTTTCAGTTAGTTTTTAATGTATGTCAAATACAGATTGTAATCAGGTCTTCTGTTTAGGTTTTAATATCACAACCACTTCTCTCATGAAAGGACAAAAACCTTCTATAAATGGCTTAGGGCTACTTGCGAGTAAAGCATGTCATTTCATCTCAAAGGGCACAAGTGAAGGTCAGAGGACAGGGTTCATGTGCCTTAATTTAGGCATCTAAAAATTGCTTCTCTAAACCTGAACTACACATGTTCCCTGCCTAGTCTACAGAAAGAAATGATTACTTCTTAAGGGTTATTAATTTTCTCCAAAATAGTTAATTTTGCTAGGTCAAATGAATTATCCTCTGAAGGTGCCTGTTTCTCTCTAGTAACTCCAGAGAGAGCTTATATTGTCTAGTTCAGACCTCAACAACTCGCTTTTTACATACATGGGGTAGGATTCAGTTGCTTAAAATAGACACCCAGGGTCATTTGAGATGCCCTCTGGTATCCAAGACATGCACGCGGGGTGGCAGATATGATGCAGGGCCTACAGCAAGCCTAAGATCTTGTAAACTAGCAACTAGAGACCAGGCAGGATCATCCACAACACAGAGCAAACACTAAATGTCTATTTGAGGCAGCGGACTTCTATCCCTGATTTTAGGTGACATATATTCCACCCCGAGTGACTCCAGCAAACGGGTGAGGAGATAAAGGATTACATTCACTCCCTAGAGTGCTGGTTTAAGGTTAGGAAACACACATTGGGTACCTTTGAGGTTAGAATGCTGAAATTTAGATGTCAACATACAGTCGTGTATCTGTGAGCTGGGTAGCTGAGCTCTCATCACTACCAGTTGCCCATACCTAGGTATCTTCTGCAACCTCTGCGGCTCAAGTGTGTCTTAGGCATTCACGCATATTGGTGGCTATGATACAGGGCTTACAGGAGACCAGTGCTCATCTGGACTGGTAGCTGAAGAGCAGATGAAGCACCCGTGGCATCTCCAGTAACCTCAATGCCAACATGTGGGCAGATGGATCAAGCCCTTCTTGATACAGTTATTGGAGTCTAGACAATCATGGAGTAAATCCCGCAAGAAACGCTTGCATGTCGCCAGATGAATCATACCTTAGAAAACTGGTTTTGTTAACTAGATCTCTATTAACCGTCAGGAAGGATCTGGTAACTAGTGCACATGTAAGTGCCTCAATCTGCAACTGAATCAATCCAATATCAAAACCTGACTGAACTTAGGTTTGTGTGACACGAGATACTTCTCACCTAATCCTCTCTAGACAAGGTCCACATTTCTAAATATATTTTCCTCCTATTCATTATCAGTGTTAGAAGGGGGATAAGACAATCCAGGGATTCCTCTTTTGGTTGGCTGTGACTGTGACACTTCTGTTGAAAGCTGTGGGACTAATCTGACTGTCTGAAAAGTTTGATAAATGGAGCAGTATCCTGTCCCCTAAAACAGTATTTTTTCTGCAAAATGCCTCAGAAAAATCACTTATCTCCATAGCACCAAAGAAATCACCTCAATCCTGGCAGCAACATTAAAAGAATTCTCTGTTTAGCTGCTCAGATGAACATATTTAAAAGTAACTTAAATCACAGTCTCTATTTGCACAAGTACTTATGCTGAGTCTGGAGGGGCCTTTAATCTAGCAGACAGGGGCAGGATAAGGTCTAATAATTGCATGCTGAAATCAAAAAAGTTCAAACTAGAATTAAAAGGAAAGTCATTTATTTTTTAACTGTATAATGAGCTAACTTACCGGGGCAAATTACTAAGTGTCATTGTAGTCCTTAAATCAAGATCAGATATTCTTATAAAACATACATCTTAGTTTAACAACATACAGCTGGGCTTGAGGCAGAAATCCCTGGATGAAGTATGGCCTGTGTTATGCAAGAACTCAGATTAGACAGAGGTCGAACTAGTTAATCATAATGGCCCTCTACGGCTTTAAAATCTACGAGCCTATTAATTTCAAGCAATAGGCAAGAAATGTTCATGTAAAACTTAATTTCCTTAGGGTCTTTAACCCCACCTTCTCCTTATGTACTGGTTTCTGCCCTTATGTGGGATTCAAGTCTGCTGCTGCTGTGTGACAGACTGTGGTACTTCAACAAATAAAAACCAGGGTTTAACTCAACTCTCACTTAAGTGCCAGGATTTACATTTAGCTGAAAATTAAGAACTTTCCTTCTTAAGTGGAAGAGTAGACACTTTCATATTTGCTTTCCCTAATATTTCATGGCCCAAATCTGCCAACAGTTGCCATATTTAGTGAGACATCTTCTCTTTTAGTCTAGTGATACCACAGTAACATCTTAGAAAGGAACCCTCTTTCAGATCATCGATAGAGTCCTGCTTCTGGAGGTTTAGGCGACAGCATAATTCTCACTTGGACGGCCCTGGAGATGTATAACTCCCCCTCCCTCACCTTACAGAGAAGTATTACATTTATGGGACAGAAAGGATACCAAAGACTCAACTAACCATAGAAGAATTACACATTAAATGAGAAGCCCTTTAAAATGCAAGTGGCTAGGCATCTTCTTAACAGGTCTTGCCTCTCTAGTTGCTTTTCTGTCCAAAAGAGTGAATTAGCCTTTCAACGAGAGCATCCTAGTGCCAGTGATCTAATGGACACCTGGAAAATCCTATTAAAAACCTCTGGAAAACAATGAGGTTTGCTAGTCCTTAAGTTCTAAAGAAGTCCACCGGCAACCAACTTCAACACGGACTCATGACAACAGTGGCTTGTGATGTATATGAGAGAGAAAAATCACATGAAAAGAACAGTAAACGTGAATAGTAACCTATATGTCTATTTTAATGCAAACTTTACCTTGAGAAAGAGAGAATTATGCAGAAAATACAGAGACATTGCTATTACCAATGTAAAAAGCTCTTACCAATGTATCAGCTGGAATAAGTTGTGCTCAGAAAGACCAAAATCATCAAATGTTGCTGCTATCAGGCACCCTACAGTCTGGTCCATTTCTATATGTGTAGTATTTTCTGTCAGCATCAGTGGACTGCATTTTGCAGTGCGGACACACTGTGAAATCTCTATGCATTATATTCAGGGTTTTGGATACAGTACTTTTGAATTTTGAGAGTCTCACGCTGCAGAATACTCAAGAATTACACTTTTCTGTAATGGAAATGGGAAAGCAAAAGGAGATCTTTTACACTGCATGCCTTTGATCTTAAAAACATGTATGTGCGGGAGTGGGAGAGTGCATTTGTCACTGTAACCACTTCTTATTTTCTGGTGAGAGCTCAGGTGAAAAGACAGCACTTCATTCCCTGTTAATGTCAGTGGTCATTCTAACCACGTATGAACGTGGCACTTTGCTTTTCACTGTGAACAGGACTAGACTGGGAAGACAGCAATTATAACTTCATTTTTAGTATTTGATTTCTTACAAACCACAAAGCCTCCAAAAATAAAACCCTTAACCCCAACATCTTTCCTTTTTTTTTTTTTCAGTTTCTGCCAGAAATGTTTATTTTTGTGTCTCACTGGATTTGATCGACAGATTTCCTACTGAGTTCAGGACAATTGGTCACAAGCTTATACAAGTAGAAATAAACAGCATATAGGACTTTTGGGGCCAGTAATAAGCTGAACCTTTCTTTGCACATCTCAACTTCCTTCTGTTAAGTAACTCTTTAGATCTGTTTGACCGGCTGAGAATTTTTATTGGTTTTGTTCATCACAGGCACTACACAATCACTACTTTGTCACTTTGCTAATTTCCCAAACCCAGTTCTGGTCACCCAGATGTCTGCATGGTGCATGTTCACGCAGAGATGAATTTGTTCATACGCAGTAGGTCTAAAATGAGATGAGTCAGATTTATCTGCTTCAGACCCATCTTTGCTGACTGACCTCTTTATGTTCTGTTGTCCACTGGATTTTTTCGCATCATAAGGGCCCATTGTTAATAAACTAGAAGCAGATCAGAGACAAGTGGCATTTAGCATTTAGTATTTTCACATTAGTTGCTTTGGGTTCATTGAAATACATATACAAGAATATCATGGAAGAACAGATAGGTACATTTAACCATTCCTTTTGCAATTATGCCCATGCATAATTTAGCAACTTATTCCAAGGTTTTTAAAGAAGAGCTGGTAACTTAGTGCTCAATCTCCCTTAAAGGTCAGTGGGAATTAGACTCCAAAATCGCCTAAGCACAGATGAAAATTTCAGTTCTAACCAACACACCTGTAATCTCAGCGCTAGCAAAGTATTCAAGCTGGGATCCGTACAGGACTTCAGAGTCATAAGTTCCATGGAAATCAATGGGAACTAGCTGTCTGAATGTGTTTAGGCTGTATGAAAGTATAGCTTTCAACTTGTTGGGTTTTCATTGACCCCGATAGACTTTATTTTTGTCCTTATTGCTGGGCAAATGGTTACATTCTTTGCCCTAGACCAGATTTTTTCTGTCCATTGCTTTTAATTGCTTTTGAATTGTTCACTGCCAGTTATCACTATCCCTAATTCAAATATGGGTTAAAAATATTTATAAAGAACTCCATGCATCATCAGAAAGACAGTTTCTGAAGGTAAGTCCACATGGTTTGCTGTGATACAGACCTAATAAATGGCTTTTCAACCCGCAATAAATATTCTTTTCCCTGTCCTCTTCTGATTGCTCCATAATTAACACTAAGGAGACACAGATTTAACTATCTGACAGATATTTATTTAAAATACCTTCTGCTGCATATATTAACATTTCTGTATCTACTTTTTTAAAGCAGCTTTGAGTTCCGCAATAAAATCAGATCCAGAGTTTGGTTATGTTAATAGCCTTGCATGGCGGTGGTATAGATCAATTTGGAAAAAGAGAGGAATCAGTCATCTGCAATATAATTGTATGTGTTTACACTGTAGAAAAGTTTTTAGCATAAAAACACAATAGAAACATATGACTCACATCAATATCACTTAAGCTGAATAAATTGTGAAAGGAAGTTTGGTGGAAAGGAGGATTTAGCGCTCTCCACATACATGTACTGATAGCATATATTTATGCATTAACTATGTCTTTCTCCTGAACCTCTGCAAAAAGGTAGAACTGCAAATAACTGTTACCTATTAATCCCCTGGTTAATGAATGCGGTTGTGCCACTCAAAAAGGAGGCCTAGGTGCCCATCCATGAGGTTAGTTTTGTCACTAGTTCTGGCTATCTAATGCATCTATCCACTAAAAAAACGGAGACCAGCTGATAGAATAGGATTCCCAGTCTTCTCCTCTTCTGCCTTCTCCTCCTTTCCTCTCCCCTCCCCTTCTCTGATTGACACTGCACCTTACAACTCTAACGTTAAGGACACCTGGCAAAGGTACTGGATGCAAATAGAACATGAATGTCGTCACTGAGATTTTGGAAGCCGGCTGGGGACGTCACCACGACACTACTATTAATATCAACGTTTTTGCAGTAATATTCCCCAGGCAGCTCTGACTTCAAGCTGTGGCTGGCTGAGCAATCTGGGGTGCAGAAACGCCGCAGGGACAGCCGTTGAGGTCAGCACCCATTGCATGCTCAGAGCTCAGGAAAGAAAGGAAATGTGTAAATATTTGCACTGTTAGTGCCTGCTAACGGGTACGACTCTGACAGGCCCAAGGCACTGTGAAACCCAGCTCATGTGTGACCATGTGAGTCACTACAGGCTAACACTGCCCAAAAACTTGTGCTCTTGGACAGTGAATGGTATCGGTACAATGTCCCTATTCTTTATTTCATGTCTGCCATGTGGTGAATCTGTTAGTGTGGCTGTAGGAGCCAAAATCACTTTGGGAAATAGATGAAACGGATAGAGATAAAACAGGTTACTGATCTGTCAGGATGCACAAAGCTCAATCCTGATGACCCTGGTCATTTTGCTACTATCTGTAGTGTAGTTCACTGGAAACTTAGCAATGGTTTCACCTGTCCTTCATGACAAAATCTTCCTGAGCAAATGAGCCAGAAAGATGTCATGGGTTAAACACTTCTTTTGCCAGAAAAGTCTCTGTGTATATTCTTAGTGCATATATACATGAAGATGCATCTAGAATAGAAGAATCTATTATAGACATGTTCTAATGCTATTGTCATCACAACATTACCCGGGCGCTTTCGTATCAAGCCTTAAGGCCCGTGATTATAGCTCAACTTCTCCCGGGGAAAAATCGAGTGTGAAATACAGTGCATTGTTTTGAGAGGGTTTTATTTTGTTTGGGGTTTATTTTCAACATATATGCTGAGGTCTGACAAGATGAACACTGTTTTCAAAAATAGCAAAGTTGCAGATGGAGGAAATGATTTGTTTATGGTATTCTCTATCAAAGAAGTGTCACAGATAGATGGGTTTTACTCAAATATTAGAGTCTGCAACCAGTTCTCTGATTTAGCTGGGTAATAAGTATATACTCAGGCAGCAAGACAGCTTGCCGTTGGCTACATATATCATGCTCAAAAGTACAGAGGAATCCCAACAAAGCCACTAGTAATTTGCACTCACTAAATTGGATACAGATCCACCTTTTTTTTCTAGCAGTAGCCTAGAAATAACAAAGGTTTTGGGAAAAATGCCTGGGTTTGGTTGAACGTTTCTTCTCGTTGGCTATCTGCCACCACAAACACAGAGGGGATATAATAACAGTCATTTGGAGTTCTGTAAACCTTGTCATGTGAGGACCTCAGAATGCTTTCCAAGTGTTAATTAAATCCTCACAACATCCATGTACCCATGCATAGCAGATTTCAGGTTGTTAGGCTCTCCCTGTGACCACAGCGGCTCACTAACTCTCTTGCTCTTGGGAGACTTCAGACCCTTTCACACCAGAGACACGAGTTGCATCTCAGCCACTGCACTGCCAACCCAAACACCCGCACTGTGGTTTCCACCTAACTCTTTCAAAACAAAATTAGGTGAATTTTGCAGAGAAACTGAACCCCAGGACTTTAATTACAGTGAAGCTTTAAAACGTGTTAACCTGGTTTTTGGGGATAATGCTCTATTAGCGGCTTCAGAGACAGCAGCTTAAAAAAACACTCAGGTCCTTAGTTCTGAAAAAGGACACAATACCTCCCCATGTTGCTGACTCCAAGCAATAAAAGATCATGAGTTCACTCCAAAAAGTTCTTTTAATAGTCTTTTTGTCTGCAGGCTTTATGCTCCCTGCCCAGTTCTTGAGACATTAGAGTTTTAAAGTTCTTTGGGGTGGGAAAAGATTTTTCCCACAACCATAAAGAAATGAAAACAGATATTCTTTTCAAGTCACATGAGTCATTAAGCTAGAAAAAAATCAAATACGGCAAGGCCTGATATAAAACCATGAGAGTTAGCAGTGTCATTTGTTTACCTCTTTAACATGGCATTATTTTCTCTTAGTAGTCAGTTCTGAAAAGACATTCTCAAACTCTGTGCAGGAAGAGCTCTTTCTCTCTTATTGCACTCTAAGAGGCATCTGGCAATAGGTCTCTGAATATATCTGGCGTGATGATCTCAAACAACATTCCATCTGAATGCTGTTTTCATTTTTTTCCCCTCCTATGCATATTTGTTTAATCTACTGAGTGCATGTAAATAAGTCCTGCAGTAAGCTGTATAGAGAGGCAAGGTTGAGGGTGTGCTGCAGCACACACGGAGTTTTGCCTTGTTACCTCCCTTCAGTGCACTTCGTGGTCTTGGTTCTGCTCACCCTAAGTTCAAATCCTAGTAAGTCACCTACGGAGACAAGTATTGCATGCAGATAACAGTAAATATTCTCCAGGCAGCCTTATGGAAGTGTTTCTTTACCTTGAAACATCAACGTACAGTGCTTTATATCACCAACGGTGCACTCTGGAAGGCCATTAAGTCCTGTCTACCTTGTGATCGCAGAGGAAACCTCACAATGCTCTTAGTGGCTACCGTATAGTATAGATACACAAGAGGTAGCTTTAAAATGGATCGTTTGGATGCCTTAACAGCCCCACTGCTGTAGCCTGGAGCTCGTTTGCCGTGCCAGGAGACCTCTTCAGGCCATATTGCACATGCAAATCGTAATGATATTTCTTCTGTATTCAGCAGAAGTCTGTGCAAACTAAAGGTGGTCTGAAATGGTTAGCTAGTCTACTTTATAACTCAAAACACACCAAATAACAAACTAGGTTTCCAGAAATTACTTCCTCTGATATTGTTACAATGAATATACTTCAACAGTGCTAGACACAGCACCTTTCTTGGTTTATAATTAGTCATAAACCACTAAAAAATGTATTGTCTAGAAGCAAATATTACTTTCTTTGTATTATCTCTTGGTGATTGGCATGAAAGTTATGAAAGACTCACTGGGTAACAAAATAAAATACCTAAATGTCGTGATTTGTTTTTAATGGCTAATATAATTTTCAATTTATGACATGCTGTATTTTTAATTATGGCAAGGCCTTCCAAACTGTCCTAGATAAAGTTGCAAAAAATTTTAGTTGTGAATTTTTTCCCAGGGAAGCTTTATTTGGAAATGAGGTGTAAACAGCACTCCTGTTCCATATATCTGTTACACCACATCTAACACAATATTTGAGTGTTTTCCAGCCCTATATGCAGTAATATTACTAACTTTTTCTGTATTTTTTGTGTTCAGCCCTCTCTCTGAATTAAAGGTATATGCAGTAGAATGCTTTGCAGTATGCGTGTACAGAAAATACGATTTTTGTGATATATTTGTTAGAGAAGCAAGTTCAAAGAAACATACACTGCACATGGAATGGTTCTTGTTCCTGTGGGATTGTGATTCAGATATCAGACACTAACTGAAGCTCCATCTACTTCAGGTAGCCACCAGCTCTAACTTTTCAAACTTCCTACATCACTGGTAATCACAGTCTTTCTTTTAGCATATTCTTTGTTGGTCACTATCTTTCAAACAATGTTCTTCAGAAAAACTATGCAGCTCTTAATTTTTTCTCCTAAAGCAGCCCCAGATGTGCTTTCCATCACCCTTTTCCCTACCCAGCTTATGACAGGCCCAATGGTAAATCCTGGTTTTCCCTGTCACTCTGCAGTGCTCTGACCTCTCCCCTCCTATTTCTGTTTCTTCTCCTGAACAGTCTTAAAGAGCTCCAAGACCCAGCTGCTGAAGACAACACCTACAATATTTCACACATCATTATTCTCTAGGAACTATTTAATGCAAACACACTCATCTAGGTACTTACAAATGTCAGCGTAAATTCACCAAGCAGAAATTGTGTCAAAACAATCTAGATGCCGCCCACTGGAATGGGAAGGTTTGGGGACAGAGGGGAAGCAGTTGAAAGCAGATCATTTGACTTTTTAGTACAGTTTTTGACATTGCCTTATGCGATGTTCTCACAAGGAAAATTAGGAGAGGGAAGGTGCAAAATCATTTCAGTAATTCATCAACAATAGCTTGTTATCAAATTAGAGGGAGATATCAAGCAGAGTTTCCAGGGAGTTCAGCTGTGCTTCAGATTGTATTGAGAGTCTCCATTAAAACCTCAACAGGGGAATAAAGACTGTGTTCACTAAAACTGCAGATGATGCAAATCCTAGGGGGACAGAAACCACTCTGACGGACAATGTAATACCCATAAAAATCTCAATTGCAGTTCTTTGGCCAGTTTTAGATCTTCTGGAAAGATCCCAAAGGATAGTGATGGTAATGTCTAAATTTACTAGGGTTTATTTAATCTAAAGCCAAGAATTCTGAAGGGGATATGATAACTCTGAAAGACATGAAAGGCTATTAGAAGTAGTAGCTGATGCAGAGGCCAGAACAAGGTATTGCAGGCTTACACTATCACAAAAAGAGACTTTAGAAGCAGTTTCTAACAATGAAGACAGTAAAGCTCTGGAATAAATTGAGAAGGAAGCAGGTAGAGTCCCCACCAGATTAGACAAGTATCTACAAGAAATGGTGTAAGGTGAAGCTGGTCCCAACTCAGAGAAAAGATATTTCCCACCCACTTTTACATGTCATTGTTTCCAGTACCGTAGAATTTGAGTGCCTACAAAACCTCGACTGCATTTGTCCTCACAGCAAGACCATTAGGTAGGGAAATAAATATTATTATGCAATTTTTGAAGCGGAATGAATGAAAAGAAATGAAATGTGCCTTTAGCAAAGGCACAAAAAAGCTGCTAAGGCCCAGATCCAAAAGGTGCTTAGGAATCTCATGCCCATTCACATGCTGGTGATCCCCTGTAAGTCTAGCTCAGTACTAGGAACTTACTTACGTCTCCTCTGTTCATTATAGCATCTGAACTGCATCATTGTCCTTGTCGCATTTCATGTCCCAAGAGAAAAAAGAGACAATTCCTCTTCTCCTAACTTACCACACAAGCGTGCAGGCTAGAAACACCATGTATGAAATAATGGATCTAGTAAGTACAGTCTATAAACCAATATTTAGGTGTCTTGGCAACTTCACAGCGCATTTCAACTTTGATCATAATTTAAAAGGTGGCACTTATCTGTATCATGACTGCTCTCCTTTCAAACTCTTGTTTCTCATGAAAAGTGGGATAAGATGTCTTTGAAGCTATCAGGCATCAGGATATTACATTAATGTTATATTGACTCAGCCCTTCATCCTTCCAACATGTATAAATTGAGTTGCATGCAGGCAGATATGTGATGAGACCTTTAAAAGGAGATTGTGTGCTCATTATCATCACTATTACTCCATGTGTCCCAGAAAGGCATCATTGTGGGCCATAGTAAGGAACGCATAGAAATGTGGGACTTAGAAGAACAGACTGATGTTCCTGTCATGACCTTGGACATGTAATTTCCCCTTCCTGTGCCTCAGTTTATGCTTTTATAAATTGAAATAATGATACATTGCAGGCTACATTAATATCTCCAGATGAAAAGCACTGCCTGGGAGACAGCTACTGCTATTATCTTTATCAGTGTTTTATTTGGGCAAAATATTTTCCACCCCTAACTGCCAAGGGATTGCAGCTTTAAACAGGAAACAGAAAGCTTCATCCTCATTCTAGAGAAACAGAGACACACAAATCAAGCACATTTCCTTTGGTCACAATGGAAATTTGTAGCTAAAGCAGGGATCCAATTTGCAAGTCAGTGCCTTAAGCACAGACTTTTTCAGGTGTTCTCCCTGGACATTAAAGATTTAGTGGGAATTTTCATGAGAGAGTGGATTTGTGCCAATATCCATGGCTAGAATATTTCCCTTCCTCTCAAGTTATGCAGAAAACAGATTGCTGATAGTTTGCTGGCCTGCCTGACACCCCAGAGGTGACCATATAGCAGTAAAGCCGCACAGATTGTAAATTATAAAAATCCTTTCATTCTATGAAACAGCAATCAAAATCTTACATGGTTTTTGCAGCCATTTATTTGAACCGAAGGTGCAGCAGAAGGAAACTCGGCACTTGCTGCAAGGTGCCAGGGGTCTGGAAAAGTCCCAAGGAAAAAGCATACCCATTCAGAGGAGAAGGATGAATCAAATTTTGAAACTGGGTCAGTGGACTGGGGCATAAATCCTCCCTGTTCTGCACAGCAGCTTCCTTTCGTTGTCACTCTCTGCACAGAGACCAAGGGGCAAATCTGGCATAATGTCATAATTGTGTATTAGCTGCTGTTACCATGTTACACACCAGGCAAATCCTTTCCTCTTGGTTGCTCCTTCCACCATCACTTTCTCTCTGCCTCCCTTGTTTCTGAATTTCTTTTCCTCAACATTTCATTCCCTGGTGCTACTCTCCCTTTGCAACTTAGTGGGTTTCATTATTACTGCCAAGCCGCATTCTGTTCACCAAAAATGATCAACGTCTAAATAATAGAATTGATACTGATGTATGAATATAGCACCTTCACTTCTACAGATTAAGCAAAGATTGTGGTGCTCAGACTTCTGATTCACTGCTTCAGGCTGTTGATATACCTGAAGTGCAACAGACTGAATATCATATACTTGCTTTACATGGAAGGCTACCTTCTTCTTTGACTGTTTAGGTCTTGGAGGCCAGACAAACTTAATATACCACTGGATCTAGGCCAGAAACTTAGGAGGGATCACCTGTGCTCACAAAACATTTTATGAATATTCTTACTAGAAGAATTAAATTTCGAATAGCGTTTCCTGTGCACTTAATATATTTAATTTATCAAAGGTTTTCTGTCCCAGCTCCCATAGTAGTCAAAGTCTAGGTACTCTGCGTAATCTGTTTTTACTACCCAGGAATCAATGTCAAGAAACGACACCGGTGGCTGCCTGGGCTGCATTAGGCACTGCCCAGCTCTGGGCTCCCCAGTACAAGACAGAGTTGGACATACTGGAGTGAGTCCAACAACGGGCCATGAAGATGATTGAGGGACTGGAACATCTCTTGTATGAGGAGAGGTTGAGAGACCTGGGACTGTTCAGCCTGGAGGAGAGAAGGCTCAAGGAGATCTTATTAGTGTGTATAAATACCTGCTGGTGGGCAGTAAAGAAAAGGGGGCCAGATTCTTCTCAGTGGTGCCCAGTGACAGGACAAGAGGCAATGGGCATGAACTGAAATACAGGAATTTCTGTTTAAATATAAGAAAAAAGTTTTTTTTACTGGGACGGTGACTGAGTACTGGAACGGGCTGCCCAGAGAGGTTTTTTGGTGTCTCCATCCTTGGAGATATTCAAAACCCAACAGGAAGGTTGGACTGGACAATCTCCAGACATCCTTTCCAACCGTGGCCATCCTTTGTTCCTATGTTTTTGTGAAATAAAATATTTTAATGTGGGGAATAATCAAATTTAATTTAACTGTCTCCCCTGGGAACCACAGTACATTACTATGTCATACAGGAGTAGTGGGGAAATAAAGACTTGCAAGTTCTGAACATCACAGGGAACTAATGCCATGGGAACAGAGGTCTGAAGGGTACATCCAGAGCAGCTGAGTTCGGTCCCCTGCTCTGTAGGTCATCATAACAGATAATCCCTATTCCAAATTTAGTTATAAATTAGGTCCAAGCACACCTGGGAAGACCAGGTATTTCCAAACTGAAAAAGGAAACCCAATGGGGACACTTGCAGAGACATCAGTCACACTCCCCACACGCCAAAATGTCCCTGAAGGAAGATGACCTGCCTTGTACGGTGTGGCTGGACCATGGGGAAAAGGTGAAAGCCGTGTCGGAGTTTGAGACGTATTAACAGTATCGTGTAAAATAAAGGCAGCTGGAGAGTTGAGAAAAAGAGGTCGAGGTGCAATACCCTTCTTCTCGGGGTGGGTGGGACTAGTTTTCGGGCTAGCTGACTGAAACATGTATTGTCATTTTACTGTTAAATGTTGTGTGGACATCCAGTATAAATATAAGTAATGTCATTTAGGTCCATTCAAAAAAAGAAAAAGCAAAAAACTTTGTTTTTGCACAGTTACGAAAAGAACAGGAAGGAGTAAAGAGTGTTTATGGGCTGTTAATAACACAATGCTGCAATTTAGGCTTCCTTTACAAAATAGTGCCCACTATCTACTATCTCATGATAAATAGAAGCTGTATCGCATGACACTTGTGAACAATGGGTGAAGTGGATATTAGAAAAATCTCATTTATCTTCTGCTTTATTTCTTGATAGAGGTCCTTGTCACCATGGCTATTATGTGACTAGCCCTAGAAAGGCCACCTCATTAGTTTTCTTTATCAAGACAGCAAGGTCTCCTTTAAAGGGGTAGCACAGATTTTAGATTCAAATAGAAAACAGGCTTCATTGTCTGAATGTGTTTCTACCTCTGTTTTCACAGCTTAAATACGTAAGTTATTTCCATAGCTGTCAACCAGATGACATTAACACTTCTGTGATGAGGAAGGAGTCCCTGGAACAGAAATATAAAAATGGAATTTTATGAGCAGATTGCTTGTATTTGCCTCATGCATTTCTTTAATGCATGTGGCATTTCTTTAATAAAAAAACACACACTGAAGGGGAAAAAAAATGAAAGCAACTTTGTGTAAATTCTGTAAATCTATTTTCCCCTTTGTCTCTTCCACTCACAAATACATCTTCCTCTTGTCTGACAACCACTTTGAAAATTTTCCTCTATTGCCACCAAAGCAACCATGTGAGTGTCAACAAATCAGTAATGATTTAGAATATGTCAAAGGAAATTCAACATTTTTGTCTCTTTTCAAAAATCTTAATGACAGGTAGATAAAGTTGGACAACACCATCTCTATTGGCTTTCTCTGAGTTTTGCTGGGTATTTTTCATAGAACGAAAGAGCTTGCTTAGTTTCTGCAGCAGGCAAGGCAGAAGAGTAGCTGCAAAATCTGATAGTGCCAAATAGTTGTATTAGCCATGTCTAGCTTTCTGCATAATTAAGAATGTTTTGAATTTAGTGATCTAGAAGATCAATGATTACAAAATAGTATTGGGTTTTTTCTTTGTTCTGAATTATGATATAATAGTAATTAAGTCTCAGAATACACTGCTAGCTTTAAATAGGTGATTAAAAGTTCCCTCTCAATTGATAACTCACTAGAGAAGAGCCTTAGAGGTAAGAGGACACTGAATGGATCTGACAATACTATTAGCTTACTGTATAAATCACAGTGACTTATTTCACTGCATTTTAAATTAGGATAAAATATTCAAATGCAAAAAAAATGGCATTAATACAACATTAAGGTTAGGAATTTTAAGGCACAAGATCAGGAAATGAAAAAGCTAAGGCTCTTTCAGTAGTAATCCATATCAGGTGTGTGTTTTCAGTGAGTAACCTGAGTGATAAATGTTGTAGCTAAATGCATCGAAAATATCCTAAAAATAATAGGCCTAACACTTGTTAGGAATAGATTAGGTACACGGAGTTTGAAATTCCTATTTGTCTTGTATTTACAGTTTTGAATATGAAAGAATAGAAATGAGAGTGTGGTTTTTTCCTTGAAGTTGTTGCATGCCCCCCTGCAAACCTTCTGGGAGTAGTTTCCCCACCTGTCATGTCCACTAAAGAAGCAGAGCAGTCATGCTCCAGAAGCTCACTATGAAAGTAGCACCAAGAAAGTACAGGAACAGCTTGCACTTCAGAGAATTTGCAAGTTCAGTGTTAGAGTTAACAGATGCAGGAAGAGTTCAGCGAAAGAAGATAAAATAGATCACCATGGTGGACAGATAGTTATTGACACTATGAGTCTGTCCTGCTTTGGATGAAACATCCCTTAGGCAAGGTAGGTGCAGACTCGTCGATTAAACCACCAGTGCAGAGTTCCTTGTTGAGCTGCTTATGTCTGAAGCGAACTTGTGCTCCTTTAATGCCAGTTTTGTTACTCCTCTGCTATTGGTGATTTTCTTTTGGGGATTTCCTCAGTGCTTAGGAAATAAAGGAGACTGAGAGAGAAATGGAAAATGAAGATTCCCTAACACTTCATTTCTCAGTTGGTTCCTACATTTCTAACCATGCAGATGTTTTCTCTAGGAGATCCTTTTATTTTAGGGTCCTTGAAAGTCACATTCCTATTCCATTGGAGCACAATCGTTCCACTCTTGAATAAGTTTTGTGCCAGAAAAAATTCCATCGCATTAATAATACATATCATATTGGTTACTACATTGTGTAGGTCAGCATGTCATTAGTAATGGATGCATATGAGCTGAAGAAATCAAAGAAACACCTGAGCTTTTTTTTCCTAATGGAAATGGCCTGTCAGGGCTCTGAACACTAGTGCTCAGGCCAAAGCCACAACAGCAGAAAAAGACGAGCGCTAGTGCAAGCGTGTAGGAGCTTAGTCTAAATAGACAAAGCAAAGTGGGGAAAAAAGCTGGGGAAATGGAATACAGATGTGGAAAAATGAGGGAAATAACCTAATGAGTACAGAGTGCAGCTAGATGATAGCAAAGCTGGGAACAGAATCAACTCCACAGACTCCCAGTTCACGGCACAATCTAGAAGGTTTGGTGGGTGGCCATACTGGGAACCTATCCAATTTGTTGATCTTTCACAAGCCAGTCTAGAATGGGAAAAAAAAAAAAAAAAAATCCGGGTTTAAAAGCCACTTGTTTGAAATAATAATGTCCTTGGAGAGGGACAGATATTTTAAATGTCATTGCTACCCACTATTGCATATACTGGTCATCTCCATGGTCTGGAAGACCACCACACAGAGGTAGACCAGCCAGTATAAATACCATAGGCACTCGTTACATAACAAATCTTTATCTATCTACCTTTCAGAACATTAGATCAATCTGCTCTGAACTTTGGTCTTTTTGCAATCATAAGTATTATTGTTTCCCATTCATAGCAACTGCAGAAATAGCAGGGGTACTGCTGATGGAAAGACTGTGACCTTACTTATTACACCACCTGTGTACTCTTGAGAACCCTATAATTGAAACATTACATGTTGACTCACCTTTTTCTTATGATGTATTGTAACTTCTCAAGGCTAGAGTTTTCAATCATGGATTTTCAGAGTTATATCAGTGAAAGAGATTTTAAATCTATTCTAGTCTGAGAGAAGCTGG
Organism: Haliaeetus leucocephalus; assembly: GCF_000737465.1. Classification (NCBI taxonomy): domain Eukaryota; kingdom Metazoa; phylum Chordata; class Aves; order Accipitriformes; family Accipitridae; genus Haliaeetus; species Haliaeetus leucocephalus. Next base: position 14,701,355 of record NW_010973187.1, on the reverse strand, counting down.
TCCTCTTCAAGAAACTCTCCATCTTTCCTAGTTATTTTATTTCATTAAAATGAATGTTCTAAACAACTCCTTTTTCTCTTATAGTCCAGTTTATTCTTGAATAACAATTTATTATAAGGTTTTCTATTAACCAGGAAGGATTCTATAGTTGGGCCACTCAGGACTCCAGCATATCAACACTGCTCACCCTCTTCCCCCTCAAAGACCCATATATCTTTCTTACACCACATATAGATACAAAAATATCCTCCCGCTACTACTGCATCTTGCAAATGTTACCCCCTCTGTTCCACTTGTCTCCTGCAAAACCTCTTACGTACATGCTACCTTCAGTTCCTCTCTGCTACTATTCCCAAAACAGGGAACCAGGAAAGTGTCTAAGATGTGCTCATCTTGTAGAGGCAGCCTGTGCCATTTGTCTTCCCAGGAGATACCTCCTGATGGGAAGCAGTCAGACCATCTGCAGATCATCCTCCAGGAGATTCACCAAACGATTTATTATGAATGGTATATCAGCCTAATAAAACCTCTTAGTACTGTGGGGGAAATTACTATGGAGAGCAAATATGTTTCTAGCTTGAACTAATATGCTTGCCTAAATATCTTTTGAGGTTTGGCCCTTGTTCTGTCAGATGTTTGAAGGATGCCAATAGCCAGAGGACATTTCTCCCAATGAACTCTATGCATGTTGCTCATCTACGAGGGCTTGCTGCAGCCTCATGCACGCAGCTGAGAGATGAAGGAGCGGAGAGAATAGCTCATCCATCTATGGCAGCTTTCCACTCCCATGGGGGAAATCAGCTCTCTTTGCTAGCAGAAAGCTCAGTGATTAATGCATTTTATCCTATAGTCCCTACAACAGTAGCCAAAAAGTGGGAGGGACTTCTAAGGACAACTGTTTCCCTAGCTGTGAGAAATGTATTCCCTCTAAACTGACACATAAAATAATGCTAATGATAACCAAGCAATGCTTTGGAGCTTCTGATCACCCTGGCTGTTTTTTTCCCCATATTTCAACACTTTAAGCTAGTTAATTACAAGTTAAAAACCCTGCTGAAAAGCATGTCACCTCCTGTAGGAATAGTTGGGGAGAATATGTTAAACGAAGTTATAGAGAAAGCTACTTAGAGTTGGGAAAACACATCTGAAATATTCTCAGATTTTAGAAAGCTTGTTTGCTGGATAACTGGAGATCAGATTACAAAAGAAAACTGAATCATTGATAATTGACTGTCTGGAAGCACTGTTGTTTCTAGGCTGATGTTATTTATGTCCTACCCACCCTTACACACAGTCTCCCCATTGCAAGTAGTAGGACCTTCTGGATATTTTAGGGTTCAGTATTGTGGAAGGTTTCCAGAGACTTTCCAAAGACTTTTCAAGGGGACACTAGTTAATATGAAGTCCTGTGGAAGAATTCAACCCAATTCTTGGCTGACAATTGCCTGATGGGTAAACGGACACAAGTTCTACTTCCTCAAATATAGTTAGGTACTCAGCATCTACTGATTCCACATCAGTTAGATGCCTGATTATATTCAAGAATCCCAGTCTAGACCTCCTTATGACAGATGGGATACTGTTAAGGATCTCAGAGACTTTGAAATCTACTAAGGTAGTAGTAAGGAATTATTACTGACAACAGTTTTGAGTGAAAATATTTAATTCCCTTAATTCTTTGAAAAAATCTCTTATTTTTGAGAAGTGGCATGTCATTCCTCACCTAAAATTCCTGGCATCATTTCCAACTTCTTTCCTCTTAATAGAAAGATGTTCCAGAACACTGCTTCCATATTTTACATATTTTAAATAATGAATGTCTTCTGAAAGAACGCATGAAAATTATGCTTGGCTTTGGTTACTAGAGAAGTTAACATAAGCTACTTAGATTACTATTATAAAAATATTATTCAAATGTTTTTACTAATATAAGTCTATATTGAGAGCTTGATCATGAATGGCTTTTGTTCTTCAAGTTCTTCTTGACCTGCGTAATCCTTCGGTTTAAATTCTTGAGGGAAAATAAAAGCGTATTAAAGAAATCATGCTCTGTATACAAATAATTTTTCATTATTTGCATAACGAAGGAGTAGTCTTCCTATTATGCATTGCTTGCTTCTTTCACTGAAATATTTCTTCACATCCAAAAAATAACCAGCCTCGAATCACAAAGGTCTAAATTTTGACAAGTGATAAAATACTTTCATTGCAGTAATTTAAAATAGGCTGCACCAATTGCTACTTTTTCTGTCAAACAGAAGATTACAAAAGATTTGCAAAGGGAAAAAAATACACCCTGCCCTTTTTGCTGGCCTGTGGACAATTTCCTAACTGCTTTCTACTTAAAAAAAAAGAAGGAAGGAAGAAAAAAAAACTACCTGAGTAAGAATAAGGGAAGTGTCAGAAGGTGTCAGAGAAATCCACATTCTACTGAAGAGACAACAAGGAATTTCTAATTTTGACAAATACTCTGTTACCAAAGTAGCAAAACCAGACTGAGGAAAGGGAGGAGACATTTAGCATGTTCATAGTGCCATGAAAATGTGAATGTAATTCATCCTGCCACAGCATGGCTCCTTTCCTCCTCTAGAGTTTAACCACCATAACACTGTTGGTGAATATGCTGCTGTTATTGATGAAGTTAATGGTTCTGGTATTATTAGATAATCAATAGAGATTCCCATTTTCAGATATCCTAGTACTCATTCTCATAGATGATTTTCCTCAGGAGTATTATAATGGTTTGTAGTCATCAGCTGATGGTAATTATGGAAGAAAAATATTTCAGATGAGAGAGAGATGGAGATTGAGTGGATTGAGCAAGGTCACTGAAGTGATTTGGAGATTACTTTACAATCCAATTCCCATCTCACCCCCAAAACATATTCATCTGCATGGTGGATTCTTCCCTTGAAGACACAAGCCACAAATATTACTGTAAAACTTTTCCTTTCCTGTGGGAGTGTGGCAGTGTACTGCCACCCTCTGCTGGAATATACAGGGAGCAAGCACATTCTCCACCTCCCCATGTCTATTTGGAAAGAAGTGTGGATTGCATATTTTCTTGTCTGATATAGGAAAAAATTAAGGATTGTGGAAGGTTAATTTCACATCATACTTTAAACAAAAAAAAAAAAGAACACGGGAGGTTGTGGATCTGTTTGTAATAAATTTTATTGCAAGACGAGTATGCACTAAGTACATAAAATTCAGTTCCTACAACTCTTCCAAAAGAAGTAATGGGAAGGAGAGTTTTCATGGAGTTTGGTCAGGGATCTTTGGTGTTACTGGTTGCAGTTGTGGACCTCTAGGGATTCCTTGGTTGCTTCAAACTTTACAAGCATTATGAAAGGAATTAAACAAGCTTCCAGTTACGACTTTTTGCAACACTCCTAAACCCTGCTAGAGCACAACTAAAAGCAGACAGAGACACAAGTTTAGCTACTGTCCTTCCTTTATATGAACCAAGGTCTACTTGGTATTACTCAGGTTCTAAGGCAGAATTTCCTGCTTTTTTACAGTGGAACCAAAGTCTTTCGAGTTCCAAAAGCAAATAAAAGGTGTGATGAGATGGGCAGGGATAAATTATTCAAATAAGATCAAGAGATCAACAACTTCGCTTATATGTTTTTTCTAAAGAGGTACAATAATGCCCATGTTTTTAAATGCAAGTGATGAAACTGGGCACCTCCATTTCTGTTTGTCCAGTTTGGTGGTTTAAATGCAGGTAAATGATGCTCAGTCCTCTCTGAGTACCAGACTTCCCCAGAATATTATAACTCCCTATACCAATGTGCTGAAAGCTAATCTAATCCCCTCTGAAAGCTTAGGTTTATTTTTCCATCATCCCTAATGTGCAGGATGAGTTCAGTTTCTAAAAAAAAAATTTGAGCTATTAAGATCAAATTCTGACCATATGGGAGTTACAAGAAGGTCTCAGTGCAGGAATATTCCATCATGTTAATTGATTACTGCAATATGTTGCACATGAGGAGAAGGAAGGAAAAAGAATGTTACGAAGATGTTCCAGCAGGTCCCGTCTTTGAGTAATGCAGATCACTGAGGATTTATTGTCCAAGAATTTACTGGGTTTATTCACATTTGGCTCTGATTTAAGGATCTGAACCAGATTCTTGAAACAAATGGTAGACAAAACCTTGACTGCACTTGAGCTAGGTTCTTTACAAAATGAAGTTAAGTATTAAAAAAAAACTTGGCTTTTTTAGGACAATCAGATCTTTGCACCTAGCTGTCCACAGCTGCTGTACAACACTGACTTAAATGGTAGTCTGACATGCACTGTGATAGTTTCATGATCATAACCTATGTATGATCACCTAAGATTTTTTCACTGATAATTTTTGATAACTTGGATTTATATTAGGTAAGCAAAAATAGAAGGCATTAGTTTGGGTAATCACCTACTCCTAAAGTGGTTTTCACATTTATTTCTAATCCAGGCTGCATTCATTATTTTTGTCTAAAAATGCCTTCATTCTCTGTGTTTGAACCTTAGCTATATGCAGCAAAAAAAACAAATGGAGGCAACTACAGTGTAAGCAAGGGAAAAACCATGACAGTTTGGGAGACAAAGTGTAGCATAAGGGGAAAGTTAGGTTAACATTAAAGCTCAGTATTTAATCATCTTCAGTAATAATTTGGAATTTAAAATCAATTCAAATTACTAACACAAGGTAGGTTTCAATAAAATCATGGACACTGGACTTGTGAGCCATCTGTGCCATATACTGAAGCTTAACTGCATTACTGTGGTCAAAGTACTGAATTAAAGGGAGTCAGGAAGGGGACAAGGGAAGAGAGACAAGAGGTATAACCTCTAAAACCTCTATAAATCTAACCTTCTTCTTTCCTACTGCCATCATTAGATTCCTACTCTGCCACTGAATAGTCTCAGGTAGGGCTTTAGCATTTGACAAATGAAGGCAATTTGAGGATTTTATACTTGTGGATACATTGCAGGACTTACTGTGTGACTTAAAAGCATTTTTCTTGTAAATCAAATATTACCTTGGAAAATAACAATACTGGCAAATGAAACCAGTGAGGTGCCACTCAAGACTACAGTCCTGCTTTAATCATGTTGCTGTTTAAGAGTTTAAAGCTTTTAATCATGCCAGGCTGCCACGTTTTGGGTTAAAATTCACAGGAATTTACAGATGTTATTTTGGCCACTGGAGAGCTCACCTGTTAATACAACAGGGACTCAACTGAAGTCATGAAAATTTTTTGCATTATTATTTTTTGAATACCCTACAATAGCTCAAAGTTTGAACCTACCTAAGCTCATATGTGACAAAGTTACTGAAAAATAGGCTTAATTTGCAATGACTTTGCCTCTTTTGTTCTTCTGTATTTTGTCTGTATGCTACACATTAGCAACTCATTCAGTGTAAAACCAGCATATTTTGATGGCTTCATATCTTCATAGCAGTAGCCTGTGTTGACTTTTGTATTAGTACCCTAACCTTGAATTAATAAATACATAAATGAATTCTTACAGCTATGCTGTTTTCAGTATCCAATCGAGGCCAATGTGATTGTATGATAGCATACAGGCCAACAATTAACTGCTTAGAGTTTCATTGAATAAGGCAATTCTTTATCTTTCAGATGAATTATCAAATAACCACCTATGAGATACCAGTCCAAAATATAAAACCAAATTAGTCGTGGGTTTTTTTCCTCCTAGGTTTAAGGACAAACCTAAGGGCCAGCAGCAAACTTCAGGTTCAGAAACCAATAGGGGCAGAAAATGTATATAACGTACCGTTATAGATACATAACCAAACAAAATTAGAAACCAACTAGTTGCTATTGCAAATAAACACTGGAAAGACGTGCTTTAGTTTTATGAGCATGTAAGTCTGATTTTACGGAATATACTGCATGAAAGTCTAAGCCTTTTGAATATTCTTTCAGCAGTAATATTCCTCCTGTTGACAAATCTTTTAAACACCTTATGCAAGCTACACTTCATGCAAATCAGATTTTCAGAGGTGCCATGTGAGAACACATGCATTAGATCCAAATCCACCAGAATGCCAGGGATAAATGCATGTTGCCAAGTCATGGGAAGATCAGAACAGTTTTTAAAAAGCAGTCTTTCTAGAATGTAGATTCATTTCTTCATAACACCATTTTCCAGACAGATTTATTTCTGAGTATCAAGTTTTGAGTTCATCTTAGTTTGTATTTCCGAACCCAAGACTGTCAGCCAGATATTTGAAAAGCCATCTATTTCTCAGACATTTAAACTAACCTATTCATGGATATGCATGGCTTGTAAACCTACTTCCATATACCAGTCTTAATGAGATTTTGCTCTTCAGCCTTCTAGTTATGGGCAAAACAATCTGGTTTTGTGACTCCAGTGTGTATGCTTTGAATTTGAAATAGACTTGCACATTTCTGAGTCTCACTTTTGTATCTGGGTGACAATTTACATTATGCACAGAGAAACACAGTTTCAAATCGGTAATAAAAACAATTTAATCTTACTTAATTTTCTGGATTTCATCTATTTTCAGTTGTGAGTAAGCATAGAAAATTTACTGAAGTGTCAGTCTAGAAAAGAGTTCTCAAAAAACCCCGGTATAATTCTTAACAGCAATTGTGTCCAAAATACACCCCATTTAATATGGAGTAGAGGATGTATAAGCCATTTCCACTGCAAGCACAATGCCAAACAGCACAATAGATTTTATATTTCTCTCAAGGTGTTGAAATTGTTAATTAACCAAATTCAATTAGAAGTATAAAGGACTGTATCACCATAATCCTAGTCATTTAACCTTTAACAGCTCTGAATTATTAGCACTGTGAAGTTGCTTGTGTATAGCCTGAGAACTCATCGTCAAACTCCCTAGGTGTTTGCTATGGACATGCTTACGTGACTGCCAGTGCCTGAGCAACCGCACTCAGCCGACACGCTTCTTGCCAGCTGACCCAGGTTATCTGACCTTCTGCAGGCTCCACTCTTATCCTATTTGTAAAAAAAAAAGGCAAATAGTCTTAAATCACCATTGGGATAGTTTAACACATTTTAATTTGCATCTACGGGAGGTGACAAATGCACTTAGAGTCAAATCAGTAGAAGTTTATCAAAGAACCTTCATTTACAGTGAGCAACAACATGTGAGCACTGGACTAGATGACTTCCAGAGGTCCCTTCCACCCTATTTTTTTTCCCTGGGTTTCTATGAATTACGTAATTTAGTGACTAAATTGCATCAAAGATTTGCAAACAGTGAACTCTCATAGCCAAGAAAAGCAATCAGAACATGTCGGTTGGACTAACCATCCCTATGCTAATGTTATGATACATCTCAGGTAAAGTAACTCTTACTTGAAAGGAAAGGAATTTCTATCATTAATGACTAAGGTGCCGACACCAAAGGGTTACATTGGAATATCTGTAGCCCAGACCAGGTAACCAGTTATGTCCCTGAACTGCATGCAGTTTTTAGTGCTGCCAAAGAATCTTTTAAAGCTTACCTGGAGCAAGAATAAATTGTTGAGGAATGAGATGTGGGAATGGGAATATTACAAAACTCACGGCTGAGGTAGAGGCTGTAGGGAGGTAGGCTATAGCCCCAAGCTTTATAGGTTTAAAGCTCCTGATTTGTTATTGGACAATATGTATTTTCTAATAACATGTTGCTTTTTCTTCATGGACTGTTGCATCATCCAGTTCTGAGCAAAAGCCTGACTCTTACCTCTCTGAACTATGGAGGCTGATCCAAAACCAGGAATTTTGCCATCAAAGTCAGACTGGGAAGCCCAAAACAGACAAACTGGGAAGTCAGATGACTCAGAGGACGTAGTCCCAGACCTGTAACACTTCCTTAGCTCATGTTCATTGAGTATTACAAATACATGTACTCTAAAAAGTTAAGCTAAACTAAAATGGTTTTATTATCGATTTAAAAGATTCAAAAACTTCAGAATCACATGCAGAACACTCACAGTGTGAGTTACAAATTGAATTCATTCTTTTCAAAGTCTTCATTCAGGAAAAGAAAATCAATTTTTTGAATGTAGTTGGCAGGCAGGTCAATTTGTAGTAAAGCTGTTGTTCAAGGAAACTTTGGAGCCTCATATTGTCCAGGTTTAAAAAGAAAAAATAAATTGATTTAATTTTAAATAATGTAAATTATGCTCTCATCTGGTTTCTGATGTGAGTCTGTCAAAGACTTGGACTGCAGCAAATGAATCAGTTCACAGTTGTTTTGTGGGGGGTTTTTTTAGCTTGGTTCAACGTCTCTTACATTGGTATTGAAGAGCCCATTTGACAGTCTAGTTCTGTGTAGGCAGGCAATGAAGAGGATGGATCTTGCATTAGGTGACAGGACAGAGCAGACAAAGAGGAGGCAAATGGAAGAGGTCAGAAATGGATATACATGAAGTGAACAGCCAGTAGGAGAGGAAAAATGACCATTCTCATTCATGGCTCGCTTAATTAATAAAGGAGGAAACAACTCAAAGGCACCACACCAGAAGTAGCTTACCATCTCACTTCTTAGTAGCTTATGTGGGATGAGTAGGAATTGCCTTCATTCCTAACACATAATTATCTTTTACCTAAATACCTACTGTGATGGGTGGGTGTATTGCCTCTGGACCAAACCTGAACAGAAGTAGGGCAGCAGGGATAGAAGGTGAAACAGTGGTAGAAAGATAGCTTGACAGGATTAAATTGTTACAAGGTCATGATCCTAGATACAAATCAAACTACTAAAATCAAAGGGAATTAGCTGCTTGAGAACTTTAATGTGGACATATGTGATTTCATTTTGTGAGCCTTTCAAGCCACAACGAGTGCAGAGACACAAAAAAAATCCAAAACCACCAGTCTACGAAACATTATATGCCAATAATTTTGAGGTTAATATTACCTATTCAGTAATAAAATCCTTGGTACTTCCACCTTTGTTTTCAGCATTTTCAGGTTGGATCACCTTACCACAAACAGCAAAACTCCAAATATTTGTGAGACTTGTCACAGTTCACCTTGTCTACTTCTTGGGGCTTCCTCTCACCAACACTTAGATGAAGATTTTCACGGACTGCATATTCAAGTAGGATTATGCTTTCCCAAGTGTCCTGAATCAGAAACCTAGAGCTTTTGACTGGGGCAGCCTGAGAGACTCTACATCACTGTCAAACTTCTTTTTCATATGGTATGAAGCCAGAGAGCGGGTGTGACACTACTTTGTATTTAGGTTAACTGAAGGAAATAATCTTCTTTAAATATTTCATATTGACTGGACAACAGTGATTTTCTGTGTTGCTCCTATCCAAATACTATTCATTCCCTACATTGTGGAGGTAATAATCGTCCTAAGTAGCCATTGGCTCAGATTTAATCAAAACTTCATTTCTCAGGTGGAATAATACCATTTTCTGCAATGAGACACCAACCCAGTCACCATAGAGATAGTAACAGTACATACCACTCAGTACATCAATAATTTTCTTTCCATGCAGCCTGGATGGGCAAGGCCTGCTTAGTACCTGGGTTATAGCTATGGTTCTCAGTAGCTACACAAGCACTAGTGACCAAAAGAAATAAAATTCAATCCAGTCATTTTGTAACGCCTTTTTGAGTCTCATTGTATTGGTAGCACGTTAAACTTTTGATTTCCAAATTTAGAGTAGACATGTTGGGTGAGTGTAGAAACTGCCTAATGTTTTTATCTTGTTCACATATAAGCCTGATTTTGAGCATGCAAATAGACCTTTTGAAGTTGTAGAGAATTTGCATGTGACACTATACGTATGCTTTAGCAATGTGCTTTATGGAACTGCTAATGATTTTTGTCCTGACCATTTTAATGCCCACTCTAGCATCTGTCATGCATGAAATTCCTCTTACCGACTCACTTAGGTGGATAATCTGGCATTTAACTCCTATTTTTGCTGAGTTAGGTGCATTTTGCTTTCATCTTTATTCTAAGCCAATACGGTGTTCGGTGATTACCTTTGTCAATCCTCCTGCGCTAAATTTGAGTATACTCACTAAATAAACTGCACTATAAACAACTTGTTTGGTATGTAGATAAGAACTGGATCCTTTTAATCCCAAATTGTTATTACTTCAGGCCCCAAATGTGTAATTTAAGGATCAAAGCCTGAATTGCTATCATAAATGCAATTCAATAACAAGGAAAACCTGAATGATTTTCAGACAAATAAAATCAGGCTAAATCAATGTAAATCTATAACCATTTCTCTCACACCATTTAGTGTATTTAATTTCATTTTGTATTTTTCTTTGTTAGGTCTACAAATAGAAAGAGCTCAAGGTGTTAATCAGCTGAACAGGTAAGAGTCAAGTTTTCCCTAGGACTTCAGAATTTCATATTAATTATTCTATTTTTCCACTCTCTATAATATAAGATTATAATGAATTTATAATATAAGATTATAATTTAGTTATCAGATCTTGTTTCTAATTTCTATAGTTTTATTTACACTAATTTTGCACAACCTTTTCTATGCGTTTTTCTTTTAGGCAATTTTCATATGTCCTTTTAGTTATTTCACATATGTTTAATATTTATTGTTTTTCTTGTTTTAGCTAAAAAAAAAAACCACAGGATTATCAATAAAAATTACTTAATTGGTAAAAAAAAAATAAAATCCTACAGTTTAATGTGAATTGAAATGTTGGGAAGCAGTAATATATATAGGATACGTCAGCTGTATAAAAATCCAAAGTATATTACCCAGAGTTTTGGATACAATTTCTGCATTCTCTCTCCTTCACTTAAATATACACAGATGCATGCAACAAGGTAATGCGTGCAACTTCAGTATAGTCTACCTGTGATTGTGCAAACTTTATCAATAAAATTTAATCAATAACTGAAACGGAATTTCGGACTCCCAACCTGTGGTTAAATTACACTTTTTCTTTCTATACTAAAGGTTTAATTACAGTTTACAAGGGCTGAAAAGCTAGAAGAAAAATGACAGCTAATATAAATACTTACTTGACCATCATCTAGTAAATACATAAATCTTTTCGTCCTTCCTTAGGTATTCAACTCTTTTCAACACAATAACAAGGATTAGGTAAGTTACAATGATAAATTATTCCTTCCAGTTCCATATTCTATTTATAGCCTTTTCATTCATTAGGGTTTTTAATTTGCTTTGGGTTTGCTGGTTTTCATGCTTCCATGTATTTTTTAAGAAATAATTTATTACAATTCATATTTCTTTCTTTTCAAAATTATAATCCAATTACTTTCTCAGTAAACAAGAATTCCTCCTTTTTATGTGAAATGAACTACCAAGAAAAGTGGTTTCTGATTAGACAAGCTAATTTTGAAAGGACAGATAGAATCAAGCAATGAACTGGATAAAAATAATGATGGAGCATACCTTGTTAGATAACAAATGGAACAGACTTTGGAGACAATTAATGCAGGAGATACTTAATGCTGAGATAAGTTAAACAAGCTTTGTCTTATTTATTTGCTGCTATAAATCAAAGTTAATTTCCTTAAATAATGTACTATAGCAACCTAGCTAGCATTATGTTTCTGTAAACACATGCCACTGTAACCCACTTTGTTATTTCCTACTTTATATGAAAATCCCAGCAACCTTTGTAGGAGTGGGTGTGTGGGGGTGTGTGTGTGTATATATATATATATATTTATATATATATGTGTGTGTGTGTGTGTACATAGGTAGGTAGCTAGATGGATAGATAGATAGATCGATCAATTGATTGATCCAATAAGGGAAAGTGATCTAACAACATTCAGGATGAATATTGCAGGAAAATGTTTGGTAACTTCATCCAATAGATAAACATGATTTGTTTTACATTAGGTTTCCAAATGATTAAATTACAGACTGTGGGCTGTAACTTGCTGGGCTTGATTCTGTTTCAAGTCTTACAATAATGTAGCAGTTTTTACTGGGCTGTTGGAAAAATTGTACCAGAGTCAGATGGTCTGAGGGATATTTTTTTCCTATATTGTCTCTTTGCTGTATATAGTGAGTGTTTCTAAGAAGAAGCATAAGCAAGGAATTTTTTTGAGTAAAAAGCTGGTGTAGTAGACTGAGAAAAAAAATGCCTATTACTCTTATCCTTTTATGTTCTGGAAATGAGTATATGTGTACATAGTTCTAAAGCAAGAATCAAGTTAGTATTAAAAATATCCCTGACCCATATTAATGACTTGCCCCCTCCAAAGGAAACAATCTTGCAAAGCTAAGCTTTGTCAAACTCCAAAGGTCAAGTGTAAACAATGTCAGTTTTAGGACTTTAAAAATGTGTACAATATAATCAAAATGAAATTTCAAGTTCTTTAATACAGATATATGATTCTGACGGTGTCTGTTCAGCTTTTTATTCAGCAGTTAAGCAATTGGCAATTTAGTTAGGAAGGACAACATGTAGTTGCTCATCCCTGTTCTGTGTGTCTGATGGTTTTTGTTTCATCTGAAGCTAGAGAAATTTTACTAAGACCTGTTTGTCTCACCTCTAAGAAAGAGAAATACATTTTCTTTATCTTCCTTAGCAATAATAGTTCCTGGGCAATCTTCAAGACTGCTTTCAAACAGTAGAGAAACACTATGTGCAACTATTAAGAAATCTGAGTTTGACATAATTCTCTAACTGTATATTGTAATATTGCATTTCGTATCAAACTAAAATTTACTGCTGTGAAAGATTCAGTTATAATACCATTTGTTCATCAACTGCCTTCAACTAGAAGGTTGCTGAAGCAAGCACATCATACACAGTGGTTTAAAAAGGAACTGGACTAGGTTATAGGGAGTCAAGACACGTTTCCTCAGCAACCCACAACTTTGAAGAGTGTAGGAAATGCTTCATTTTCTCTGGCAACATGAGGACCTAAGTGGTGAACTTTCTCATATGATTTTGGGAACAAATGACACCAAGGAGTCAACGCAGGACTTCAGGAGCAGGCCTAGGCACCATGAATGGTTAAGGATACTCTCCTCCAGGCTACCTATGGACCCAGTCCAATGTTTACTGCCAAATTGCTCCATCTTCCTCTTTCTGTGGCTTTATCTCATTAGCAGGAATTGTGCTGCTTCCTCTTTGCCTTGTGATTTGGAAATGTCCCAGTGTCATGAGGAAAAACAGCACTATAAAAAACTTTCAACAGTTTCACAGGGAGGATTCAGTCCTCTCGGCACCTTGATGGGTTCTTCTCCCCTTCTGTGAAACAAGGCAAAATGGAAACAGAGTCCTCCTTCATGTAGCCAGTCTTGGGTTTGAGTAGCCATGTTCTTCCTTACAATGAGGGACTTCTGTAGAAGAGTTGTTTTGGACAGAGATGTGTCAGGCACTATACCTCATTGTCCTCCACTTACATCAATCCTATCATCTTGAGTCTGAGGAGCAGCTCTTTACAGTCCAGTTGGAATAGCGTAAGGATGTGATCACTAATAAATATGAGTAAGCATGTTCCCCCACTAGCATAGTATCCAACTCAAGTTTAACAGAGCCATCAAAAAGACTGAATTTTAAATGTCTGCTGATTTTTAAAGACATCAGCAGAAAGCTAGCAAATACTACCAGTACCAAAACCAGCCAACCTTTAGTCTTGAAGAAGGGAAGGGAATTATGAGTCTTTATCTCTTCCTGCAATCCCTCTGGGGGCCCACATGCTGTGACAGTATGCAAAATAAACTGTTCTCCTGTGCTCTCACAACTTGTATGAAACCAGTCCTTCTACTTCTGTTTGTGCTGCAAACTTCAGTTTTATCTAATGCTTTAATAGGAAAAACTTTAATGGTATTTCTGGAGAAATGAGAATAATTCGCCTAAATGTGTGGATGGCTCTTATTACAAAAATATTCACCCATTCCATCTCTGTTTCCTGTTTTCTGCTTTTATTTTTTTCAGCACCCAAGCAACAAATCCTGTGGATGGTAATTTTTCTTGGTGAATGGTAACCTATTTCTAAGCACTACCTATACTAAAACTTTTTTATTTACTTCCAGACACTTGCCCTCATTCACTTCCTTTTGAAAATTATATTTCCAATTCCCTCTTGTCTCTCATTTCTGTACCTGGAAGTCATCCCTAACTGCCTTCTCTCCCTTACTCATCCAAATTGCACCTTAATACTGATCCATTAAAACAACTTCATAGTTTCAACATCAGAAATCTGTTTCTCTGCCTCTTTGTATCCTCCTCCAATCACCAAATCCCATGCTTCCAGGTATCTGCTACTAATGCCATATTGCTTGTCTAGAGTTGTGGCCATTCTCATTTTTCTACTTATTCCTTTCTCTACTATATCAGCTTCCTTTTGTCATGGCTTTCTGGACATACACTGCTAGAGGAGTACAAGATGTACAAGGTTATGCTGGGAGGTAGAGCCAAGCTCTCAGCACAGGGCATGAGACTGGGTTTGTAATATGTGTAATATCAAGATTTTTTGGTGTGGTTGAATAGCACCACCATTCTTTGCTTATGAACCCTTGCCTAATTTTGTATCCTTTCTCATCTCCTCTATTCTCAGTTTTCCAACAAGGACCTTGTGATTTCCTCTTGAGAGCTCCTACCTTACATGAAGGTTCTTTCTAAGATTACTATCTTTCTGGCCTTGTGATTTCTCTTAGAGTACCCCCTGCTATCCTGTGACTATCCTGCTTACTAATGGAGCTCATTTTTATATGGATTACAGTCCTTCTGCATTTCAGAAGTCCTTAAAACATCAGAGAACTACTCTGTCAGAGAACCATTGCACAAATGCAATCACAATTAAGTGCCGCGTGTGTTAGTAAATATGACTGAATCTCAACTTCCCTGCCTGTTCCTGTTCAGTCTCATTATACATGTATTCAGTAAGGAACAAAAGTGAAAGATTAAATAGTCATCTAGGTTTGTGGAAAGATAGGTTTCGGTCAAGATAGTCATCGCATAATTCTGCATGTTTTACTCAGAACTTGTATTTTCATTTCTCATGGGAGATGTTGTCCAGAAAAAGACTTTTGCCTTCTCGTGTCTGAATCAGACCCTCCAGGCAGCCCATACTCCAGTCAAATGTGACACAATTTAGTAGTTGCTATAATACTGGCTTTGATTTGAATTTTTTTTTGGGGGGGGGGGGGGGGGGCGGGG
>NW_010973187.1:14480635-14686203 GCF_000737465.1 Haliaeetus leucocephalus | reverse complement strand
GTGGGGGGGGGGGGGGGGGGGGTGCTAAGGTTACGTGTAATCCAGGCTTTCATCCAGCCACAGAGCAAAAGATTTAACACATAGGCAGGTTGTCCTTTAAGTTTCAGCTGTCTTAGGACACGTGCAATGAAGTATATGGGAAGGGGTAGAGACAAGCCTTGGAGCACAGATCTCATCCCTGCTATGGAAACAGAAAGGGTGATGTGTTGCCGTTTTAGCCTGAATGGGTAGGAGAGACAAGGGTGAAAAGACAACTGAGTGCAGGAAACACGGTGACGGGAGAGTAAGAACCATCCTGAAGAGGAGAAAAAGTGCTGGAGGCAGGTTGTAACAGGAACCAGCTGTCATTTCAAACACTTACTGAATCAAACCTCCTCCAGCATAGCCCTGTGATGGAGCTTGGGGACCAGGGAGGTCTCTAAGGAATGATGGTGAATGATCTAGCCAGGAGACAATGAAGATTTCAAGGCTTGCCTGTATTTCATTAGAAAGCTAAGCAAAATCAGCACATTTCCCGGGAAACAGTTCTGTATTGATGAACCAGCATTTTCTGTAAGAAGACAAATATTCTGTTGACAGGTTTGACCAGCTCTATTTTCAGCATTAAGGGATCTTGTGCTACTTCTCTCTGTCATATCCACTCTGGTCCTTGATGCAGGAATTGTCATCTTTAGTTATATTTGCACATTGCCTGCAACACTGGCTGGAGGCCATAGGCTACAGCACAAATAGGCACAGAAGTCAAGAGACCTGAGGTGTTTTCATTTCCATGCCTATCTAATTGATGGCCCCTCTAACTAATGCTGCCAGAAATTGATACTGTCACATCGCAGATCAGCCCTGAACAAGTGAACCACATACAACATTCCATATTATTTTTGGTGTTGCTGGCATAGAAATATACTACGGCAAATCCCCAAGTTGCCAAATGAGTAGTTTGTACCCAAGCAAAGTATAATCGCAAGTGGTGACACTGATCTCCTCTCTTTTGTGGTGAAGTTGATATAAATTTAAGTTTAGTTCACTCTTTTTAATTTATTTCTCCTTTTAATTTCCTCTTTTCATATAGGGGAAATTATGATCTTGTGAAGCTGACATTAAATGATCAAACAATATTGAACAACCTAATGAAAATCTTAAGCAAAAGTCATTGTGAATTAGGTATTTGCTAAACTGACAACACAAGCCTTTGTAAACCTGATATTGTTCTTATGTAAACTCATGAATGGAGACTTTCTCAAATAAATTACTTAATAACATCAGAGAGTCATTGGCTGTGTAAATATATCCCAGGGGCGGATACTAAGATTCCTGAATTTAAATGTTCAATAGAACTTCATATTTGTCACCTTTACTAACGAGTTTTTCCTTATGAAATCATTATTAGCATGAAAAAGTTAAATTTTGTATCTAATTTCTTGAATTAATGCTGTTTCAAGACCCTAAGGGTTTGAAAGTTCTTTCACTGGAATTCATCATTTACATAATTTTCATAGCCCCAATCCTTTGCTCTCAACTATGAATGCACATTGTGATTTTTTTTACGCATTAAGGCAGCAACTTCTATTTTTCTCTACACAAAACAATTAACAGAAGAATAACAGGTAATAAACATTTTTAATCTTTAATGTTACATTAACAGTGTAGTGCCATATTTCATGCTTTCGCAACAACACTGCCTGCTGATTGATGTCTTTCTGGCTCCTCACTATGAAGATATTTGATTAGAAAAGGAAAAACAATTGAGTTATTTGAGATCAGTGGAGCTTTCCATCATTTCCTGCCTGAAATACTTGAGAGTGCACAGCAGCATGGCCAGATTTTTAAGTAGACTAGACAATATTTTCTCAACTCTACATTATCATAGTTCAGCCATGATCTATGAATGAGGTGTTTACTTGATATATTTCTTTTTTGTGTTAATAAAGCTTATTAGATAGGAATTTTATTATTTCATAAGCCCAGACTTTAGACACCAATGCAACACAGCTTTTGACCAAAATATCTGTTGATGTTAACGTCTCCTCTGCCTACTGTTACTAATAATAATTTTTATTACTTCAGGTCCTTGTGGACTCAGGATCATGGACATATGGTAGGCATAAGACAAAGATGTAGGACAGACCCAAATCTGAAAAACACTATCAAATTAGTGGCAAAGATAGGCCTAATATCTGGGAGCTTTAGGTTTAGCATAACAACTGCAATGGAAACATGACATTTCAGACAGTATTTTGAACAGAAAAACTGAACTTAGCTCTGTGTTGAGGCTAAAGTTGTTTGACAACAACTCCTTCCATCCAGTGGTTTGCTCTGGACTACAAATCAATTTTACATGGCAGACACATCCCGTTCCCTAATTTAACAATGTGCATGACAATTTTTTGAGTATTATTATTATTATTATTCCTGTCTGTGTACAGGGAAAAGACTAAGGCAAATGATGCAATATGTTTTGTGGCAAACTTTTGATTAGGATTCAATGTGAGATTACGATTCTGCTTTTAGGTTGCTTTTTAGTTGCAGATACCTAAAAAGCTATTGCACCCACATGAGATGCACTGACTCTGCTGGCTGCGTCTGCCCTGGCTGTGATGGGAACTTACCACACCTAAAGGAATTAATTCTGTATTTTTAACATTTAGAGTCTAAATCTGGAGCCAAATGTGACCATTTGCTTTTGATTCATTTGCCCATGCATTCATGTTTAGTGCTATTTGAGAAGCCTCATGTCATGTTCTCATATAATATAAGAATTAACACCACGTTCTCACACCAGCCCCTGGAATTAGTTTATCCTATCCCAATTCAAAATGGAGGAGCAGCTTCATAAAGTTTAAACTGAACACAATTTAGCTTGCATTGCTAAATGCAATGCAGTACAGTGAATACTGGGGGTTTTTTTTGAAACCAGGCTATTGTGCCTCAGATTTCCTCCAGTCTTTTTCAAGGTTTCTGTAAACACATCCTCTTGGTTTTCTGTAGAAGGAAAATCACATATCTGTGTGTTTTCTCTCCAGTCACCAAATGTCTAGAACGAACTTCTAGGTGCATCATCTAGATTCCTATTGTTTTCCAACAGAAGTTTCAAGTGTTGTGTTACATGTTAATGTTGCTGCTCTTCCCATCCAGAGACAGTCCTAAAATGATGGAAAAAAGATGAACAATCTTGAAAATATTGTTAACGATTAAATCCAGATGTTACAATTTTTAGTGATCAGTGTTTGATGTAGAAAAGGGCTTAAACTGAATACTGAAACAGAATGAACACATGAAATCCTGTAAGTCTATCTTCTGACCACCAGCAGCTGCCTTGCAAACCTGGTCCCACATTTTCTCTCTAGACAATTGACTCTGCTTGACATAATGGAGGAAGTCCAGTGTGTGTGATCAACTGTGTACAGTTTTCAATTTCCTACGAATTGTGTTAGTTGCTTGAAAATAGGTGAAACTGTAGGAATTAGGCATCCTAAAGCTATTCATTTTGGACTCCAAACAAACAACCTCTGAACAGCTTGTTGGGAGGCCTGGCACTTAGTTACAATCAAATTCAATGATGGCTTGCAATATGCATGTCAAAACAAGGTCAGCCATTTGAGGCTGCTCACTACCACCTTTCCCTTTCCACAAGCCAAATCACTGCCCAGATGCTCGTAGAGGATTGTTATTACCATAATGCCAATGTGTTATCCAGGTTAAAAGTGGTTTTGCTATTGATCCAAACATACACTAAGCCACTGGAAAACTTTATCAAGGAGTGCTATGCTGCTCATGAATGCCAAAATTCGACTGGCTCAGAATTTTGAAGGATTTTGAGCCATTTGCTATCTCCTAAATCTATGTTGTAAATTCTGGTTTATAAGATATGAGATATTAAATGAATCCAGATGTTTGGGTTTGATTTTTTTCCCTTGCTTTTTCAAGGCCATTTCCAATAGCCAAACCCCCAAACCAGCACTTACCAAACATTCCCACTGATTTCTGTGGGCTCTGGATGCAGCCACTGGAAAACCTGCACTTGTGTCGTGGTTTAACCCCAGCCAGCAGCCAAGCGCCACGCAGCCACTCACTCACTTTCCTCCCACCCCATAGGATGGAGGAGAGAATCAGAAGGGAAAAGGTACGACTCATGGGTTGAGATAAGAACAGTTTAATACAACAGAAAGAAACTAATAATAATAACAATAATAAAATGACAATAATAATAATAAAAGGATTAGAATGTACAAAACAAGTGATGCACAATGCAATTGCTCACTACTCGCTGACCGATGCCCAGACAGTTCCCGAGCAGCAATCCCCCCCAGGCCAACTCCTCCCAGTTTATATACTGGACATGATGTCCCATGGTATGGAATATCCCTTTGGCCAGTTTGGGTCGGCTGTCCTGGCTGTGTCCCCTCCAATTTCTCGTGCCCCTCCAGCCTTCTTGCTGGCTGGGCATGAGAAGCTGAAAAGTCCTTGACCTAGTCTAAACACTACTTAGCAACAACTAAAAACATCAGTGTGTTATCAACATTCTTCTCATACTGAACCCAAAACATAGCACTATACCAGCTATTAAAAAGAAAATTAACTCTGTCCCGGCTGAAACCAGGACAACTTGACATCCATCGCCCTGCTGAGATCCCAGCCGATGTTCTCACCCTGTGCTGATGTGCTCTTCAGATATAATTGCTTGTGATTTGCAGTATCTCTTAGTAACCCAGGCACTCTCCTTCTTGATTCATTCCAGTGACAATGGGCACAAATTGAAAAAAAAGCCCTTAAAACTCAAATTAAAACATGTAACTCAAATCTTCATGCCATAGCAAGGTTTGACTGGTTATAAATAAAAACTACCTGGACTGATTTTAGGATTTTAAGAAAATACATTGTTGCCCTGTAAACCAAAGCTGTGAAAAATATGACTAATGGTACCAGGACAACACTAGCTACATATTCCCATCTGTTTATCTGTTCTAGCTTGACTAACTTAGGGATACATTCTATTCCACTTCAGTTAGGGCACTGATTTTAGGTCTGTGGACCGAAGCTTCATCTATCTGTCCACCAGAAGATCCTGAAGGCATGCCAAACTTGCGTTTCATAGCATCATTCCTCTATTTTCAGCTTTTTTTTTATGTGTATATTAGACATCAGATTGGAAAAAAAATCTCTTTTATTAAAATTTCTCTCAATGTTGTAATTTTCCTTTTGTATACCAGTATCTTGTGACTTTCCTTCTAAGAAATATACAGTTCTTAGGGATATTTTACTCATTGGTGTAGAATTGCATCCTAAGTTGGAAGAGAATATTCATGAATAGAAAACCATTTTGTTTCTTCTGTGTTGTCTGCCTGTAACTTTGGCTTCGCTTTCCTTAGTTTGTGTACACAGTAAATTTTTCCATGTCATTTATTGTCACCATTGTGATTTCTATTGTGTGACATACATTTTCTCTTTCTTCTATTCAGAAAAGAGAAGATGGACTGTCAGGAAAGATTCCTTTTATTCCTATCCTGCTTTATTTTGATAGAATGCAAGTTCATATTGTTGTGGGGGTTTTTGTTGATTTGAATTGCTGTAACAGGTGCTTAGTGCATCGAATGAGCTTGTACATTAATTAAAGAGGGAGAATCTCAAGCTATGTAACTTAATAAGGAGAGGTTAACTGACTTGATCAGAGTCTAATATTTGCAGAAGGAAGAATTTTTGATAATCATTGACTCTTGAATTTAGCAGAAAAATAGGTAACAATATCCAGGCAATGGAAGATGAAGCTTCACAAATTCAGAGGTAGAAATAAGATACTCAGAGTGTAATTAGCCATCACAACTTCCCTACAGATGTGTTAGATTCTTTGCTGCTTGCAGTTTTGAAGTCTTAATAATCTCCTGACAAAATCACAATATTCAAATACAATTTTCTGCCTGGTTGTGATGCAAAGCTGAAATTCCTGGTGTATTGTGTAGAAGAGCAAGCAAGTAGTTTTACAAGCCTTGTTGGATTTCACCTACATTTATAGCAGAATGCTGTCAATTCACTCAGTCGTCTCCATCACATCTTCCATACGGCAGGGCTGCACTCTTCTGCTTTGTTTGCAAGGCCTCCATTGAAGTTCTGATTTGCATCCCTATAGGGTGCAAACAGTACAGGACCAATAATAATAATATTTAATAGGATTAATAGCCTAGAATGTGCAGGTAGTTGCAATATTGTGCAGTATGGAGACACAGATGCCTTCTCCTAGACAGCCTGACTTTAACAAAGCATGACCCATACTCGAAGAGATTGATTAAAATTAGACTATCAATGTCTATTTGCTTCCTGGATGGAAAAGCCCTAGTAATAACAGCCTCTACTCATGGCAAAACCAGTGGGGTGTTTGCACCTTACGCTTTAGGAGTGGGATTCAGGTCAGCAGATTAGACACCTAATGTGAACTAATTCTAAAGTTATGTCAAAATATTCTTCATACTGTCAACAGAGAAGGGCTTCCAGAAAGAGTCCTACCTATCTAAATTTAGTTTTTATATCAAAGTCCTGGGCCCAAATCAACTTGTTAAACAGCCTGTTTCTCTTCTTTAACTGTGTAACAATTCTAAGAGATTAAATCCCTAATTTAGGTAACTACTTAGGTTTCAGGAAAACACTTTATAGTAGACCTCCGATGACCTTCAAAAATTACACTTCCCATTTGCATTTTGCTCCCTAAATACTTGTGAGTGCTGTCTAGCCTCAACGCCTGACAGATCTTCTCTTTCCCTCTTTAAACTCACATTTCTCTTTGGTAAGGTGGTCTTTTAAAAAATTTTGGAGGGATTTGTCAGACTAACAGTAGGCCTCTTGGGACAATCATCCCCAATTCTCTTCATAGCCAAAAAAAAAAAAGAAAAAAGAAATAGTTGTTTGTAAGACATGATTCATCTCCTGTAATGTACTGCTACATATGAATTGCATTCTAATGATGCCTAGTTTTCCCTATAACCACAAAGTTAGCCTAAGGAAATTAGGGTTTAGATACTGACATTGTAGATGTCTGAAGTTACATCAGATGAACCTTCCAAAGGTTGTCATGCCAAGTTTCCTCATCTGGTCAAATTAACAAAGGTTGAACAGAACCAGATGTAACTCAATTACATTTCAGAAGACCTCTCAGAATAGCAGTAAATGAGTTTTTTATTGTATTGCATGCATCATTCATTTACTATTTTAATGCAGGAGAAAAAGCTTGTGTTACACAATAGCAAAAGAATGGAAATAAATTTTGAACACACTGTACAGAACATTTCTCCTGAATAAACCTTTAATATGAAAATAACACATCATATGTGAAGTGCCATCAGTATTTCTGGTGCTCAGACCCAGAACATGCCGATTACGCTTTGGAGTGCACACGTGGCATTTGGATACTTAGTTGACGTTTTAAGTAATTGAATGTTAGGAACCTACATCCCATCCCTCTTGCTGAAAATGTGCTCCCAGGGTTCATATCCTAGAGAAGTCCTTGGTCATAGGTATAACAACACATAGATGAAGAGAAACGGAAAAGATGTTATCCATAAGGTCATACAGCTTCTTTTCATTGTGAAAGAATATGTTTTTTAAGTCAGCAAGGGATTTGGAAGTGAATGTCAAAGCTTTCAAGGCAGAGATTTCTTTTTCAATAGGGAGCGGGAGTTGGGGAAAGTGGAGGTATTGGAGAGCGTTAGGTTTAGAGCCACAGGTATTGCAACTACCCTGATACAACCAAGAGAAAGAGAAGGATGCTAAAGGATGAAAAGGAAACATAAACAAGCCCTAGGACAAACATTATTACTCATTGTCCTTTACCATGGAAGACGTTAGAGTGAATGATAATCTCAAATGCCTCCAGCCTCTCATCAAAAGAAAAATGGAATTTTATACCCATTCTTTGTTTAAAATACAGTTCTGTTCTTTTTCCAGACTGACCTCAAACGCTTCCCTCTATGTTCTACTTTGTTCCAAAAGTCAGCTTAAAGGGGTACAGGTGAGAGTGGTGTCACATATATGATGAGTATTGGGGTCTATACCTCAACAGCAGCTGTAGAGCACTCTTTTCCCTTGTGAACCTGTTAAGCAAGTAGATACAATTGCACTGAAGTATGACTGGCTCATTTTATTGCAACTTTAAGTTCTTTCACTACTTATGTGCTGAAAGCAAGTGAATTTAGTTCAACTCTGTGATTCTGAATGGGTTATCAGGAGTAAGTGGCTTTGAATTTTAGTCTTTGTACAGTTGCAGAGCAAAAACTTCCTAAGGGTTGGCTCTACTAAGTAAACACAACATGAAATCCAGCTGGGAGTTTCTCTGTAGGTTTGGCTGTTTGTTGAAAATATCTTTTGAAGTTCTCAGATTCATACCCTATCACACTAAAAAGCAACACCAGGTAGCATCTCCTGGCAATGTTCATGTACTTGCTAATAAGGACTCCAATGTACTTGCTAATAAGGACTCCTGGAAACTGTAAAGTTGCTAGATACAATTCTCAAATGGTAGAACTATATAAAGTAACTATTTGCATTTTATTTCCACCAACCTGAGATAAAATTTCACACTGTTCAGATACGATTGCATTTGTATCCAATAATATTGCATTTTTACCCAAAACAGAAACAGAAAAAAAGACCATTTCCCATTGTGAATCTTGTCACGACAATTTGCAGTTGGCCCAGTTCTAGGTTTTATTTTCTTAGAATGCATCACAGCTACCAGTCTGGGACATATGAAAATGTAATTGAGCTTGAAATGTCATCTTGATAGCAAGTGATACAGTTAATTCTGTTGGTAAATGTTGTGCAGTGCTAATTGCTAAGTCTAAATTTAACAATTAGTTTAGAAAATCTGAAGTGTAATTTATAATGGGATATAAGCTGCAGGCTTCAGCTTGTACTGACTTTTTTATTATTATTACTTACACCAGTTTAGGAGGATGCAGCTGAAAAATTTTAACCAAGAATCAAGATGCATGCTTAATTTAACTTCAACCAAATTTGACTATACATCTAGTAAATTTGCTATGGCTGCAAAACATGTTCTAACAAATTGAACTTGTATAAAGCCTTTTGCTTTCTACAGTTTGTAATTATACATGAACTGATTTTGTCATCCTAAACTTCATTAACTTCTTTAAAATTTTCATTGATGTTGTCTATCAGAGAAGTTGGTTGGTACTGGTCTGTGTGTTTTCTACCCTTTTAAAGAGGAATGTTGCTATATTTCAGCTTCTGGGGGTTTGAAACCTTGGATTAGTCACACATTTTACATTGGGCGTTCTGCAATACAAAAATCTTTGAGATAATAAAACATCAGCAAGAAGGACATAAACTGGAGATGATAAATTCAAATCTTATTTTCCTCACACTAAAATATTTTGTATTGCAGAATCACTGGATAGTTGAAGTTGGAAGCGAGCTCTGAAGATCATCTAGGTCAAATCCCCTGCTCAAAGCGGAGTCAACTAGTGTAGGTTGCCCAAGATTATGTCCAGATTTGTTTTGACTTTCTCCAAGGATGGAGACTCCACAGCCTCACTGGGCAACCAGTTCCAGTGTTTGATGACCCTCACAGTAAAAGAGTTTAAATGGATTTTCCTGTATTTCAGCATGGGCCCATGGCCTCTTGTTCCATTGCTGAGCACCACCGAGAAGAGCCTGGCTCCTCCCCACTGGTTATTTGTACACACAGATGACATTACCCTGAGTCTTCTTCTCTCCAGGCTAAACCACCCCAGCTCTCGTGGCCTCTCCCCATTTAACAGGTGCTCCAATCGCTTAAGCATCTTCCTGGCCTTTTGCTGGGCTTGCTCCAGTATGTCCATGCCTG
Source organism: Haliaeetus leucocephalus (assembly GCF_000737465.1). Classification (NCBI taxonomy): domain Eukaryota; kingdom Metazoa; phylum Chordata; class Aves; order Accipitriformes; family Accipitridae; genus Haliaeetus; species Haliaeetus leucocephalus. The sequence continues at coordinate 14,676,374 of NW_010973187.1, read as the reverse complement.
TCTTGTACTGGGAACCACAGAGCTGTGCACAGCACTCCAGAAGTGGCTCACCAGTGCTGGGCAGAGGGGAAGGATCACCTCCCTCGACCTGCTGGATACCCTCTGCCTCATGCAGCCCAGGATGCCATTGGCCTTGCTTGCCACCAGGGTGCACCATTGGCTAGTGGTCAACTTGAAGTCCCACAGGACACCCCCCCCCCCAGGGCCTTCTTTTCCAAGATGCTTTCCAATCATTTGGACCCCAGCATATACTGGTATGTGGAATTGTTCCTCCCCATGTGCAGGATTTTGCATTTCCCTTCGTTACCTTCATGAGGTCCACGTTGGCCCATCTCTCCAGCCTGCTGATGTTCCTCTGAATGGCAGCACAACCATTTGGAGTATCCATCACTCCTCCCAGTTCTGCATCACTCACAAATTTGTTGAGGGTGCACTCTGCCCAACTACCTAGGTCATTAATTAAGCTGCTACACATTACTGGCCCCAATATTAACCCCTGGGGTGCTCCACAAGTGACTGGCCTCCAGGTGAACTTTGTATTCCTGATCATAATCTTTTCAGCTTGACGGTTCAGCTAGTTGGCAGTCCACCTTATTGTCCCCTTATCTAGTCCATACTTCATCAGCTTGCTTATGAGGATGTTGTGGGAGACACTGTCAAAAGCCTTACTAAAGTTGAGATAAACAACATCCACTGCTCTCTCCTTACCCACTGGGCTGGTCATTTCACTGTAGAAGGCTTTCTGGTTAGTTAATCATGACTTCCCCTCTGTAATTCCATACTGACTATTCCCTGTCGTGGGGGTGAATTTAAAAATGAGAGAGAGGTTTGCGTCGATTAAAGAATCACCTCCAATTGTGTTAGCAATAAAAAAAATTATTTAATAGAAATTTGTATAAAAGTGAGACTTCACAGAATTTGTTGGCAAGGTTCGCTCTATTATTTACTACATGGATAAAATGCACACAGGAAAATTAAATCAGAATCAAACTAAACTTCTGTATACTGGGACCAAAAACATAATAGGGTAAAAGGAAATGTGGAAAAGGGTAAGGAAGACCCTCCCATTTAGTCATGAGGTTCAGAGAAGACCCTTTTGCTTTCTAAACTCCTGTTGGAGTCTAGGTGCAGCTGGATCGACTCCGAGTCCCAGACTTGGTCAATGCTTTATATCTAAAGGGATTATGAGTGCAACAGCAGCCTAAAATTCATTCACAGTTGAATAAAAATCACGACAATAGTTTAAGTATAAATTTGAAAGCAATAACTTATATCTTATAATGAACTTGCTATAACTTACTTATAATATACTTGCTATAACTCACTGATAACTTATAATGTACTTACTATAATTTACTTGCTATAGACTATTCAGGTTAGTACACATGCATGCATAAAGACACTAAGAGAAATACATAAGAGAGTAAAAGAGAATAAAAGAGTAAAAGAGAGAGAAAAAGAGGTATACCTGTTCAAAATTCCCCTCGAGGTCAGTAAAAATATTCACTTCGAATGCTTTGACATTTGTCTCAATGGGCGAAGGGTCGAGCCTCAAGGAGCGAGCAGAATGAGCCCAGGTCGTGTCGGCTTTCTGCGACAGACCTCTGATTTTTGCAAACAGAAAAGTTCATGAGTTATGAGAGTTGTCCCGCTCAGAGGGAGATACTGGTTGCAGCTTGCTGCGGTCCAGGAGAGCTCAAAGGGTCTCACTTAGTACCGCTGTTTATAGGTTTGGGAGATGATTGACTTTCATCATTAACAAATTTCTAGAATCCCACTTGCACTGGAGAATTCTGAGACTGTTTGAGAATAACTCAAAACACAGATACGGCATGCTCCAAGCTTGTCAGGGGAGGATTGTAATGTCTCAGGGTTGTTATGAGAAAGAACTGGCTGCAGGTTGCTGTGAGAACTGGCTAGCTCTACTCCCGTCCCCCCACCTTCACTGGGCAGCAGGAGTCCTTGAGACCCACAACATATCTCCGTCTTTAGCTGTGTAAGAGTTCCTGGCAAGGGTTGCTTAACTGCCCGACTCATTACACTTATGCTAAGGCCTAATGAGCCTTCCCAAGCCAGTAAATCAGCCTGGAGAGGGGGAAAGAAATGCACCACCACACTCCCAAACACCTTTTCCTTCATGCGTTACTGCTAGTTTGCAAAAACAATAAAAATAATGAGAGTTGTTGCTACTTAAATACAACAATATGCAAGATGTACTTAAGTTTTCATTTCAGCAATGCTTTTTTTTTTCTTTTCCACTTATGCTTCATTTCTTCTGAATTCTGCCTCCTTCAAGTATGCAAATCTGCAGTTAGTCACCCTTTTCTGTTCAGATCTTAGATACAGCAGTGTACAGATATTTCAGTTTTGTCATTGGCAATAAACACAACTGGATTTACCGAGTTAAATAACCCTGAAAAGATTCATTTTTGAGAAAGGCAAGATCCTCAGCTAGTATACACTGCCATGTTTCACTGAAGTGTGTCGTGCCAGACTTGCATTGGCTGAATATTTGGCTCCAAAAACTCCTTTTGAAGTCAATGAACTTCTTATTGCCAGCCCTGTGGAATGTGGAACATTGCACCCATGACATAATCTTTTAGGTAGAATCAAGATGAGAATTTTCCTCTCCAAGAGTGTATTACAGAAGAGAGAGAACATGTTAACTGCTTTTTAAGCTATACAATTTGTTACAGAACAGTCACTGCTCAAGCATGAGGGAAAATAATGACTGAAAGAATAGTCACACAGTAAATAATTTTCAGTCCACTGAAAGAGCATTCTTGCTCTCCCACAAAACTCCAAAGACAATACAAAAACTTGAGACTGGTGATGATAACTTGATTTTTTTCAGCACTGCCCCAGCTTAAACAGTGTAATTTTCCTGTTGTAGAAAAATATCTGAATGACAAGGCAACACTGTAGTTCAACACCCTGCTTAGTATTGACCTTAGGTATGAATTGCCAGTTCACTACTATGAGGAGACAGTTACGTGTCTTCTCTTCTGCTTAACCTTTCTTTACATGAAATGACTCGCATTCCCTGTGCCTTCGATCAGTCCTCCTGAGCAGAGTATGCGGAGCATCACAAAAACTCAAGTGACATTAATGACTATTACTCTGGGTTCTCAGGGGATGGGGAGGAGGTGTGATGAACCGAAATGTGCGTCACACAACCACAATGGCAGCTGCAGAAAGAGGAGGGATTTCATCTTCTTTTTAGCTGTAGGATGTGCTGAATGAATTGAACACTTTCTGAACCAACATATAGTGACTTGTCTAGGCTTGTGTAGGTTTTTTTTCTTTCAGTAGCAGGTTTGCAATCTGAATGAAAAGAAAATAGGTTAAATGGAGTCAAAATATTACTCTGCTAAAGATGCAGAGGCTTGCATCTGTTACAGTACCTGTTTCACAGCAGTCTTGTACAGGATTGCTATGGCATTCATATTGCCAAACTGGAAGTAACATGCATCTTTTACACTTTTGTTGTAGAAGTAGTGACACCTTGTCAGACCTCTTTACTGAAAGCCAGGTGAATTAAATGAGCCTAAAAGCAATAAACTATATACTTTACCCTATAATCATTGAAATGAACAAGATTGTATTTCCAGCCATTTTCAGAGATTAAGGTTAGCTCCAAGCATTAAGTATGACTTTTAGTGTTCTCTTCGTACAGTACCAAAGGCACAATAAATTAAGTAAGTTACTATGGTCCATAAGATCATTGTAAATGTAATACATCTCAGTTGATATAAATGAGCTCAGTTGGGATTTTATATAACAAAGATGTGCCTTTAAATGATGAATAATATTTCTGCCTTTTATTAGTTGAACTAGAAAAGGTTTTTATCTTGCATCTGCAAAGATATTGTTAAAATGTAACTTCCAGGGATCTCATCAAACGGATTTAGAAGCTTGCACATCAAAAAAGCAAGAGAGGCAGATGGTCAACAGAGTTCTTCAGGTGAATTTTGTAACAATTACAGAGAGGTAGCTTGGCTGTTAGTAAAGTTATAGCATTGGGCATTAGCAACATCATAATTTTATCTACATTAAGTGCCCAGCAAGATTGTAATAGTTCGCATTTAGAAGAAGGGACACAAAAATGTCGATGATATGGATACAAATCAGGATGGAGGTAAGGAGTTAAGGGGAATACAACAGCCAGCTTCTGAACAGTTCTTCTGTAAAAGAAAATTTAAAAAATATTTTTCACATTTTATCCTTCACAAGCAATGCAATATTAAAAAGATGTGTTCAATAAAACCAGAGAGAATTCACAACTAATAACGTACAGTTCGTCCAAGCCCTGGTATGAATCCTGTCACTGCTAGTTGCAAAGCTCTTATGCCTCCAAGTATTCTTATTGCTTTTTAAAGCAATCTGGACTTGAAAGCAATCCAAAGCTACATTGTTACATTGTAAATTGATGTACATCAGCGTTAAACCAGTCATTAGTGTGAAGGGAACCAGGAGAAGACAGGGAAGACATAAATTATTCATCATACAGGGAAACCATTTTTCCATATGCTTCCATTTTTAATATAAAAAATAAATGTGCATACACATACCTGCACCCACACATACACTTTCTATGAACCCTTCAATTCTGAGCATCTTTGAAAGCAATATCATATAGATATAATCCAAATGCTTAGTCCGATTCTATGCACAATGGCATTAGTGTAAATAGACTATCTTTTGTATCTGGTGAATAGAGGGACAGAAAAATATGCTAACTCTGGCTGTGACTAACAGGTACCCATGGTGAGGTTTTCAAACCTCTCAGGTTTTGACCTGTTGATTTTATTAAGAACAAGATTTGTCTAAAATTAAGTACTATTCACAATTTTAGCCATCAGATATTGTACTAAGAGCAATGGACCTCATTTGTGTTCATGTCTTTTATGTTTTTTAATAATAATCTTAGATGCTGAACAAATACTCAGCAACATTACAGAGAAATTAGTTCTGGAGCTGGTAACTAGTCTTAATATAGCCTGGCATAGAACTGGCAAATAGCAAAATTATACCCTTTAAAGGGGATGTCTTCTAATCCTAGGGTGTACCAAAGGAAAAAATAAAAAAGCCTCTTCTGTATTAAAGAAATAGAAATGATAATTTTTTAAAATCCAATTTTCTTTTACAATTTTATCTGTATTTAATGTACAAGCTGCACTGAATGAAAACTTAAGTTGAACCAGGCAATGTAATTTTCCAATTTATAATCAATAATAGAAAATATTAACATGTATTTCTGGTGCCACGATGGAACATTTATGAATCTGTATCTGTCCACTCCCATTTGCATGAAATATTTGTGGTCCTACCATGAGTCACAAACCTCAGAACTTAAATTTGGAACACATGCTTCCTAATAGCCTCTCTTTAATAATGCATCTGCGTTCCTAATCAATGTGAGTGAAAAGTTTTCATAATTTAATAATAAAGTGGGTACATTCAGAATTTTGAACAGGTGAGGATAAATCATGTTTGCCTGTGAATAACAGCTTTTATCATTTACTCAGTGGGATCATAATGTATTCTTTCAATCTGCACCAAAGGTAGTAGCAGGAAGCTATTTTATAGATTTCTTGGTAATCTGAGCTGATGTTATACCTGTTACAGGACACTTCCAATAAAATAGAAACACAGCAGGATGAAAAAAGATACAAATGGTGTTTTTATACCAGTCAATAAAAGCATGACTCTGTAGTAATAGAAAATTTGTTCATGAATTGTGAAGTACCAGTGGCTCAGTGGGTAAGGTATTAAAATAATTCATGTCCTGCCATTGTAACTTTTTCTTACAATTGTGCCTTTAATTTGCTGTCTCATTTCCATTGTCAATGAGAAAAAGTAAAGCAAGTACATTTATGGACCTTATCATTAAAGTAGTTTATTGGAATGACTTTTTATTTTGTAGATAGTTCCCTGTAAGAAGAAAGTCTAGCACATGTGTACCTATGAAATTAATTCTAATGACTCAATTCATGTTTTAGAAGTTGCATTTTAATGATGCAAAACTTATTTTATTTGAGATTCCACGTCTACTTAGTCAACATCACAGAATCACTTCCAAAAACATTAAAAGGTCTAAGCTACTATCTGCAGGCTAATGCATGTCAGCAAATGCTTTTCTCTGCTGAAACGCTGCAGATTTCAGGGGTACTCCCAGTGGACATAAAGGTTGCCAGTTGGGCTCAGTTTGCAGGACAGAGTCAGTAATTTGGAAGGAGTGTTACAAATATGGAAGTTAATTGGGTGCGCCGGATTCTGACCCCAGTCACACTACTTAAATTGGGAGTCATCCCAGAATGAGTAGAAACTATTCTGCTTTATGGTTATGGTCCATAAGCTGTGATTCTCATCAGTGTGGGTCTTGCATTTCTTTTAAGCCAGGAAATGAAACTTAAATACATTGAAGAGAAATAGGAGTAGCCATACTGCATCTGAAATGTAGTTTCTCTGGCTGGCTGGAGAAAATTTTTATAGCTGTTTTTCTCTCGGTTTTGGTAAATAGCTGTTTTGGCACATTTAGATGTCCAGTCTCCATCCTTTTAAGTGTGGATTTTGCATGGGTTTTTAATGCCTAGAGGGACATTGCTCTATTGCTTTTGTTTCACCACATGTGCCTTTGTTAATTTTTTCCTGGATAGGAAATTCTGATTTTTATAAACATGTTGTACTTTTAAAGCACGTGATGCTAAGTACATTCAGTCTGTAAGGGAATGTTCTTTTTACTTTCCATGGGAAAAAAAGAAATCATGAGTGGTATAAATTTTGCATCTTAGATCTCATTTCCTCTTCAGAATATAAATCTTGTGCAAAGGAAATAGGGTCTCCATTATCTCTTAAAGATGAAACAGCTTCTAATATGGATAGTCTGCATTCCCTCTGTCATGCTCCTGGGGGATAGGTTAATAAATAATGAACTAAATGTCATATTTTGAAGTCTCTTAGTTCATGGTAATGCAGCTTTCTTACATGTTTATTAAATTTCAATCTTCATTAGACAAGGTTAGTGGAGAAATTAGGTCCCTCTTGTATTGATTTAGTAATGCAGATTTATAAAATAAATAAAAAGCAGATAGATTTTTGCTTTTTATCATCTGTGGGTCTTTCCTTGATCCTCACTGTGCCAAGTACACTGTCTATGACTAAATCACCTGAAACATTTGTCAAAATTATTTTGACAGCTCCATTGTAAAGGTTAAAAAGGGAAAAGAAGATTTGAGATTATGTGCTATATTTGAAGAACAGTGACCACCCTGAGCAATTGCCAAACAAATTTGGTAAAACTCTTTATAAAAGCTCTACTTAGCACAAATTACCCAGGACCTTCTGGTCTGTTTGGGTCCCAGACACAGGGAAGTATGTGAACACTGGTCCTGTCACCATCTCTCTTCATCCCTACACTCAACTGAGTCATTGGGGTCATCTTTTTTATTTTCTCTTCAGTATCCAGGGGCTGACCTAAGTTCAGGTGGGAGAATTCATGCTAACTTGATGTTTGCTTCTCACCTTTCCCTGAAGTAGTTTAACAATCTAACATAAGCGTAAAAGAAGTGGTTTGGGAATTCAGAAGCGATTTAGGGTCTCGTAAATCCCACCCACTGGGCATCATACTGATTGGTGGGTTTGAGATAAATGGCTCAAAGAGGCTGAGCAGAGCTTGGGTTCCTAGGCATCGTCTCCAAATATAATGCCAAAAACTTTGCAGTCCACCTCTCTGGGCACTGACACCAATGCTTGTGATGGTCTTCGCATATTCTCTACTCTCCAAGAGTTTAAGCAAAGCCTTATGTTATTCTACCTTCTGTTGAGAGCTCCCATTTGCAGTTCATCTCCCAAGGGTTCTAAAAGAGATGATGGTCATAACACACAGGGAAAAAAAAAAAAAGAAAGAAAAAAAAAGATGTATACCTTACCTTGATAGTATCCTAGAATAGTTCTGGTGGGTAGGGACCTCAAGGGTCTCTAGTCTGACCTCCCACTCAAAGTAGGATTAACCACAAGATCAGACCAGGTTGCTCAGACCTTTGCCCAGTCAGGTCTTGAGGCTGAATACAGGAGCAAAGACTGACTAATGAAAAAATGACCTGAAAATTAAAAGTTGCCGCTAAAAAAAGGTGAGAAACAAATCCCCAGCTGAGGGGCCACTTGGTTATAATTACCAACACACAACTCTAATAGTAGCATCATGTACAATCAAACATGAGAAACTTGCTAAGCCAGGTAAGTACCATATAAGTAGAAACTAGCTATAATTATTCCTATAAGTAAGAGATGGACCTTGGAAAACTGTAAATTTGAAATTATGTAATACTTTAGAACCTATTTTGCAGAAAATAGTAAGAATTTCTGAAGGAAAAGGAAAATGAAAAATACTATACAAATACAGTGTTATGAGTGGCAAGATATATCTGCAGGCCAAGAGAAATTTGCAATTTACTAAACCATTTTCTCTAGTAATATATGGAAAATCATTACTCCTGTTGGAAAAGGGGGGAATTAACACAGAAACTGTAAGGCAGGTCAGCTAAAAAGAGACCAGGTGGGTAATACAGTGAAAGAACTATGGGGTTGGAAAGAGGTTATAGATGGATCACAGGGTTATTGGAGTGGTTGCATGCAAGTGTGAAAAAGGAGGTGAAGAGTAGCATTTCTGTTATTCTCGCCACTTGCCATAGCGTTAAGACCTCGCTAGGAAAATAGAATGCAGCGCTGATCACTCCTACATGAGGAACGTGCTTCCAAACAAGAACAGACACAAGCAGAGGCTGCTAGGATGAGCACAGCAGCAGAGTGTTTCCCGTGCAGAAGGACACAAAGAGAGTTTGGCTTGTTTAGCCTTGCAAAACATAGACGAAGACAGGATGTGATTGTTTTCTATAAACTTATCAGGTGGGTAAACACCAGGGAGAAGAACGCTTAAACTAAAGAACAATGTTGGTCCAAGAACAAATAGTTATAAATTGCCCATGAATAAATTTAAGTTGGAAATTAGATAAAGTTTTCTAATCCTCTGGTGAGTAAGGTTCTGAAACAGTCTTCCAATAAGAATAATAAAGGAAGTGGGGAATCTAGTTGGTTTTAAGAAGGGGGCATTAAATAGGTTTTGCAGAGGATTATATGGTGTGGGTACCTGTGATGAGCAGATTGGATTCAGTGGCCCAGTGGACTGTTTCCCGTTTTATAAGTAGATATTCTGGTCAGACTGATTCCGCTGTATTACATCTAACTGTTCACTCATGGGCATCCAGTTTGAGTGGATAGTGATACAAATGTAGAAGTCCTCCCTGATGGCCCTAAAACAGAATTAATAATTTACTTTTCTGGTGTATTTTATGTGAACTTAGGGTAAAAGGCATCAGAAAATGAAAACAAATAGCACATTCAAAGCAGGCTGCTTGCTGTACAAAGCAAATCACAAAGAGAACAAAAAAGACACTTGATGGCCCCAAGAAAATGTGCAATTTCAAAATAAAAATAGTCAACAGTTGTTAGATAGTGGAATATGAAGAAATAATGGGGCTGTATTGGTCAGCATGCTGAATAGCTGTGTTAGCACATGACTAGTTTTATGTAAATATGCTGAGATTTTTGAGGATGAAAATAAGGTAATTGTATTTATGAGAATTTGCTTTAAAGCTTGTATAGCAGTGAAAGTGGAAGGGCAGAAGAGGGTGCATACATGTGAGCAGTGAAGTTAAAGGTGTATTCATTACTTAACCAGAAACAAGAGTCTACTACATGAGAGAGAGAGTTGATAGACAGGCAAGGCTGCAGGTGGTGAAAAGCCATGAAAGTAAAGGGAATGGGTCCCATTTTATGCATGGGAATAAATGGGAATAAATAAGCATCAAAATGACAAAATCAGAAAGTGATGTTTGCGGTGGCATTCCAAGCGGATACAAGCAAATCAAAGTTGCGTATGTTAAAAAAAAAAAAAAAAAAGTATCACAGAAACAGAGATACAAATAAGACATTCAGCTATGTTGGTGGGAAATAAACCTTACATGTTATAAATGCTGTGCAAAATCAACCTATAAAACTTGAGTGAATGTGGAACTTGAGCCTGAAAATGAGACTTGAGCATGAAGGTAATGCACGTATGGGAAATTCAGGAATTCAGACAGGATCTACAAATTGTCTAAAGATGGACATCCGAGATGATTACAGGTGCTCAAGTACCTTTGAATCCCAGTGAGACACCAGCTTTTCGAGGACTTACGTTGGGGTTGTTAAAAATGCTCTCTCTTAAACCCGGGTCTAAAAATTGTCTTTAGCAGAAGATAGGACATTTCATGCGTAAATAAGTGTTTAGTTTTCTTTCTTCTGCACTTAGGATGGAAACAGATTTGCACCAGACCCACCAATTAATTTTTCACTTTAAGTCTTTGTATCCATTTATAACTTTGCAGATTTCCTTTAATAGATATGCTCTGATTCTTGAGTATGGGCTTCATGTACTCAATCTACCCCTTTTTTCTCCCAAGTGATATTTAGCAATTATTGTTATTTAATTCCTGGATGAAAAATTACAGGGGTCTGCTCTGTAATTATCAGTGACCTTTCAGTGTAGAAAAATGCAGCCGATCAGATGCAGTGGGACTGTCACAGGCAGCCTAAGTATTTGGACAGATATCTTAAGAATGCTGTCCCTCCTCTGGATCTGTCTTGTTGAAGGCTGGTGGAGATGTAGGGTAGAGCTTTGAATAAACTTTTCCTATTGCTACTTGTCATTTTACAATTAGTTATGTTAAAATACAAACTAAGAATGAATCTATCTGGAAAATGACACAATATTCATTTATTTCATTGCTTCAGACAACACTGATTTATTAAATCAATAAACTTAACACTAACATTGGTAGTACAGCAAATGTGGAGGTACATATGACATCAGTTACTATGCTGACACATGAAAATTCATTCTTTCCATAGAGAATTTATGGCATAGCTAGGAAAAGCCAGTAGCAGTGAACAGGAGAACTTAAATTATCATCATTTTAGAGAGAGAAATGCAAAGATGAGGGTCTGATTCAGCAAGCCGCTGACTTCAGGTATGCTGGGTAGTCTGCTTCACATCCAGGACTGGTAGACCTCCTCCAGCATCTTCCTGCATCACAGCCTAGAGTGGTCTGTCCCAGGTTACAGGAGAGGACTATGCTGATGAGAGACGTATAGGGCTCTTGTACTTTGCTCTGGGGACAAAAAAAAACCACCCCCAAAAAAGTCATTGACATAAGCACACCTCTGCTGGCTGCCCTGCCTGAGGCATGGTCAGGAGGTAACAGGCACTAATTAGCAGCTAGCTACAAAAAAAAAGAAATGGAAAAGAGCCTAGCAAAGCCAAAAGCACTAAGGACCCTGATGGGAGTTTACCTCTCTGCTGTTTCTTCAGGTGACTCCACACGGACCCATCTCTGCTGATCTGTGTTTGGTGAAATATCTAGACACAGCAAAGGAGAAATATCTTCTGTGGATCTCACTGACTGTTGCAACACAGGGAATCATCCTTCCTGGGGCAAGTCTTGTCCTCTATTCATAGGGTGAGCATGATGGAACTTTTCTGAGCTTTAAAACAGGAACAAAGTGAGTTGGCCTATGTGCTTTTACAAAGTTATTATTCCTCAATCTATTCATTCAAATTTCTAAATAGGGCATTTTCCACTTATCTCTGTGACTCTTCTTGTATTCTGAATGATACATCTGATAAGAAGGTCCTAGCACTCAAGATATTCCTTTTATAACTTTTGCTCTTTGACTAATCTGATTAGAACTAAGCTTAAAAAATTATTCACTTGTCTAGTTTTGATGAGGTTATGCTCAGGCTGTGGTTATACTAATGCACATATGTCTTGAAGAGCCCATCACTGCCATAGTAGTAAGTGAAAGCCATTTCTTTGATGGTCTACAGTTGCCATATATTCATTGGTTACTTAGACCTTAACAGCTTTTTTTTCTGAATCATTTGCCCTACCAAGTACTACACTCACAGAAATATCTGTCACCATTATTAATGGACATGGTGTTGCAGAACCACAATGCCAAAGCATTAGCTATAATTATGTGCCTGTGTGTTTATGCGTAGGTAGATCCAGGGACATATGTAAGTTAAGATTTTCATACCGATGTGACCCTGTGATAACCAATGGTGTCTTAAAACTAGATAGGATCAAGAAACTGTGAGGCATCCTCACAGAGCCATATGTGAGAAAGGGTTATATATTTAAGGAATCTTTTTCATCCACTCACCTAGGATAAACTGGGAGCTGCCTAAACCACACCACTTAGGACATGAAGTGAAGGCAACTTCTGCCTCAGTAGTAGGAACCTAATTATCCTTTTGGAAATCAGCCAAGATCATGGATTTAATATAGAAATAGTATTCCATACTAAGTGATACAGATTTTTAAGAACCACATGTGGCCAACTTTCCGTTCCACTTCCTTATTAAAGACATTTTCAGCAGCCTCTTGTCTCCTAATAGCATAGACATTACCTCAGGCTTGACACAGAGAAACAGACTGCCTACTAAATTCAGCAATTCTGGTGCTTTGTCTTACAGAGAAGACTGCCATGCACATATTCACCAAGCTATATACCCTATATATCCCACTAAGCTCGGAAGATCTGAGAAGATAACTCCTGAGGTTGAGTGGCCGTGGGTGGTAGGATACTGTTGAGTGTAAATGAGCAGCGAAATTTGAGCATCAGAGTCTTAACTGTGAATCACCACCACATCCAACCAGCATGATACATTAATTTATAATTAAATGTTGACTTTTTTCCCTAAGGTATTTTGGCTTCTATACCAGCACAGTTCATTAGTTAGTCACTGCGGTTGATCCAGTTATTGTCATGCCTTTGATCACTTTCCATCTAACTGAGCATGTTAGAGTGGATATCAAAAACCTTTGTGCTTCTTCGTAATTGCAGGCAGAACATTTACTTCCTATGCAAGGAACAGCATTTTCTCAAGCTCAGTCATTGCTTCTCATGACAGTGTCCTTTATTGAAACTGCTGAAACTTTCTCAAAATCTATGTTTTGTATCATGATGTTTCCTTCTCCTGGTGTCATCTACATCAGTGAGATAACCAGTCTTATTTTCATGGGACTGTCTAGTGATTCTTAAAATGAGTAATTCTTGCTAATAGAGATGAAAAACTGGTTAAAAAAAAAAATCTAGGTAAGATAACATCTATGCTATTGGTGCTGTAGGTCTAAAAGTTCTCCAAATAATTATATTTCTTTGCTTAAATATAGCACACAATAGAATTCCTGTTCTGAATCAGCCCTCAAAGAATAATGCTGTTTCCGTCTCAGAAGGTAAAGATGTAGAAAACATTAAGTTTGTAAGAAGCTTGACCAAATTTAAGTATCACATTTCCAGTACAATTCCCTTTACCTTAGTTGTCAGTCGATTGAATTGAACTTTCTTACTCAAAAGAGCAGGGGGGTTGATTCTTTACAAGATATTTTCCTATTTAATTTTTTATAGTTTGAAAAAAAAAAATTTGGTTAGTGTAAAAAACAAATACAGAGCTGAAAATACTTTTTAGTAACATTGTCAACACTGATGATTTGCAGATGGTATCAGCTTGTTAAAATGCACCATCAACTTTATAAAACATCAATTTCTCTCTTACATTTCTCACAGCCTTTGCTATGGCTAACACCTAAGGCTCCCATAACTGAAGGTTTAATGTATTTTTTAAACTTGCCTCTTTAATCTTTCAGTATTTCTTTGAGCATTTGTCAGAACTTTGTGCTTACACACCTTCATTAACTCCCTTGTATAGTCACTCAGTCAGGATTCGTTTAATGTAACTTCAACCATCTAGAAGTTAGTATGTGGAGTAAACGAGCAATCTAAGCTTTCTGCAGGGACAGCTGATCCCTTGCTAGGACACACATCTGATATAGATGGAATTATTTTCTTCTGAAGTTGTTTATCTCTCTCTACTGACTACAGGGGAAGCCTAGGCAATTACCTCAGAAGAAACACCAAATATTTTAACAGCTAAAATGACGAGACAAATTCCTCAGCCTTCTCTTTTGTTTATGTGGCTGAGCTACAGGAGAGGAAAGGACTATTTTTATTTTTTTTCACAGGATATTATGATTGTGAATCTAGCAGCAAAGACAAAATTGAAAACTATGCTTTGGCTTATATTTTGAAATTAACAATAGAGGAAATTGTGTCCCTCCTAGGTTCCTGTACATCACTGGAAATGTGTCTTTGAGTGTATTTTCTGTATGTTAGCTACAACTGCTGTGTTACAGAGCTAAGAGGTAATCAAGGTATTATTTGTCCACTGCTAACTTCTGGTGTGACTTGATACAATAACTAAGCCGGGGCTGTCACCAAAAGGGACCATTCCTCTTTCCCCATGCCTAGTCCTTCACGTGCATTTCCTCCCTCTCCCTTGACTAAAGCTTGTATTGAGGGGTGATTCAATGCAAAACTCTATTTTCCAGGTTACTTTGCTTTAAAATTCTCCCACTGACCTTGCTCACCCAATGCCAGGTCAGCAGTGGGAATGCAGTGGTTGGGTTGGCCATGGCACAAAGAATGGACTGTCCCCATTTGCAGTCTCAGCATTTCTAGGTAAATGGCAAATCACACCCTAAGCAGCATTGTTCTCATGGCATGCATGGTTTTGAACTTGTATGCAAGATGTATATAGAAACGTAAGCACAAATATAAGATTCAGATAAACATTCTTTGCCTTACATCATAAGAGTGATGAAATATTTTGTATTTATTTATTCTTATCCTAAAATATTCAGAAGTGTACACTGATCAAGCTTCGCACCCCTGAAAAGAAATTCTCTTTAGTCTGGACTGTGTAACTGACTGTTGCAAATAGCATAACACACTGCTGTCCCACTGTGGGTGTTATGACTCCACCAAGTTTGAGGGATGAAAACCCCAATCTTTCTTTATACATGCTGGAGGGACAGAAAGAGAGTGATACATAATCAGACTGTGGTCAGGACATTTATCAAAAGCACATCACTCCCGAAAACTGTGGCCAAACTTTCGAAACATTGCCTTTCAAAATATGTTTGTGCAGTGCTTTGGAGTTATCTTTTGCTAGTTATACAGGATTTTATATCATTAATGATCTATCTTGTTCTTATATTACTTTTTATGGCTTTCATTCATTTCACATTGATTTTTTCCTGATTTATTAAGGTCCCAGTCTCAGACCCTAGACACTCTGCAAATGTAAATTGCTGTACAGAAGATAAAAATGCCAAAATCAGGCTGTGCCTGCCAAGTCATAACTCAATAATATCTACCATCTATGAAAATAGAATCCATAAATACTTCTTAATATCTACATTAGCTTCATAAAGCATAATCTGTAAATGCTATAACCACTCCCCCCTCCAATGCATGAAGTTACTTAATCCAGATGCTAGCAGTATTCCTTTTACGAGAATTAGTATTAAAGTGCTGATCAAAGTGAATCTTCAAAGCTTCCACATGTCTAAGTATTTGCAGGATCCTGGGTGATCTGCATATAGTCTTGCCACCGTATTTCAGACTGTTTATGTGCTAAACTTCACATTGAATATATAAACAATACTGGATTGCACCAAGCGCGCTGTGCAAACACCGCAGTGTGGAGAGTGCTTTCCCTCCTGGGCTGCACGATACCAGGAAAATGTTGGGAAGCTCTTCATAAAAGCAGCAGGAATTCTTAGAGGGCTGACTGATAGATTTAGGAAGATGGAAGAGAGTAAGAACGAATCTGACTAGTTTGACTAAATAGCATCTCAGACTTATGAATAAATTGGTCTAGCAAATCCCTTTTAAGTCTTTGTCCCTTATCAGCAGGCACGTAGCCAACTTTCTTTATGGGTTGTAGGGCACCCACAGATAAAATTCATGCCATGGTGTTTTTCTACCTTATGGATATGCAGGTAAATATATCATTTATCATTTGCCTCTTCCTATTCATTTGGAAGACAGTGGAATATTTTGCAGCATATTCCACTGGGATATGTACAAAATATTGATATCCTGGTATGCAGTAGCCTCACATTGGTTTGAGAGTTTAGTTTGCACAGCAAATATGAAGTATAATATACATGAATTATAATGCAAAATGACTGTTTAATTCAAGAGACATCCAAGGATTTAGATAACTGCAGATATATACAATATGTATGAGGAATATAAGTATATCCATATTTTGAGCAGAGGGACCTGACGTCTACAGGGATTTCAGTATTATGAGGAATAACACTAGGTTTCCTTATCATCTCTTACAAGTATAAATCCATCTTGATGTTCAAGACATCTTTTCAGTTTACTCTAAAATTAAGGACGTCAATTAGTTTAATAAATGAGCACATTTATCCGTAGAAAACAAATTCACTGTGTGTTTCAATGGCTATTGAACAGGAGGAAAACAAGTTCAAAAAGCGTGGGGTAGCATTTAAGCAAAAGCTGATAGGAGCAGGGCACTCATCTCTCATCCACCATGTCCTCACCCCTTCTTCAGCTCTTCCACGTGGATTCAGCCGAGGAGGGAGCTGGGTGGCTCAGGGAAGGCAAGCCCAGCTCAGGAGATGCTCTCTGCACGGCGAGAGCCTCTCCCAAATATGAGAGCAATCTTCATGGGAATTGAAGGCTACATATATTATCAATTTCCAGAGGGATGGCTTTGTAGCCATACTGGGGGGAACCCAAAAGCAACCCATATGCAGTTTCCCCGCTTCGCAGTGGGACCTTCTGCCTCCTCACAGCTCACTCTTCCCTGAGGGATATTGCAGGTGGAAAGAGAGAAAAACAGGAGTTTTTTTTCTCTGCACGCCGTAGGTGTGGATATATGTTGTGGTTTCTGCTCACGTTCTGCTGTATGCACCATGCTCCACGCTGCCCATTAGCAAAGTACCTATAGACTGAAAGTGGTATGTCAAGATGCTGACACAGTCAACTTTCTTTTCATCTGAGGGTTGATTTCTGCAGTTCCTTTGACTGTAGTTCATCTGCTGACAAAGTTTCCCTCCCATAAGAAGCAGCAGACTCATCGCTATTTCTTCACTACCTGGGAAAAGAAAGCTGCCCTTGCTGCAGAGCTGCGCTCCACCCAGAGCAGGGCTGAACCCGAAATTGCAGAGAAATCTGCACATTCTGTCCTGGCTGTGTAAGGAATTGAGGCATTTCATCTGAAAGGACTGTTTTTCTAGGAACTGAATTTAGGTGCACATAATGCACCAATTAATGCAAGACAAACAAATGAACTAAGCTACTGTTATTGTTGCAGATGGGACAGTTGAATAGGTGGAACATTAATCTAATCTACTAAGGACACCTCTGTTGGATCTCAATTTTAGGTGTTTTGTAGTGTGTCAGAGAGCACAAGGGAAAAATCTGAAAAAAAAATCACTTAATTTAAAAACTGACATACTTCACTTAGAAATGCTGTAAAATAAAGCTTCCATTCTGAAGGACTGAGGCAGGCGTAGGCCATTCTCAAATGTTCATAACTACTAAAATATTAATTATGTGTTTGTTTGTAGTTAATATAATTTATCTGTGTTAATTTACATCAAAATAACTTGGAAGTTAAAAGTAGTCTATATACAAGCATCAAATACTCAGCAACTGTTTAGGGGAAAAAATACATGTGTATGTACATATATAAAAAATACACATAAATATTTATATATATACATGTAAGTAGAGCTGCTGTTTGCAGACTTTGATTAATGGTTTTGTGCCAAAGTTTTGAAATTAAACCAGTACCCCACAATGATTTTTCTTCTCCTTTTAAGCACATATATTAGATAACTTCTTGGGGCCTTTCAGGGCTTTCTGATGGCTGAGAAAGGAATTCTTCCATTTAGGAGAACAAAAGATTACATGGAAATGGGATGTGCAGGAAAATTAGTGGAAGTCTGCTGCTACCATGAGGGTCCTATTGCAGCCAGACACAGGTTAGAGCAGCAGAGAAACTGTTCCAATTAACACCAGAGGACGAAGAGGCCAAAGGACTTGACAAGTGAAAAACTATTTTTGTGTCCTTCTTGGGAGCTGTGCACTGCTGGAAAGCAAGCAGATACTTTACATCAAATGATCCTTATGGCTATTTAAATAAAAGCTCTTTGTAAGAGCTTGCAATTTTATACATACCCCTAACCACGGCAGGACCAGGCACTGAATCTAGTCCTGATGCTGAAATGTCGGCTGGATGTTGAAAGTCCATTTGTAGCTTCAAGTGACCTGTGGAAAAATTCTACACACAAATGTAAGACCCAGTCCTGCAACAGAAAGACTCAGTGAGACATCCTCATCTCGTATTGTACTTCTTCACACTGGCCAGGAGTGGGTAAGGGATAAAAGTAACAATCTCAAACATCTACATCTTTTTGCAATTACTTCATTCTTTTCTTAGTAGTCTCTTATCTAAACATGATCTGGTCTCAAATGAATTCAGCTGGAAAGATTTGGCGGTAAATCAAAGTTCAAGCTGATCCGACTGCAGATTTCTAGTTAAAAGCATTCAGATTAGATGATTGGAAATAACCATTACAGAAGAATTTGGCTAAAATCTCAGGGAAAAGGTTTTATTTGTTTAGTAACCTTTTTTAATAAAAACATGCTTTGTCTGAAATGATTCCAACCGATACACATTTTGCTGACAGTGCAACTTATATGCCACAAGACCTTTGGATGAAAGTTATCTTTACAGATATTAGCCTTTAGTATTCCCATTATAAAACATATGAAAAATTGGCAAAGTTCTTGGAACTGGAAGAATTTTTTCACTAGAATTACAGTTGTATCACAGAAAAATTTTGAACAGTGAAAGGTTGTGCACATTTATTGCTAGTGTCCTGCCAATGGTTTTAAATGGCTTCTACACAAACACGCATACACAGAACATCTCATAACTGAGACAGACCTATGATACAAATACTCCACTTGCCAAGCAGATGAAATCCATGCATTTCAACTGTGACTATTTTGCCTGTCAGTAAAACATGTTGCTTAATTCACTTATGTACTTTGAAAACAAGGTAGGAAGTGAAATCCTTCTCTGTGGTGTGGCTACTCCAAAGGCAAAAAAAAATTTGCTCTTCAGAAGTATTTTTCAGAACCCCAAGGATAAGTCTTCTCTGGCAAGGACTCAGCTGTAGACAAAGAGGGGGTGGACTCCATCAGAGACAGAAAAAAATCACACCTACTCTTGAGGTGGAGGAGGATTTCTTAAACTGGGGCTCCCAAGAGCCCCCTCTAGCACTCCATCATATGAACACTTTGAAGATCTGTGATGGAGACTTGAAGCCATATTCTTCAAAGGGTAATAAATAGATATCCTGTTTAGACAACTTCAGCAAATAAACAGTAAGCCCATTAAATATTTTTTTCTATGTACTGTGAAAGAGTTTAAAGAAGCGGTTCCACTGACTGGCGATGGGGTTTGTGACTTTGAAATCTGGCACTTGAAGAAGAGGCAGTGATACGATCTCCTGCAGATGAGAGAATCTGTGACCATAATACTCTGGAAAAAGTTGAGTGTTCAGTAAAACTTACACTCAACGAAAAAAGGATCATACTAGAGGAGGCCTTCAGCTGTTTTGTTTAAATGTGAACATTTATGTATGTAGCTGCCCTTATGCTTTACAAAATGTAAATCTATGAGAAGATGCGGTATGTTTACAATTATAAGTTTACTATGGAGAGTTGTTAAAGGCAAAGGTGAGCAGAAATATATCAGCTGACCAAACCAAAAACTGCCTCTCTCCACACGCCTTGCCTCACTTATGTCTCCAGATCCTCATGGCTGCAAAAAGTTTCTGATACTTCACAGAAGTATCCAACACACTTTTAGAGCTGGTTGCTGGACTTTTTTCCCAAACTGTTTTCTCCGAGCCTGAACTAACACATCTTTGTGTGAAAAACATCAGTCTCTAGATGTACTTGCTTTTCTATTTAGGTTGGAAATTCTGATATTTTTGAGATGGGGAAAACTGTCTGCTAAAACTCATATTGAGTGTGTTCAACTTATTTTCAACAGAACTCATTGACAGGTTTCGGGTGGAAATGCATCCTGTTCATTATCAAGCCAAGTTTTTAATCAGTTGTCTCAGGGTAAAAGGCTTTACTACAGCAAATATTAATCTGTCTCCCACTGCAGTATTTGGTCTGCTGTACAAATCATGGATTTTCCAAGAGAGTTTTGTGCACCACAGACAGATTACAGTGCTTGACACAATGCCTTCAAAAAATGACATGCTTTCATGCTCTTAAAATAACATGCTTTCACAGTTTTGTTGCTCTTATAGCTGAAACAAGGAGAAAGACTTTTCATTTGTCTTATACAAGCAGTAGGATCCAGCCTGTGAGATTAGGTGGGAGACTTGCTAGAGCTCCAGTTAAACAGAGTCCTGCAGAAGAATGCCCACAAATCCCAAAGCATTCTTAAATGGTACCCTATATCATTCAAAATTAAGATATTGAGGCAATTTGCCCACTGTGATCACATAAGGTTGGTCTTCTGCTTCACTGTAGAGTGCTGTCTATTAAATTAGTGTCATCAGTCCATTATATCCATCACCATATTTGATAACAAATAAAAATTCATCTTCCTCGTGCTTAAGTTTGACCCTTCAGATACATCCAAATAATTAAATCATCAGTTTTTAACCAGGTAGAGAGTTATATTTTAGCACCTTATTAATAAAGAATTATTGGTTCTATGTTAATGGGACTGTATGTATGCTAATATAAAGAAGCCAATGTAAGTTCAACTTCTTGTATGGTAGGGTTAGAGAAAAATGCCAAGAACACTGATAAATAAGAGCAATGCCACTGAAAAGGTACAAGCATTACCGATGTAAACGTATTGCTAATACTGCAGCATACCATGCCTCAGAGAAAGACTTAACCCTGCTTTTGGGGGGCTAATATTTAAAACATATAGGAATGCAGGTAGATAGAAACAGTTTTCTCTTTCAAAGAAGTAATTTTATTCTTCTTTTCCAAATTAAGCAATCTGAGAGAAAAATGTTCTGCTTTCAAAGGCCTCACTTTTACTAAGGAAAAAGAGACATTCTTCACCCAAATCTGTTAACAGGTAGCAACTAATTTGAGATTAATTTATGAAGAGAAAGGTTGTTCATCCACCTCCATGCAAGTTAGTAGACTGACATGTTCAGTGTGAAAATCACTGGCTACCTTGTCTCCTCTGAGGTTTTTGCTTTACTTAGCTAACATAAAGTAAAACCACTTTTTCTCCCCTAATATTAACATAATGGGAGTCACTTCTTTTCATTGTGGAGAAATATTTTAGTATCTTCATTCTAGACTGACAAAACATTTCTTTTCAGAGGAAGTGTGAAAAGAAATGTGTGGTTTATTCTAGAATTTGTAGATTGCTCTTTACGATAGTTATAGCATATATACAGTTGGCACTCTTTCATCTAGAGGAAAAAAAACCCAAACTAGATTTCTTTAGAAAGCTTCTATTTAATTTAAAAAAAAAAAAAAGACAAACAAAAAGACAGAAAAACAGCAACAATAGAGAAAAAAAAAGAAAGCTTCAAAGTGCAATGATCTGATGTATTTGAAAATTCATTTGCAAGAATAAAGTTTCAAAAACTGTATCTGGAGAAATATTCCCCCCTGCATATGTTCTATTAGTCCATTCAAATGCAATGATGTGAAAAGATCTGAAAATCTTAGAAGAAAACTTATGATGTTACTCCAGATGGTGAATGAAGCATAGTCATGTCTATTCCACTTAATAACAACCCACTTAAAGTGAAAAATATAGCCACACAGCAGAAGGTTTCATAAATACATAGATTTTCACCTATAAAGTATATTCCAAAATTGATCCTTATAAAGTCCCTTGAAGGGAATTTGTATGTAGAAAATCAACAGAGAAAAATTTTTGGTTTTACTTTTTTTTTGTACCGACAGTCAAGAGAGAAACAGGACTCTTAGTCATCTGTTCTTGACACTTGACCTGAGGATAAAAGTGATCTGCGGAGGTCAAGCACGTTCACAACCTGGAGATAACGTCTCTGTTGAGGAGTGTCCTGACTCAGACCTCTTCTCAGACCACTACACTGCAATAATTGTTTTCTCTAGCTGTTTTTAATGTGAATTCCTTTTTCAAAATCGAAACAAGATTTAACTTCCTGTTTATTATTATTCCCTTTCTTTACATTCTTGAGAAGAGATCTGTGCCTTTTTTAGTAAATTGCATTGTACGCTTCAGTGGGTTTTGTAGTGATTTGTAAAGTATTGGTAAAATGTCTTTGCAAAAACTGAGCTGAGATTCCAGTGTAAAGTTTCAGACTAATCCTGAGATCACAAAACTCTTTTCTACCAGATCAAAACGTAGTCAGTTTTTAAGCACTTTGGGGAAAGACCCTACACCAGTACAGATGGCAAAGCATTCAACTAGCTCTGGAGTCTATAAAAATAATTCCTTTTTATTACTCAGCTCTTTCACAAGTAATATGAAAATAGGTCTGTTTCTTGATGATTATATTAAGGATAATTGGGAGAAAGTAATAGGGCATCTTCTCATTATTGTCTATGAATTGATGTTCTTCAATTATATCCTTTTTATGTGACTGTCCTGTATTATTTTTTTTTTAATTTTTTTTTAAGGGAGCAATTTTGCCTTCCAAGTGTCTTTTCCAAAGGAAATTAACACATATCATGCTTTTAGACAAAGTACTGTAGCGTAATTAATCTCTACACTGTCCTTTCCTAGCAACCCAAAGTAGGAAATATATGCAGCCAAAGTGTAAAGCTAAACAGCTAGCAGGTTTCTATATTTACAAGAATCAAAGCAGTTAAATGACTCAGCTGCCTCCTAATGTGGGCTATATTTGAATTTGGGGAGGGTGGAGGGAAGAATGGGACATTATTGCTTTAACAAGGTTTACTGCTAAACTGAACATATGTTGCTCATAATGTCACTTTCTAAATCAATGAAATTATCATTATAGAACATGTCGACAAATTAGACATGTAAAGTGCAGGCTGTATGTGGGAGAGATGTAATTTGGCTCTATAAAAAGAAATTAAACAATAAAATATCAATGACAGATGTAGTTAGCTAAAGGTTTTGAGGTTTAAATACCAATTTGTGAAAAAAAATTATGCAGACCCAATCAGGGTACGAGATAAAAATACCAGCCTTCATGCAACAAGATGATTAAGTATTTGGACCAGATGTTTGGAGACCTTAGCTGTGCCCTTTATTTAACTGGCAAGCATGCTGGCAAGTCCTTAAATTTGTAAAATCCAAGTAACGAAGGTTAGCTCAGATGGAAGTAATAAAACAATCAAATATCAAGAGTCATTCATGTCTGTGCACAATAGATCATGCTACAGTTCCGAACTTCCCATTTTAGTATACCAGCATAGGTTTTAAAGGAATAGGCTTTTTGCATTATTTTTTAAGAAACTTACTGAAGTATTTTTTTCCGTTCCAACTTTCAGTTCTCAAAGCAAATGAAGAAATTGAATGCATTTGATATGTTTTAGATCCTTTTCCCACAGGTTTGCAGATTTTATTGCTCTTGAGTCTCAGCTAAAACTCTGTGTCATAATTCCTGGGTTATAGCTTTGTCTCGCAGCTGCTATATGGTTGTGGGCAAGGTGTTTAAGACTAAACAATAAAATGTCTGTACATTCAAAGAAGAATGTCTTGCAGGTTAAGAGATGACTTCTGTTTCAGACTCTTCTATCGACTTTGCAGGGTGATCAATCTCTTTGTGCCTCATCTTTTCCTATTCACAAACAGCAGGGTGACATAATCTAATTTTTTAGCTCATTTTCTCTCTTGGGCATAGTCTCATTCCTAACCACATTGGAGCTGCTGTGCAAAACCGTGTTGTGGCACATTGTGAGCTGCAGCCACGTACCTTCGGGTCCCGGCTGGGCCATGCTACGGCTCCTGTCTGACCCATGCACCAAACTCTCCTTCTTATGGAAACCAGGGCAGCAGATGTGGGGAGGGGGTTTCATACATATTTGGGCCTTGCCAGGGTGTGAAATGGGGATGTATCCCAAGCTCAGAAATACCGGATCCCTGCCTTCGATGCAGCCATGCTGCTGGGACAGTGACTAGCAGAGATGGCCCTGGTCTTGTTTAAGCTTTCAAGACATTGCCGTAATATAATCAGCAGCGATTCTGAGGCCATAAATAAAAAATAACATTCATGAGGTTTTCAGAGGGATGACATAGTGTGCATAAAACATTTGAATACCACAGACAGAGCAGATGAAAGGGGATTGAGCTGTAAAGAAGAAATCATGCCTTGATGGGCTGATGTAGCTTGGCAGTAGAAGATGGGTCTCGTCTGATCAATGTAGGCATCTACAGTGGATAGAAAGCATCTCAGCTATTCACCCCTACTCTTTATAACCTTTATAGACAATGAAGAAAAAGGTGCTTCTCAGGCACAATTTAACTCTTCTGAAAATAAATCTTTAAAATAGATTCATTTTAGCTACAGCATAAAAATGCCTGTTCCTCACCATTAACTCCGGAGAGAGTCTATGGTGACTAGCTCAGATGTGGACATCTGCTGGATAAATATGAAAAGGCAAATGAAATGTGTGCCAACCGCAGTGACCATCAATTTGTAGCTTTTCAGCCTGTCTTGATGCTGTAACCCCACCTTAGGAAGTGTTACAGCCAGCTAGAAAGTTAAAGAAAATAAATGCGTGAAAAATACTAACATGAAAATTTCATGTTTCTTATGAGAATCTTGATTTGATATTCCCCACAGTTTAGGAAAATGAATCCAGCCATATGAGTAGAAGAATATGTTCCTGTGTACTCTGTTGCTCTTGCATAATGTTCTTTGAAATATGGGTTTCAGCACTTCTGTTACCATGGTGTCACTTGCAAAACACTTGTAAGCCTGCTAGGGACATCAGAACTTGATTAATTAATCTCTACAAAATGCTTTGAGTTTCACTGGGTGAAAGATACTCAGGGATAGTTTCTTCGGCCATCTCTCATGAGGAGCAGTACCTTCAAAAGCTGAGAGAAGGTATATGAAAATTATTGTTTTCCTGGAAGCAGATAAACTAGTCCTGAAAAAGGAGGTTTTATAAATTCATTTTGACCCTTCTTTTTTCCCCATTGCCCTTTAAAGGGCAGATCTCAGTCCTATTCAAATTACTACCCTCAGTGCACTGACTACTCTAAGTGTAAACCCTTACTTACCCTGGGCAAGCAGGGAACACAGCTTTCGTTATTCAAAAGCACTTAAATGAAGTGAAATACCTTCTTTAGAGTGATTGTCTGAGCATAGAAGAGAGACGGGACTTGTAGGTAGAAGTAATGTCTTTTCCGAGACAAACTAATAGAAGTGAGAAGAAACAGACAGGCTTTAAGGGGCTTTTGTCCTGGAAAGATTGTTTTTTTCCAACACTATCAGTTATTCTAATAAAAGATATTACCTCTCCCTATAAACCTTGCCTATCACCTCTTAACGTTTCTTCTACTGATACTTCTTTTTATTCCGGTTTTCAAAGCTATATGGATTGAGAAAGAGTCCGTATCCATCTTCTGCAGTTTCCAAGTGCTTAAAACACTCTGCCTGTAGAATTTATACTGTATATGGAGTGCTCTCAAAGAGCTGCACTTACATAACAGCACTTGATTGAATGTCTTGTTTTCCACATGCAAGTCCAACAGGCTGGAAATCAGGACTGCTGAGAAATACCTGCTTTCTGAAAATCATTAGTCTTTTTTCCCCTCCCTAATTAATTTCTTCGTACCACTAGAGAGTTGCCCTAGAGGTGCCAAGTTGCTCCAAAGTGTATCATTATGGCTGAATCTGGATCATGCTCTCATGTAACCTGGGCTTGCCTAAGGGTCTGTTGAGATCCCCCACTCGCTGCTAGTGGGGTTATTTGTAAGCTTGACATAACTATTCCCAGATTCATGCTGGAGTTATATTTAATTGCTCTTGCTCTTCTCTGGACATGATTAGAAGGATGTTCACTTTGTCTCTAAGATGCCTCTGAAAGGAGAAAGCTTCTGGGTATTCACATTGAACTTTCCCATGGCTCTGTTTATCTGCACAAACTGAAACTTATCTACAGTTCTTTGGACAAAGGCAAAATTATCTTGTCTACTGAACTGATCAAAAATAGCATCCCTCCTGTGTTACCCAGCCTGGGCTATTTTTTGTACCTGCTAACTGGGATTAGTTCTACTGTGCCCTTTCCCAGACTTTCAGGGCACTGCTTCACCAAACTGAGACAAAATACTTCTGTAAGAGCTATGACCCCCATTTTGACCAATCTTCTACAGAAAGATTATGCCTGGCAGAGAAATACCCTCAAAATTGACAGACTCTGATAGTCCTAGTTTAGAGAAAAAATAAACAGAGACATTATCAGTTGGAGGGACAACACAACGGGCATAAGCAATCCTGGAGGTTCCTGGAGTGCATTGATGATAACTTCTTCCTCCAAAAGACAGAGAAGCCAACAAGAAGAGATGTTCTGCTGGACCTCATACGCACCAACAATGAGGGACTTTTGGGGGATGTGAAGGTCAAAGGCAGCCTTGGCTGTAGTGACCATAGGATGGTGGTGTTCAGGATCCTGAGGCAGAAAGGGAGGTGAAAAGCAAGCTCACAACCCTGGACTTCAGGAGAAAAGTCTTTGGCATCTTCAAAGATCTGCTCAGAAGAATTGTGTGAAATAAGGCCCTGGAGGGAAGAAGGGCCCAAGAAAGCTGGTTCGTATTCAAAGATCACCTCCTGCAAGCTCAAGAGAGTTCCATTTCAACAAATACAAAGTCAGGCAAAAATGCCAGGAGACCTGCATGGATGAACAAGGTGCTCCTCGACAAACTCAACCACAAGAGGAGGCACACAGAGGGTGGAAGCAGCCAACTCTAGGTAGCCCTGCTTGAGCAGGGGGGTTAGACCAGATGACCTCCAGAGGTCCCTTCCAACCTCAACCTTTCTGTGATCCTGTGTGATTCTATGATATCTGCCATCATGTCTTGAAAGCTACCCAATTAGAGACAAAATATATTTTTCAACATATATAAAATAGCAAGATATCACATCCAGCTCACTGAAACACTGAACTCTGGAGTCTGGCTGGTGTTCTGGCATTGTATTATCTTCCTTTTTCATCTCTGGGCACTGGCTGCTGGCCACTGGGTCCTGGAGACTGAGTTGACCTTTAGTTGGAGCCAGAATGATTTTAACATCTGGCCAAAGTAGTCCAGCAACTATCACCAATTTCTAACTGCATTTCCATAGCATTTTTTCACTGTCAGAGGACAAGTTTTGTAGACAAAAGTGGCACACATAACAGAATATAAACTCCCTCTTATTTCAGTGAGGGTGTGTGAGGGTATGTGACAAGGACTACAGCATCCAAGTATTCATTAATGGAGTTTTCTACAGCTGTAAGACATGCTTTTTAGAATAATTCCTAGTGGAGTTTAATTAGAGCAGTTAAAACTTTCTGAAACATTTTTTTGATGGAAAGCTATTTTCAGTGAAACGGAATGTCCCTATTTGGTAAAATTTGCAGGTTTTGGCTGGGGAAAGAAAATCACACAATACATTTTTACTTTGGCAATCATAATCTGGAAAATATAGAAAACTTTAAAAAATATATTTATTAATACTTACTAAACAATAATTTCCGGTTGTTTTTTTTTTTCCACAAAGCAAAAGAAATTATTTTCTAACTAGCTCTCTTTATACTACTCATTTTGCATAACAGGTTGTATCAGCCCTTTGTCCCATAAGCAGTATAAGCAAATGTAAGTTGTTGGCACAAATCCAGACAGCTGGCCTCAGTGGGACATCTTCCTTGGTCATGCCTTTGAATCTAAACACTGCAGACAAAAGGCAGCGGTGAATAAGTCACCCTTTTCACACTGGGCTCCAATTACATCTGTTGCTTTTTGAGGGAGGGCGTTTGAATTTTGCAGACAGTCCTTGGGCAGCTGTTAAGTTTGTAGCCATATCTGAGTCTGAATTCTCATGAATTGAAAGTACTTAAACTCTGCTATGATTCCCATATCCCACAACCATGGGAACCGTGAGAAAACTTAGACTGATTGATTAGACTCTCTGAGTCACCTAACTTCTGTCAGGGATGTGAATCTGGAGAGCCAAAATAAGCTTCCTTCAGACCGGGGTTCACTGGAGATTTCTCTGTGGTGTTTAATAATATGACTGTGCCCAAAGAAAACCAAGAAATTGTACGCTTCTTCTCATCTGACGTTAATAAAATTAATTTGCCTTCAGAGCAATAATGAAATGTTTCTCAAAGGAAACTTATTTTACATGCATTTTTATTTCTTCTTTTGAATAGACTATCTTCTGCATATTCTGCTGATTATATTTATAAATGCTACACTATTTTGAAATCTGAAATTAAAAGGTTTTCAAGCATAAAAAATGCAAAATCTGATAATAGCTTCTTGGTCCATTTTTTTCTGCTTCAGCCTTAGTCCCATGAAACCAGAATGGTTGGAGTTATTAATTCCCAGTTATTTATTGGTTATCTAAAGACTTCATCCTTCTTGTGATTTCTTAATATATTAAGTGTTTTCTATGGAAATGATTAAGGTATTACAGGCAGAAGATTGTGATACTGCTTGAACGGTTCCAAAGCATGTGATCTCCAAGGAAACAGAGATCCTGTTACTGGTCCCTTTCCTACAGATGTTCTCTATGGTACAAGATGCCGCGAGTCATGCCGTTGACTTCAGCAGGACTATTCCTAACATGTGAAGTTCAGTACGTGAAATATGCCTAACTGTGTGATTTTTAAAATAAACTAAACAGTACATAAATTTACCTCAATGACATGCTTCTCAGACTTTTGAATTTCTCTTGTACTCTTTTAAGATGATAGTGGTATGAGAAAAATAAAACTTTACAACAGAAGTTCAGCTTTTGGTGCAAAAAACCCCTGTGGACTCTGAATGAGATCTGTCCGGGCATTGCAAGGGTCAGCCAGCTCTGGTTAGCTTCACAATTTGGATCCACTTTCATCCCAAAAAAATACCAGATCCTCTTCAGAGGTGTAAGGCAATTAAAACATTTCAGCAAATGCTTTACTGTAATAAGGAGGGAAATGCAAAATAAATTATGAGTTTTATAACTCTCCGTATTACCTCATGAGCAGCCTTCCTAGTTAAATATGTGAATTGTTGTTCATATTTCCACTGCAGTACATCCAAGCTTCGCTGCTGGTGGATCAGGACCCCTCATCCCTTCACAGTCAAGGTCTGGGACAGCACAAGGATGTGCGGGCAGGTGCCCAAGGGCTAAAATTGTGTTATCGCCATAGGGCAGCCTTGTAAAATTATTGGAAAGAGCAGGGGGCATGATTTTCCAGTGCTTTGCTGAATTGGGACCTGTATAAGCTTGTTTCCAGGTGGTTTTTTCTTAGTTTCCCTCACACACTACTTTATATTGGCTTTACAAAATCCTGGCGTATTAGATGTATTGCAAATGATGTCTTAAATATCACTGATGGCTCCCTGAAGTATTTTCTCTGTTAAAACGTTCAGTCTGATTTAAATGACCAAAGCTACAGAGCTCCCACCAGCTCCCTGAGGAAGCTCTTGAGACTCTAACAGATCTCACCTTCCAGTCAGCAAGACTCTCTCATTTAATTTTGCCCGTCTGTTACCTGCAGACACTTCTTGTACCCTAAGCATGCCATTTGCACTTTCACTGTGATGTGTTATAGCTTGGGATACAAATGACTTCAATGTCTGTTGGTTATGTCTAGCCTTTTGTTCAGAAAATATGTGGATAGAAACACATATAGCAGAAAAACCTTTGGACATTTTGTAGCTAAGCCTAAGCGGTTATTCCCTGGATCTTCTACCTTGCTCTATTTTTACTGTTTCCTGTTTTAATTGTCTTAACAAGGATAGCTAGAGAGAAGTACTAATCCATTCAACTGCAGTCTCTGAATCCCAGTACCTCTGTTCAGGTCAAACTGGAAGTCTTCTTTAGACACTGCCTTTAAAGACCTTTTCATGAACTGTATCAAAGGGTAGAAGCTTTTCATTTCTGAAAGTTGAATTGGAAATGGAAAAAAAATTCTAAAAGCTGCTGTTGCTGGTTTTTTTTAAGGTAATGCATCTGGCACTGAGATTTTATAAACAGGCTGGGAGACTTAGCAACTCTCTTTTCCCTAAGTTTATAAAGGTAGTTAATGCAGGCAGCTTTACGTTAAAATGGGCCTGTTGGTTGTGGAACAAAAATGTAAGCCATACATCTCTTTTATGATATTTTAAGCGAAGCTGGTTTGATACTGTAGAATTTGGATAGATTGGCAATGAATTGTAAAAAAGACAATATGAAAAACAGGACTGTGGGTTTCAAGAAGCCTAGACTGCCTTAACGTTGCACAGGGCCTTTGCAGGGACAAATATATTTGCAGTAAGAGTCTAATTGTCCCTGCAAGTGCAACACATCTTCCTTGGGTACAGTTCATTTATCTAAGATAACATTCAAGTTTACCTCGAGCCACATTAAGATAAGGAACAAGGGATGGCCTTGCTGGACTGAAGAAGACAATCTCCATCCAAAGATCTGCCATCAGCACAAAGTGGGATGCATCCAATAGTGAATTTACATATTTTTCTCCTAGCTCTGATCTTTCTTTCCCATGTCAGTTGTAAACTTCAATGAAAGGGCTCTATTTTAATGTGTGTGCCTGGCATGAGGGATTTCTCATCTTGGACAGCACTTTTGGATGCTAACATAATGCAGTAATGACTCACCTTCAAATGCAAATTGTTCTGCTCAAGAAATCACAGTTGATTATGACTTGTACTACAGTGATCCAGGATGAGTCTTGCCTCTCACTAAATAGACTTCAGATAAAGATGAAAAATCCCACTGGTAGAGGAGGAAACAGCATTTCAGGGAAAACATAAGGCTGTATGCACCTCCTGTGCAGTGCCAACACCATGATGAAGCTAACAGCATTTTTTCTTTAGTATTTCTCAGCCCTAAGAGCTAATCCTGCAGGAAGTTAATACCTCCTCTAATGTCCTTCAGACTCATTGATTTTAACAGTGCTCAGTGCCTTAAAATACGAGGTAAAACATTTGAATAAAATGTAAACACCCCTATAAAAACAGGGTAAATATAATAATTGAAAGTAACAATCAGTCGTGATAAATTTCAATGGAAGTGATTTTTTCCTGTTACATTCAGCTTTCATTCATTCAATGGACATTTCCACTTTAAGTCTTTGTACCTTTAATTATTTCTGATATGAAATAGCTGCTGTTTCAAGAACGTATGCTTCAGCAGAATGTACAATCGGAATAACTTTCATGCAGTAAAACCAATTTAACTTGTGTGGAACTGAAATGCAAATAGGCAATGGTAGCATTAGTCAGAAGGTTTGTCTATGCATGACAGTTGCTTTGTAGCCCCTGTGATAAAGTGAAAGAGCATGACATTGTCACCTGCCTGTCTCTTCATCCATCATTAGTTAGGCGAGAATTGGTTAAGGTGTCATATATGCTGACTGATGTAGCAGCATGCTGTTCAACATTGGTTGCTATGGGTCCCGGAGTCACTAAATCCCTTTTTATTCCTATTCAGACTCAGGGTCTATAAAAGGTGCCATATCCCTTTGTTAAAAACTACAAGCTGGCACTGAAACCTACAGAAATGACTGACATCATTTCTCTGAATACCTGTAGGAATCTCAGACATGTTTTCTGCAGTCCTTAAAAAAAAACAAGGAAAAACTAAATATTTTCCCTTCTTTTTAGAGAACGTAGAGGGATTAAGAGCACAGTTTGTCTGTGTGATATACCTCACAAGATTTGCTAGTGACTGTGAGCTTTCAGTAATTTTTTCATACCTTCCTAGTACCCTATAAAAGCTCTCAAAAATCAAAAGGAGTCTTTGACATTTCAGACTCTGGTTAGCCTAAAAAGAATGGTTCAGAAGAAGCACTTAAGGCATTGTGTGACCAAGATAAACTATTCCAAGAGGCTGTGATTCCAACGTAATAATCTAATATGTATGTGATTAGTGTTTATAGGAAAATCAAGCTGTTGGGTTTTGAGGTGGAGACAACAATATTTGTTTTCTCCAGCTTCTCATAGCATATAAATGTGATCCATCTTGTTATTTGAATCAAATTTTTGTTTGGAACATTTTCTATTTTCTTTGTTTCTGAAATTTGGGGGTGGAAAGCATATGTAAATTTTTAGAAAGTAAAGAGCAAGAAGTCTTATTTGTTTTGTCACTATTGGGCCATTTGTACTGTTTCTGTTGCATGCTCTTGATTAAGATCAGAATTTTCAAGTATCATTAAAATTAATACATACTTATACAAAACATAGTGTGTGTATTAAAAAATCAAAGCAAATATTGTTATGCTAACTACTGTGAAGGCAATATCTATGTGAGGAATAGCAGAAGTCTTTTACTAAAGAGCTCCATGCCCTTGCAAGCACTTTATCACCTTACTTTTACACTATAATTTGTCCTGTGCGATGATCATATTTCAATACTCTTCACAATTACCACACTCAAATCATAAAAGTTCATTTGGCTTGCCAGAGAGTAAGATGGAACCAAAGGGACAAGTATAAACCTGCAGACACAAGAAAATATTTGGTATTCTTTCCATATCGAAAACAATATTTTCAATATTGTTACTGTTCTTATTGCTTTCATTACTATCTCAATGTGTTCTGCAGGGCATTACAGCTAAGAATTTCATTACATGTATAACACTGGATCTGAAGTATTACAGGTAAGAGTTACACCACATCAAACAATTCTGAGTCTATTTCTTACAGGCATCATTTTAAATTTACAGTTCCATTACTTCCAACTGGGTTTGCAGATTGAGTACTGGTTTATGAAGTATTAATTCTTGTTTTATTTTTAAAAATACTGCTTGCTTAGTTTAAAAAAAAAATCAATATATACAATAGCAAACATTTCCCCACTGGGTTACAAGCAATTAGAATCCACCAAGAGAAAAGTCATCTGTCAATTGCAAACATTGTACTTAAAAACAAATCCTCAGTGCTGTCTGACTAAGCCAATGTTTAAGCAAACAAATATATTCAAATATTCAAAGATATAGTTGATGTAGTAACACTTTTTGCTGAGCTTAATTCAAAAATCATTGCAGTGTAGTAAACAGAACACCCCTAAAACAGAGATTAAAACAAGCGATGGTAGAACTGCATATAAATGACAAAATAACCACAGGTATATGAATCTTTATTGCTGAAAGAGACCACATTTCACAGTAAACACAAGAGGTGGGGGTGGGGTGACAGAAAAAAATAACCATTTAAATAAAAAAATAATAGAATGTGACCAGTCTGTGCCACGGCCACAGTGTCTGACAATGCTCAGATCATGCACCAGTAATGTCTCATTCTTATGGACATATATTATAAATATATATTATATACAGACATAATATTATGCATTTGGCTGCATCTTATTGATCATAAGACTTAAAGACAAAGCATAAGATTTACTTTTTCATTGTTCTTTGACACTATAGGGCACACCTGAGTCACATTTTCATGCTTTTCTTCAAGGCCTTATAGACCTGAAAATTCATGGTTTTAATAAAAGACGAGGGTTTTTCTGTTTTCATATGACTCACATTAAATCACAGGACCTGGCAATATTGCTATAAATTTACAGGCATGCATCACAAAGATTAGAAGGCGGCACTTGTCTTTGAACACATCTTTGACTTTCAATGTACACACTTTTATTTGGGGATCTCTACATTAAGCTTTATACCCTTTTTTTTTTTTTTTTCCCCTATCAAACTGTAAAGCCCAAGGATCGTAGTCTCTGAACTGGTGTTAAACGCCCAGCACTAAAGACTGTTCTGAACGGTCAGCGGCAAACCTGCTTCCCATAATTTGTATGCAACGCTGCAGCAACGGCAAAGAGAGGTTACATTGCCCACTGCTTGGTTTAATTGGAGTTAAGTAGATCTATTATGTCAGTGTGCCCCATACACTAGCTGTTTATTTTGATTAATGGATGCATCCCTATGAGTGAAATGTCTGTGTGAGAAACTTTTAGAAGAAATAAGTGAACAGCAAGAAGATGTTATATAAACTAATTTTCCCAAGAGATCTGTGTATTTTTAATGCTTCTCCCTGGCTGGGGTAGCCAATTTCAGACTCTTTGATAGATTTGCTGCTCAGGATGAGAAGTACTCAGCAATTGTTATATTTCACAAGCTGGGACCCTAAGAATTGAGACACTAAATCACCAGTCTTACTTAAATTTCATTACTTCTAATTTGCGACAAAAATAATAGTGAGTAAACTATGAGTGGGGATCTGGCCAAAAGGGATGTAGAGACTTGAAATGGGCAGTTTAAAAGAATAAGATGTGAAATAAGACAGGGGAAAAAGCAGCTGGGAAGAAACTTCTTAAATTTGCTCATAAGCAAAAGGATATACAGCCTGCAAGGGTATCGTGATGGCGAAAGAACAAAGGTTAAGGCATTAGCTAGAGAAAGGAGGATAAATCCACTATCTATAGGTATCAGACTGGCAGATAGTTTCAACGCTGTCGTCTTCCTGGACTGTAATGGAAAAAAAGTGGTTCTGCTTTGGGAGGAACGCAGGAGAGGAGATGACTCTTTTGGAGAGCACAAGGGGTCGATGAACCTAACTGGCAAGAAAATGTGAGAACCAGGACAAAACCTTTCCAGACAAACTCCATCAAGGTCAGGTAAATTCGAGTCCCTTCCAGCATCAGCTGAATCTTCCTGGTGGTTACAAAGGGAACATAAATGACTCGTTTATGCTAAGTGCCTGAAACCAAGGCATCAACCCTGTGCCATCTGTGAACGTTATCAGCCATGTGTGCTGCAGGAAATGGCTGTACTGTGGCCTCGGACTGAAGGTTATTTAGAGAAAGTCCTTTTGTGATCTTATTTATTGCACTGAAAAACGCAGGGAAAGGGGGTGCCCACAGCAGCCAGAATTTGCTCAGGACCTCCTAGAGCCACACCAGCCATGTCTTCTAGTGGGAAAAAGGGACAGAGAGATTACCTGGGGGAGGTTCTTTAGGAGGTTAGGACCAAGAGAGACAAGCGCTTATCAGAAAATAAGAATAACAACCAAAGTTGGGATAATAGCTCATAAGCTTTCAAAGTTTCTAGATGCTTATCCTAATGACAATTGAACCTCTGAACCTTCTGAGGTTAACTTGTCCCCACTTATAACATCGTTAGGAGATAATGTCAATGAAATGGAACATTGTCACAGGACAGCAGTTTCCCACTGCTAAATAAATGCTGAGCTAAAGCCAAGATATTTATTTTCAAAGTGGGAAATATTTACCCTGTGAACATGTTCTGTTCCAGTGACTTTATGTCTGTTACACCAAAATGCTAATGAGGTAGATGCTGCCTGATGCATGTGATTAAACTAATAAGAGTTTCTCCATGTCCTGCTATTGAAAATATGTATTTTTATTGGATTAGAGAACAGATTAACTCAACATTTCAGCTAATCTGGAAAACAGTTCATTCATTCCAGTGCAGTTTCTGATATACACCCTACTTCAGTGGCTCCTCAACGTAACCAGCTGGAAAGCCCTGTTGTCATTCAACGAGTATAGACCTGTAAATTAATTGTCTTGCTAGGCTAACAACTTGACATATATGATGGGGCACTAGCACTGTAGACATCACAGGAACCAAAGTTGCAGAATCCCATTAATTTCAACATGAATGTTACCAAAGGAATATCAACAGTTTCTGAAGATTTGGAGAAGGAAGATGTCTGGGCCAAGAAGCTGCTGTTCGTGTAGACTCGAGACTTTCCAGGACCCAGCCCAAGCAGATGTAGGAATTTGGAGAAAGACACATCTGCTCAATCAAGCATGGGGAGTACGGATCCCAGAAGAAGGGGATGGATATAGGGGCAGGAAGTGTAAATAGTTTTAATAGCCACTTCTATTAAAGCAAGTCTACCAGAGCTACAGACTGATTTCTCTCCTGCTTTGATCATCACAGTCTTTGATTGTTGACCGCCTAGAGGAAACAGAAAAATTGTTTGCACAGAAGACCTCTATTTTTAATTATTTCTTATATTAAAAGAAATCAAAGCTTAAATTAGAAGTTCTAAAATTCAACAAATTCTTCCTTTCTGGCTATATATATTGAGGAAAGGCTTAAAAGTATGATTTGGAAAGTAAATTTCTAGAGAGAAAAAAAATCCCATTAAAGACCCTCCCTTTCCCAAGAGCACTGAGTTGCTAAGTCACATGATGTTAGTACGATATTTGTTATTTCAGGGGTTTAAGACTCCTTAGTGCTTCTGTGGATCTGGATCCTCGTGCCTTTAATTTACCAAATCAAAGTTTCTTCAATAGTGAGAGTTGAATATTGCATATTGCATAGGCCTGAACTGGAAGTTGATCTAAACAGTAAAAAGCACTGACTGTTAAGGAATACTTATATATTGCAGTGAAGAATCTCTTATTATTTACACCTATTATCCTTATTATTTTTACCACGTGGACTTTTTCTTAGGCAAGGAGTTTGGGTAGAATCACCTAATAAAACCATTAATCCATTGCCTAGCAGTTTGTGGTAAGTTATTCCCACTGCTTCTCTGCTCCTTGGTGAGGCCAGGATATTTTAGTGTTTCAGAAATAAACCAGCCTCAGAGCGTTAACCACAAGGGCACACCTTTATGACTTACCGTATTCCATTTTCTTGCTTTTGTTATGAACTCTCTCAGTGCTTTACTCTGTTCTGAAAATTATTTTTAAAAAAGGAATGTATTTTCCAGGAGCAATCCTAGGCAATGTTGATGTGGGTTTGAGTTTGCATTTTGAGAAACCTTGCTTTTCGGCATATATCCATAGCTCCATGACAGTCCTTCCTTGGACGACATAAGTCAATGGTGGTAAGCTCTACAGCTTCCTCCATATTCAAATTGCCTCAACGTGCTTTTTCTGCAGGTTTATTTCAATTCATTTTAATATAGTCTCAGAGCAGATGTCATCAGGATCCAATAATCACAGTTTATTGGGTGGACAGAAAGCAGGCAGTGAAGTCTCTATTGGGATCTTCTGCATCAATTTATGAGGCGCATTGCAAAACTAAAATCCATCTGATTTCCATCAGCTTAGCTATAAATGTAGGCATAATGATTCTGTCCACTTATTTTCAAATCAATTTAACATAACTATCTCCCAGAATTAGGAGACATGGATCACTGCACAGTTTAGGCACTAATACAGTGGTTTCTACTCACCTATGTCCAATAGCACTGATTAGTTTAGCGTCCTACTCCTGCATTCACTCCACATCATTAACAACTATTGGAAACTGTAGAGTTGTGTTGTCTGGGCTTTCCTACACAATCCATGCAGTTTGGAGAGCAGAAAAGGCAAAAGGTTTTAATATCAACTGCTACAATTGATAAGTGCTTAGTGCATCAGAATGCTAAAAATGATTTGGTGCTTTGGGGATAAAAATGTCAATAACTTGAAATTTGGAAATTTGGAATGACATGTTCATGGAAAACTTGGATTGAATAAAAATGTCCATTTTATAAGCAAAATTGAACTCTGTTTCATTTGTGTTTTCTCCCAGTTTTCAGCTGTCTCATCAGCTTTGCTAGAATACAAGTGGTTTACACCAGTATAGTTATGCTGATGGTTGAAATGGGGGCAAATCCCAAGTTAGACAATACATTAGTGGAATTTATATGAATATGTAAATATGCATAGCAATATTTCAGTGTGCACATTATTCCAGAGCAAAATTCAATTCACAACGTGTAAAGAAAGAATTGAGACATTAAGTTGGATGCATTTTAACGTGGAATTTTAATTTGTATTTTCTATGTTTATTTATAGGGAAGGCTTTATTATGAACAGGATGTTCATCTGATCAAATGCAATGATGCAATTAAATTGCTGCTTGTTGAAACAGGTTTTATGGTGCTTATTAAAAGTAAATATAAATAAATTTTGAAGACCTGTTTGATCAGAAATGCCTTTTGATATTAGATGGAAATATATCAGTGCATGAAATGCCTTAACTCTTTAAATGTGGCAGATGAGTGTTTTTAACATCACCACACCAAATTACTATAAACACATATGACACAACTAATTTGGTTTTTTCAAAAGCTTTTGTCAAAGACCTCATGGGAGGCTATTAAAAAAACAACACAAACTAATCGTGGGCTACATCAGAAATATCCAGGTCAAAGACAGAATCCGGTGTGAGAGTATACTGTTAGAAAGTCAGGCAATTTAAGAAGAGTAAGAAAAGACTGGTTCTGCTACCAAATGGAGGGGAAATCTATGGACAGAAACATCCAAACAAGACAGTGTCTACTGCCATTTTTTGCTTCTGCCTTCACTAAAGAGACTGATGTGATGAAATGGCTAAAGCAATTAAAGGCATGAACAAATGAGAAAAACTGAGACTAAGATAAGTGCTTATGTTAGTTATATATTTTCATGGTCACTGAGCCTCAGGAAATCCACCCCAAAGTGAGCACTATCAGAGAAAAAGAGCTGTCAGGACAATCTCAGAGCTGTCACTGGTTATCTTGGGGAGCTTATGGGGGGGGTCCAGAATACTGGAAAAGTGCAATTATTGAGCCTATCTTTAAAAAAGGGGGAAAGGAGGATAGATTTGTCAGCTTAACTTCAATTCCTAGAAAAATCCTGGAGCAAATAACCAAGCAAACAATTTGTAAGCCCCTAGAAGATAACAAAAAGATGAGTGACAGCCAACACGGATTTGTCAGTGTGGTGGGTTGACCTTGGCTGGACGCCAGGTGCCCACCAAACCGCTCTACCACTCCTCTGCTCAGCAGGATGGGGCAGGGGAGAAAATAAACTTGGAGGTCAAGATAAAGGCAGTTTAATAAAGCAAAAAACAAAGGCCGTGTGTGGAAGCAAAGGAAAACAAAAGATTTCTTCTCTACTTCCCATCCACTTCCCTGGAAGCAGGGCTCCAATACAGGTAGCGGTTTCTCCAGAAGACAAATGTCGTAATAACGAATGTCCCTCCTCCTCCTCCTTCCTCTTAGCTTTTATTGCTGAGCAGCCACCATACGGTGTGGAATATCCCTTTGGCCGGTTTGGGTCGGCTGTCCTGGCTGTGTCCCCTCCCAAGATCTTGCCCAGCCCCAGCCTACTGGTGAGGGGGGCGAAAATGTTGGAGAGACAGCCTCGATGCTGTGCGAGCGCTGCTCAGCAGTAGCCAAAACACCGGGGTGTTATCAACACCTTTCTAGCTACCAATACAGAGCACAGCACTATGAGGGCTGCTGTGGGGAAAATTAACTCCATCTCAGCCAGACCCAATACAGTCAGAAACAAATCTCATCAAACCAACTTCATTTCCCCCTATGACAAAGTAACAGGCTTTATAGATAGGGCAGAAGCAGTAGATGCTATATGTCTTGACTTCGTTGAGGTTTCTGACAATGTTTCACCTGACACTGTCATAGTAAGGAAGGGAAACATTGGCTAGATGAAACTACTATAAGATGGGCAGAGAAATGGCTGGAAACCTCTACTCAAGGCAGACAGAGGAAAAGAAAGTGTATTTATTACGCCAGAAGATGCCAAGTAACTGAAAAGAGGTCCAACCACTTGGGAGGGTGAGATTTCAGAATGAGCTTGACAATTTGTAGAAACAGTCTGAAATATCTAAGATGACTTCAGGGAACAAATGGCTAATCAGCAGCTCTGCAGAAAAAGTACAACGATGGAGAATAAGATAAGAGAGGATCCCTGAAATGAATATTATCAGCAAAGTGACACTTTTGCAGAAAAGCCAAATACTATTATGGGATGTACAAGCAGAAATAATCTCTCTAAAATACATGACATAATCTTTTCTGCT
Source organism: Haliaeetus leucocephalus (assembly GCF_000737465.1). Lineage (NCBI taxonomy): Eukaryota > Metazoa > Chordata > Aves > Accipitriformes > Accipitridae > Haliaeetus > Haliaeetus leucocephalus. The sequence continues at coordinate 14,636,441 of NW_010973187.1, read as the reverse complement.
CTATTTGGTATGAATGAGGGCATAGCTGAAGCATGGTGTTCCCTCTGCAGTTTGCATTTTAAGAAATATTTGGGTCAGCTAAAGGCAGAGCAGAGTGATTGGGGGTGTAGAAACTTGACCTATTAGAAATCAAAGAGTTGAGATTGCTTCCTCAAGAGAAAAGACCAAGTAGAGACAGGATTAGTAGTCTCCAAATACATAAAAGGTTGCTGAAAAGGGGAAAAGATTGAATTGTTCCACATACCCATTTTGTATGTGACAAGAAATAATGTGCTCTAAATTGCAGAAAAGCATATTTAGGTTCGACAGTGGAAGAACTTTTTAATGGTAAGAATGGTTAAGCACAGAAATATATTGCCTGAGAAGATTGTGAATCTCCGTCACTGGAGACCTTAAGAGCAGTTTAGATAAACATATGTTAGGAATAGTTCAGAGAGAGCTGATCCTGCCTGGGGTAAAAGAATGACGCCTTGATGTTCCTTCCACCCATTCTTTCTTTATTTCTCCAAACCATTAACACGATGGCACACAATGGTTCACCATTCAGAGTTGTGGAGCTGAATGCATTTGCTAATGATGCGCACAATGGATAAGCAGGACATTGACAGATGACAGAATATTTTCTCTAGTTAAAGTTTACTCAGAGGAATTTGTGACAGTCCTAAACGGGAAGAATGATAGTGAAGATAGATAGCTTGAAATACTTATTCACGGTGCTGGCTGGGCTAGCTAGCAAACCAGAAGTCTAGGAGACTTTGTGCATAAGACACATGAAGGGCCTGTTCAGCCCCCCCCGATGGTGAAACTGAGCATGAAAGAAAGGAGTCTACACCGACAGTCATAATACTGTTAGGTAAAGTCAAAGAACTTATTGGTTTTTAACTTGGATTATTATATGAATTTGGGTCATTCTTTAGCAGAAATACAGAAGTCCAAATTTGTATTGTTTCCTTTTTCCAGAGGAACTGAATGACTAGATTGGTTGGAGTGGGGAATATTAAAAAGCTAACAAAAATAATGATATACTGAAGTGTATTCCATCTTATAAATCAAGATCACATGAGCACACAACATCATTTGTGCCATTCCAAGTGATGAGGGAAATGAAACCCTAGAATATCATTAACCAGCTATTTTTTAGGTTGCCTGTCATTTAGAGTAGTCTGGCTTGGAGACAGGAGAGTGTATTCATCAGAAGAGCAATAGGGCAACACTCATAAATAGGTGGTGTGTTTTGAACTCTCTAAGACTGCTTCAGCTCTCTGTACAATAGAGGCTTGTATTCTGGTAAAGGGTTTCCTTCTCCCCAGTTATAACTGTGCACCATTATTAGCCATCAGAGTCTACACCAGGCCATTCTTCCCTTGCAGACATGTAATCTATTGTAATTTGCTTCCGTGCAACTAGCAACTCTTTTTTGAAGTATGCTTATGTAGGCAGGTTTTACCTAATCGCATTCTACTTTTTAGGGAAACACATAGCATCAGATATGAGTCTACCACATCTTTTGAATTAACCAAGGTGTTACCGGGAGTTTTTACCATGATGACAAGCCAAAGAAAACCTATGTGCACCAAGATGCTAGTGATGTCTCATAAGGAATGTTGTCTTCCAAGTCATCAAACAGCAAATCTATTCTCCTAAATTCACAAAACATAACAACACTGCCAGGTTTTCTTGATTTTTTAAGATGAAGAAACAAGAACTTCCTACCTGCCTGGAGTGTCAAGGAAAGAAACTTCACTGTTTGCATTTCCTATCTAACTATATTTGTCTCATATCAATATAAAATGATTGTTGTATTTCCCCCAGCTGCAGTTGTCTTTGCAAAGTGGATAATTGTGCCTCAGAGTCTCTAAACCGTGTTGGTGTTCTTCAGGATATAAACTGCTACACAGATAACTAAAAAAATCATCTACTTTCATAGTTTAGTTTGATCATAAAGGAAAGACAATTGCTTGCACAACATTTAGAGGAGGAAAAGTTATTAGCAGAGTTTAAAGGTGTTACTTGTTGGAATACAGCAATGCAGACTTAGCAATTTGAAATTACCGTAAGAGTCACTAAATAAAGTAATGGGGTCAAACCTCATGTGTCTCTAAACTGGTACAGGTCCATGGAGTTTAACAACGCTGTGCTAATTACATCAGCGGAGAATTTGTCCTCTAGTTTCTCAAGGCCTGTCACAGACAAAAATGCTTTGCACACAGGCGTTTATTCTCAATTTGATATCCTTGGATGTGCTTGTTTGTGTTTCTATAGATGCAGAGACTGATGTGGGGATAGATCTGTGCAGTTCTCTGGCTCTGGCATGACTACCAGCAATCTGTACGTTTTCATTTTGAACTCTGGCACCTCAGAATAAGCTGGAGAAGAACTAATAACTCTGCCTGGTGTCTTCAGGTCTAGAGAGATCTGAAATGCTTTTATTGATGGACGATGAACTCTGTTTGTGACTGAGGAGTGTGGGGAGAGTTAAGGGGCGTTCTGCTGCTGAAAAACCATAACTATTGAACTACTTTTACTGAGGAAGGGAAAAAAGCGAGTAAACAAAACAACTCAATGTACTGTGTATTAGGCCTGAATTCACCTTAGGCCCTTTATCTACTTTTTTCATCCTGTTTTCTCCCTGCTTTATTCCCTGCTCCAGCCTATAAGGATTTGACAGCACTGTTGCCCTTTAGCAATGCTTGCTCTACATGGGAGGGCAGCAAAATATTAGCTAGTTTAATGACACTCTCTGGCTCCCTAGAAGAGCAGCATTCATCATCATCACTTAAGAAAACACCTTATCTCAAGTAGACAAGCTCAAGCAGGTTATTGCGTCCACATCCATTACAAGGTTGCAACATGTACACTGAGGTTACCAAGAGTCAACATACGTTTTACTACTACTTCAGAGAGAATTAATGTATTGAACTACAGTGCTAGCTAATTACCCATATCATTGACCCTGACACCTTAATGGAAAGTATTGTTCACCCACTGCACAGCAGCTCACACAGAATTAGCGTTGCATTGAACATATTATAATTAAGGCCTGAAAGCAGAGAAATTGTTAGAAAGAGGAAAAGAGGCCACTCTTGGTCTGCCTTACTCCCTCTCTCCTGTTCCTCCTTAAGGTGCAACTCTAAGTGGACTTTTCAGTTCATTTATGTGTGTTGCAACCTTGTGTCAAACAGTGATGTCCAAGACAGTTTTGTCTTGGGATCCTAAGATCATAGGCTTATTATATGTTAATTGAGGTTAGAAGGAACCTCATCCATCCAAGATCCTGCTCACAGCAGGGTCAGCAAGGAGGTCAGACCAGGCTCCTCAGGGCTTTAATAGGTTTGGGTAGCAAAATGCTCCACCTCTCAACTGGATTGCTCCTGCCAGTCACTGAGGTCACTCTGCTGTTCTCTGCTTCCCTAGGTAGTGCTAACTCCACCATGTAGAGCACTTCACTAGCTGTGTCTATTTCCTTTTAATTTTACTCCTTACTAACACCCCATCACTTTGTCACCACACTCACAACACTGAGGTAGTAAGTTCCAGAAAGTAGTTCTAAACATATAATTATTTGTGGCTTCCCAATCACCATCTATTTTCTAGTTTCTTCCCCATTATTAATCTTCTTCCTCTTTGCTGACTAGTCAGTTGTCTTAAATATTATTCTTTCAAGTCTCTATAGTGTCTGATGAAAAGGAGTTAGGATTCTAAACGTGTTCTCAGTCTTAATCTTGCAATTATCTACTTCATATTGTTCATCCCTCTACCCAGGCTCTTTCTTTAGGAAGATTATTTGGCCTGAATAAATACCTTCAAGGTTTGAAGACTCAGTTTCAATAAAGTTTACAGAGGCTTTCATCTTTATCGACATTACAAAAGTCTGCAGTGTGATTTTTAAATTTAGTGGCATAGTGTCTTCCTTGGACTCATAACAATACTCTTGCCCAAGAGTTAGGAAAACTGTAGTAACCACCTTTTCAGTACTTTGATTCATCTCTTCCTTACTGGACTCAGAAACTGGATTATAGGGTACAAAGACATGGAAAATGTTAAGAACATGTGAAGATTAATGAATAGGACTGAAAAGCAGAGATCCAAGGATTATATAGCATGTTTCAGATGGCTATAGATCACTTACAAAAGATTTGTTGTCCTGACCTTAATTTTTTGGTGTATTAACTGTGGTAGCATCTCAGTCTTTATGCAAAGTTACTTCAGGCAACTGTCAAACTTTTTGAAGTGCTCACAATTCTGAAATCCTTAAAAATCGAGTTCCTCTGAAATGAGCAAAACAACACCATCTCATGGCAAAACTTTCATGAAGCAGTCAGAGACATAATAATGGCTTCAGAAACTGAGATCCCTAAGGAAACACACCATCATCTCAAAGCACCAATGCACAGACTTGCTCAGGATGCAGCTGGCTGCTGAGAGCAAGAGCATCTTCCCAGTTTTGAACCAAATATCAGTATGAAGATATAGGCACCAAAACCAAGACATTGTCCATGGAAAAGTAAACCTGACCTTGACTGAGCCGGAGGTTGAACTAGACAACCTCCTCTGGTCGCTTCCAACTTGTGATCCTATAAATCATGAATAAGAGTAATTTTTTTTTAGGATATATTCTTACATATTTAATTGCCAGTTCTACTACTGTTGGCTTAAAACTAGGAATTTTCTGAAGAAATTAACTAAAAAAAACCCCAACAACAGTAAAAAGGCTGTAAAATTAAATTAAACATCAGTCTTTAATATCCAGGCCAGAAAATACAAAGTTTGTAAGGCAAATACAGTAAATCTATGTACATATTTTAGTGGATTAGATGTATAATACATGTGGATGACTGTCCTATGCTATGTTTTATTTGCTACACTAAATGCATCGTATCTTACAGACCACAGAGAATTGTGCTGCTGTATTAATTACATTTTTAAGTGATTTTTCTAATCTTTGGACCATTTTAATATCTGACTGTTGCAGGGAGAGTGTATTAGAATTTCACACAGCATTGCTATTTGAAAGAATTTAAATAGTAAGCAAAAGCTCTCAATTTTTTGTGTTCTTTCAGCCATTTATTTCTATTAGTATCAAAGTGGCTGTTTTACATTATGCAAACAGTCATTGCAAAAGCAAGCTGGATTGTAGGTTAACTATTAGAGGAGAAATATATGCTATGATAACATTACCCAGTGTGGATGTGTTACACTTAAGACGTTAACTTCGGTATAAATCATTCTTCATACAAAATAAAAGTGCTTTATTGCATTACAGCAAGATCCTAAAACACAGTAGATGGATGTCGTAGAATGTATTCTGGGTGTTGCCAGTCAATTGCTGCTCTTTTTAAAGTAAAGGATGAAATTGTAGACAATGATATCCAGAAGAACATAAAAATCTGATGTACACCCACAAAATCAATGACTATTTAGAATGAAGCTTGAAAACTTGGTATAAAACACTATCTTTATCTCATCAAGCTAGGCCTACATCTTGTCCCATTGAGAGGATTTATGGAGGCAGTACTGCAGTATCTTTAAATGAATGTGAATTCCCTTGCTCCTTCAGGTCTAAGGCGCACAGTGGAATATTATGACCTGTTGAGATTTTTCTGAGCAGCAGCAAAGGTAATAACAGCTTCACTTACAGTAATATGGGAAATCAACCAGTCTTTCCTTTTAAGATTCTCTTTGCTTGTGAATAATATAACCATAGTATAAAAGAATGTTTAGCAAAACAAGGAATTAATTTGTTTTCAGAGCTTGCTGGAAATTTTCCATCCATGTTCTTTCAGTAGAAAGAAAAAAAAATGTGTTGTGAAAATGAAAAGTTCTTCTGGAAGTGTCATTTTTCTGAGAAAGGCTTTTTTTCTGCCTTAAAAACATGTAGTATACATTTGAACTAAAAAGCATATTTACTGTTCTTTTTTTTTTTCCCCAAGTATTTCCTCTCTACATTACTAACTAATCCTTAAGTAGCAGTTTTCATCAGTAGCTTTCAAATCAGTACAAAGGAGAAAAATGTCATTGTTCCTCCTGAACCTAAGGCACAGCAAGGGGGAGGAAGGAGATGCTAAGTGGCTTGCATTAATCACCCAGCATGCCAGTGCAGCAAAACCCACCTCCCAAACCCTAGGACAGTTTTCTACTTACTTTTGCACAACCAGCCAGCACTCCCTGGATGCCCGCTCTTTTGGCAAGAATCCCACTGAAATCCTCAGCCCAAAATACCTTTAAGTGTGGTGGAATATGGATTTAACCTTCATGTTTGAGCAGTTCGTCTGCTGAAGGAGGAACTCAAGGCTCAGTTAGAAAAAAATCTTCCCTTCCTTCTCAGTTCCTCAGCTTCTGAGTATTGGGAGCCAAACCACATGAATTTTTGTGCCTTGTATGTTTATTGTTTTACTTTGTAGCTCAGCAGACAATGAAGAAGAGAGCAGGTGTGGAAGGCAGGGAAGAACAGTGGGACTCCTTCAAGACAGCAAAAATACTCTCAGGCATGCGGAGAAAAAGAAAGAATAAGTTGCTTTGTGCTACCAGTCCCTACAGTGGAGGAGCCAAACTACATTCCCAACAGCAGTTCTGCCTCTTTCTCCATGCACCTCATTTTTGCATAAAAAGAGAAAATAATACTTTGTCATGCTGTATTAAAGATAATTATCTCCTGCAGTCCTTGTGGTTTTCTATGGTTCTATAGTTAACCCAGTTACAGTCCTCGATATTTGCACAGCAACTGGTTGTTACTGCCTCGAAACAGAAATTCTTTGTTTGCTCCTGAAGAAATCCTTATCGATCCAGATGTTGACCTTGATTGCTGGTCACTCAGTCAGCAACAGCCTTGCCAAATTCGAGGAGAGCTGTGGCCAACCCTTTGATTAGTTTGCATTCTTGAGAGCCTCTGAAAAAGGTCTGCATGGTTGTGACACATCTGGGGCCAATGTCGCTAGAGAAAAACGTGGTGACCCACACCATGAGCCATCAGAGCACAAGAGGAAGCACATATCCATGGAAGTTCTACTGATTTCCACATAGCCGTGAGCGTGGAAAAAAAAAGTTTGGATCTAGTGGGGCTTGATTTACTGATGGTAGCTGCTCTTCTGGTGGAGGGCCCTTTGTAGGAAAACCAGTCCCCGAAGGAGACACCCAGGGGACCTACTCTGGAGGTCCTCTACATTCACAAAGCCTAGAAATCTGCCAATGTCCTTGAGAATATCGTGGTGTTCTTCATGTTCTCCGATACAGCTGAATGGAGGGCTTACAGACAGATGTGAGTCACAACTGTGAAAAGAGTCCAAATAGATGAAAACCAGACCAATAAAAGAGATTTCCTGCATGAGGGCAAGAGAAAGCTATACTTCTGTCATCGAGTACAATGTGCCTACCGGTGAATATCTTTGGAAAGCCTACAGGATGCAGCCAGTATTGGAATACCTGAGACACTCCAATACATTAAAGGGCTTGCAGACTGCAAACTATAAAACTTCATGCTCCAGTATTTAAGCACACAAAGGCTTGGCTTTGCCCACAAGCCAGCACTAGAGTCCTCCTTGTCTCAGGGCTTGCTTTCTTGGACTTGCAGGAGGGCAGTCACAGGCTAGGGCAGCATACTTAGGTCCCTAACATGTTATTTTACCTTCTGGTAATATCGAAAAGTGTCAGCTGAAATAACTGCACCATGCTGTACACTGTACCAGCACTATAAAAGACAGTAGGAGTCTCAAGCCACCTATCATTTAAATAGACAAAAGAATGGGAGAATGTAAATATTATCATTCCCATTGAGCAAACAGAGAGCTGGTATCACTCAGGGGGGTCAGGAGGATTAAGGAAGAAAACCCAGATCTCATGACTCCCAGGCCAGTGTCTGAACCACACAACCACAGTTCCGTTCTCAACAGAGCTGCTGTCTCTGGGTTTTGATCAGCACATATTGCTTCCAGCAGTTACCCTGTCTGATTTCCATATCCTTATTAAATTTTCTATAGATGATGTAAAAGGTCAGGGGAAAAAAAAAAAAGAAGCACATGCAAATGTGTCAAGAAAAATGCCATCCCTTTTCTGAAAGCTTATTGTAAAATAAATAAATAAAGTAGTATTAAAGAATGGAAAAATTACCAAGGGAGTCATAAAAAGTTAGCTTTAGGCCAGAGAAATGTTGCTTTTCATTTCTATATAGTACATGAGAATATTTTGTGGACTAACAGTGCATGAATAATGTTTTATTAAAATGTATATCTTTACAGCTTTATTTTATCAAGTACTTCAAGGCTTGGCATAAAAAAGGTTTAACAAGTTTGACACATGCTGATTTAGCATTTATACCACAAACTGAATCTGCTGCTTTGTGAAGGAAAATAGGCCAGCTTTCAAAATACAAACACTGTGAAGTATTCAAAGTGAAACAAAACAAAAGTGAGAAGTGGGAAGAACAAAAAAAAGAAAAGAAGAAGAAGAAAAATGCAGACCATAATCATTCCAAACCTGCTGTGGAAAGGTTTTGGACTAACTTAGAAAATATATTGCATGAAATGTTGCATCACTGATGGTCTCAGCATCCTAGTTTCTTAATACAATACCCAAGTCTGATTTGTAGAATTCAACTAAAAGTAGTCAGTGAGGTTTTCTTCTCTTTTCTTCCTTCAAATGAGCATTTGATCAAGCTCTTCCTGAACAATCTTAAGACTTTCAGCTGCTAAAGATATTAGCCAAAAGAAAACATTTCTGAGAATGTAAAAGAGTGTTAAAATTTTAAATTAATGTCACATCATCAGTTGCAGAAGGAGGTATTTTAGAAATCTCCTTGTTCAGCCTTACTCTCCAGCCCAGAAGAAAGGCACCCTAAGGTTCATTAGGGATATTATTTGTAAGTTGGTTTACAAGGCAATAATTATGTATTGCTGTAAACCCAAACAGTTAGAAGAAAAAAGGCTTTTCCTGTGCTATGCTAAACTGTGACCTAGATTCCTGCGATACTGAAGTTAGCCGAACCTCAGCTAAACTCTTAGCTAACCTGTCTTGTACAGGAATTTTTAAAATGTTTTTAATCACAATTTTTCTTTTTTGCACAAACCCTGGATAGCTGGCACTTTTTGTAACTTTGCATTTCCATTATTAAAATTGCCAGATGGAGACCGGTTAAAATTATTTTTATTTCTTTTACTTCGATATTTTTGTACTTCTGCTTTTAAACTAACGAGATTGGGGTTAGCTAAATCCTCTGAGCTACTGGTTTATACAAATGGACTGTAGAGACAAGTATATAAATCTATATACTAAGCTTGCTGGAATTGCTACAGCACTGCAATAGGCAGAGGATAGGTAACATACCTTCTTTGTTAACAGGGCATCATCTTTATAGAGCTAATCAATAAACTAATTAAGATTTGGAGTTGTACCGTTGCCCACCTTCACGGTGAGGCTTTTATGTTCTATCTATATCTCTTCCACATTTCCTATATTTCTGCCAAATTAGAGATGACAGAAATTTGCCTCTATCATGACACATATCTGAACTGTTATTTCTTGGTATATTAAGCAGCAGGGACCCACCCTACAGCATAACTTAACATGTATGTTAGAAGGAAAGCTGGTTGTATATGAAGCCCCTAATGTTTTCTCTGATAACTACATTCTTAGGACATTCGTTTAGTCTAAAGATGATTTCCCTGACCTCTGTACACTCTTTGTTTTAAAACTCCTAAGCTTTCTAGTACCTTAAAATCCTTTTAATAATCATCATTCTAGAGGTAATTAAAATATTTGTTATTTGTACAGCAATTTTTCTACCATTAATTTTTGAACTTCAGGAGATTCCAAAGCTACTTGAATGGGTTATTTCATTTTCCAGCAGTATAAGTGGACACAGCCACTTTCTGCAGCAATCCAGGAGAAGGAAACAGTGATGGTTGTCACATTCCATTGCAATTTCAAAATAAATGTACATAAACATTTTATAAAGCCTGAACTTCAAAAAGTAAAATTAACAGAGCTGGTCTCATTAAGTATACATCATGATTTTGATGAAACCAACAGTCCTTTACTTACATGCATCTACATGAAACAAATGAGTATAGGAAGTATATATCAGATATTCTCTAATTTATTAAGCTTTATGGAACCATCCTTTGTTCTTTTAGAAACAGAGTACTTTGTAGTTTTAGCCAACAGTTTTTATCTTAACCGTATCAACTAGAATACATCTTTCCTTAACAATCTTCGTAGGCAATACAATACTGGGGGGGGATATGCTGTTTCTTGTGGTAACAGGTGTGGTAACATTAACAGAAATTTTAAGGCAATTTTTGCCTTTTTAGGGTATATTTAGTATGAGACAGGCTCATACTTTCCTGAATAAATAGCATAACTCTATACAACAATTGCCAATTTCTCTCCATTGTATGTTTTATTGCTGGGTGATTCAAAACTGAAAAAATGCTGAAACGGTCCTAGGAAAAAAATAGTTAGATTGGGTAATGGGGCTAATGGAAAGTGATAATTGAGGAAGCTATAAAAGCTGGAAATTTTGTAGTCTAATAATAAAGGAACAAATGTTAATTTTGACTGCTTTGCAGTAATCTGCACAAGAGAAGATTTGTATAGCAATAGAAATCTGATCAATGAAGAAATTGTCTTGGGATTTTCATACAAATTCACAAGCTCTGCAAATCTACATTTTCTGGTGACATATTATCCTGTTTGTTCAGTTGCCTCCCCTATGAATTTCCATTTCAAATTTAACTTCTAAACCCTTTGTGAATATAGTAAGGTAGTGTGACAACAGTAGAGCACTCTAAATCCTTATAGCACTTTCTAACCAGTGCTGTGTATTCTGTGGCAAATTTCTCTTAGCTTCACTGGTAATGGCTGTGAAACACTACCACAGATTTAATTTAATGTCATCCTCCTCATAATATCATCTTCTCCATAGTGTCACCTCCTTCATAATATTTTCGTCTTCTTTAGTTTAATCCTCTTTCCCACTTGGAGAATGGAAATAAGGGTTAATCATTGTAAATGCTCATTGATATAAAATCAGCTCATAGCTGTTGATGACCGTGTTCGAGGAAGGTCTGCAGAGCAAGTTGTTTTGCTTTGTTTTCTGCTAAGCATTGTGGGCGGCCCAATCCTCTCTGCAGGCCTCTGCTCCCACAGAGTTGTCCAGATGGTCTGGCTCCGACCTTCTTTCCTTTCATGTGAGGTGGGGAGGTGGTGGGGAAAGTTCGTGTCTGGCTTAAATGACTCATCCCCTAGATCCCTGGGCCTCAGCTGCTATACAATCCTCAGAAGATCCCAACACGTGCCTTACACCATTGCTTTTTTTTTTTTTTTTATTTGAAATAATCTCATCACCACCTCTTGCTCCTTGAGCTCTGGAAGGATGCAGGGGAGCAGATGTTGCCCCCCTACTAGCTCTAAGTTGTAAGGCAAGCTGGAGAGTGAAAGGCAGGGCACTTTGGGATGGCTCTGGCTGGCTACAGCAACAGTACAGTAGAAATTTCAGTGCTTTCGACATGTTGGAAAAAGGCCAGTTTTCCAGGTTTGTGGAAGACAACCTGACGGAGACGTACTGGAGACTGGTCTCCCCCCATTCCCCACTAGACAGCTTGTTGTACCTGTGCTCAGGGTTGGCTGAAAGCTGTCTGTCTGTGCTTAGCACAGCCTGACCCTCAGCTGATGAACCGTACAGCACAGCACTAATGTTTCAGTCAAATAATAGCTGGAGCAGCAAAGAGGGCTTTAAACTAGCTTGTTTAGTAGGGTATTGTGAAGGTCCAGGCAGTCCAAACTCAAAATTGAACCCGTGCAGCTATGAATATGAAACAAATATGTTTTCTTATTGCTTAGATGTGAGTGCTAGTCCTATGAATTAAAATCGAGGGAACTGGAAATTTATACAGAAAAATCTGATATAGTTATCTTGTTGAAAGACTGCTGACTTGAATAAACAGATTTAGTATACCTACCTGTAACCAGTCTAAAAAGAGTGGAGTGGGCAAAAAAAAGGTGAGCGGAGAGGATTTTAGGATCGTAAGATGACTGGGGTTGGAAGGGACCTCAGGAGATCTCTAGTCAAACCTCCTGCTCAAAGCTGGGCCAGCCATGAGGTCACACCAGCCTGCTCAAAAAGAGGAGTCTGCAAAAATTAGTCTATGTAAAGCATAAAATACACTTGCTATAAAGAAAGTACTTGACATGGAGATCATTTGTGGAACTAATGGATGGATGGAATAGGAGATGCCCAGAATCTCAGTGCTGTGGAGCTCTGTGCAAGTTCATAAGATTATGGACCACAGGATTATAGGAGAGGCAGTGCTCTGCACTACAACCACCACCTGCATCTCCGTTAGCAGGACTGAGAGCACACATCAATCAGTGATGTAACTAATGATGCTGTAAAGGTGTCTCCACGCAACTATTATTTCAAACAAGAGGCAGAAATCAAACCTCAGAATAAGACGTGTTATCCCATAAGCACCAGTCAGTAATGCATGGAGAGGAATCGAGGTGTGATGGGAGACCTCAGTGCCTGAGACACGGCTACTGTATCACTGCAGTTGGTAGCAAACTTAGGTTTTTTAAGGAAAGTAGTTTCAAACATAAATGATATTGTGCTCAATGCAAACAAAGTCTGTTCTGGACTTCATTATGTTGAATAATGACGAATTTATCACTAGACTGGAAGTTAGTGGTTGCCTAAGGATGAACGATCAGGACGTGATTACATTCAGTATAGCAAACTGAGTACATCCCTGCTAGTCATACACATACTGGTGCTTAAAAGAGATAATTTTCCAAAGGAGAAAAATTCTGAATGAAACTGATTGGAAATTAGAAAGTTCTCTATTCATGGTTTATTAGATTGTTATAATTCCACAGTCAGGAAAGAGGATACCTTTGGCTAAAAGCTTATGCCATCTCAGTGGTATGGAGAGCAATTATAGATATATAGAGATACAGCAAGAGAAAATGAGGGAAAAGGGGGAAATAGGGGTAAATGAAAAGTTATGAACTATGTAATGTTGTAATAGAGAAGCCAAAGGCATAGCGGGGGGTGAGGGCTGGCTGTCAGGACTAAGATCAAGTGGGACAAGCTAAAGGTGTGCCAGGAGCAAAGAGCAATGCTGTAGCTCAGGGGACTGTGAACATTTATTGCCACATACTGGTATTGTTGCTGGTAAGGTAGTAACAGGTTTTGGCTCTGGGACAGCCTATTTACTTGAAAGTGGCTCTTATATCACTCTTTAATTTGGGAATTCCTGCCTTTAGGAACCTTTTCTTGTATTATTGAAAATGATATAATTTCTAAAAATCCAATGTATTTTTCATTCACTAGGTTATTTTCTTAATTATATTTGCTGGAGATAGTTTCAGCTGCAGTTTTGTTCACCTTCAATTTATGTTCTTATTTCTAAAGCCTTTGGCAGTCTTTCAAAGAGTATTCATACACACTGAATTTAGTCTCTAGCTTTAGATGATAGCTCTCAATAAATCCACGAGCAGTGCTTGCAGAGGGGAGAGCACCTTCCCTTTTCTCCTTCCCTGAGCAGAGCTCCGGCATAAATCATGATCCACAACACTTCATTGATCTTGGTGAAGCTCTCCTTTCTGCCAAATTCAATGGCTAATGAAGCTGAAGCTACTATTTCTCCAGTCATGTGCCAGGTTTTACAGCAGTTGGAGCAGAAATTAAAGAATCTGTAATATATTAATGTTTGAGTGTGGTTTTTCCATTCCAGGTATCCAAAAGCTCTCCTACTGCCCAGGTCAAGACAGTTTTCCATGACAGTTATTTTGCTCAGACATGAGTTTGAACTATGATAGACATATGTGGTGGGTTGACCCTGGCTGGATGCCAGGTGCCCACCAAAGCCGCTCTATCACTCCCCTCCTCAGCAGGACAGGGGAGAGAAACTATAACGAAAGCCTCATGGCTCAAGATAAGGACAGGGAGAGATCACAACCAATTACCATCACAAGCAAAACAGACTCAACTTGGGGAAAATTGGCTTGCTTTATCGCCAATCAACCACAGTAGGGTAAAGAGAAATAAAACCAGATCTTAAAACATCTTCTCCCACCCCTCCTTTCTTCCCAGGCTCAGCTTCACTCTCAAATTCTCCACCTCCTCCCCTCCAGCAGTGCAGGGGGACGGGGAATGGGGGTTGGGGTCAGTTCATCACACGTTGTCTCTGCCGCTCCTTCTTCCTCAGGGGCAGGACTCCTCAGTCTTCCCCTCCTCCACCGTGGGGTCCCTCCCATGGTCCCTCCCTCCCCTCCCACTCGTGAAGGAGTTCCTTCACGAACTTCTCCAATGTGAGTCCTTCCCACGGGCTGCAGTTCTTCACGAACTGCTCCGACGTGGGTCCCTTCCCCGGGCTGCAGTCCTTCAGGCACAGACTGCTCCAGCGTGGGTCCCCCACAGGGTCACAAGTCCTGCCAGCAAACCTGCTCCAGCCTGGGCTCCTCTCTCCATGGGGCCACAGGTCCTGCCAGGAGCCTGCTCCAGCGTGGGCTTCCCAGGGGGTCACAGCCTCCTTCGGGCATCCCCCTGCTCCGGCGTGGGGTCCTCTGTTCCCGGGCTGCAGGTGGAGATCTGCTCCCCTGTGGACCTCCCTGGGCTGCAGGGGGACAGCCTGCCTCACCGTGGTCTTCCCCAAGGGCTGCAGGGGAATCTCTGCTCCGGCGCCTGGAGCATCTCCTCCCCCTCCTTCTTCACTGACTGGGGGTCTGCAGCTGTTTCTTTTACATGTTCTCACTCTGACTCATTCTGACTGCTGTTAGTGTTGCACAGGGATGGTTTTTTTCCCCTTCTTAAATCTGTTCTCCCAGAGGCACTACCACCATCACTGATGGGCTCAGCCTTGGCCAGCGGTGGGTCCGTCTTGGAGCCGGCTGGCATTGGCCCCATAGGACATGGGGGAAGCTTCTAGCAGCTTCTCACAGAAGCCACCCCTGTAATCCCTCTGCTACCAAAACCTTGCCACACAAACCAAATACAACATATCAGTTCAGGTAGTTTTGCTAAAATGGTTGTCACCTCTGACGGCAGGGGACAGTGGCCAGATAGGACTTGGGAAGTAAGAATCTACTTCAGCAAGGCCTGACAAACTTTCAGCGCATACGGGTGGGGAGAAAAAGTGGCATTGCTTCTCTATGCTGGGCTGCACACTCTTTTAAAACAGTTTCTTTTAAAACAGGTTCATGCCACCTTCTGTATATGAATCCCTGGTAGAGGTCATTAGTAGCTGGGGATAAAGTTGTTAAGAGCACTGCAGGAAAGACAGAGGTGGCAATAGGTTTTTCTAGATTCTGGGTGATAAATAGTTTGGTTCTGTATTTGAAACATAGCAGGATGATTTGCTCACATCATCTAAGGATAATGAAATTTGTTTCAAATTTATAGAAAATTTAGATAGCTAGAAACATCTCTTGGAAATCGATTATTTTAAATGTATAGACTGGGTTAACCTGCACTGAAAGGGAAATTTTATTTGCCATAGCATGGCCATGTTAAAGTTATGTGGGTTCAAAAAGGGCAGGTGGGCTGCCCCACATACCCGCGGGGCTGCTCAATCTGTCAACAAAGAGAAAATACCAGAAAAAATACAAAACATTTGGCTGAAAAATATTTTACTAATAGGAATGTAACTAATGAGAACCAGGAATTCCTTCAAAAATACCCATTTCAGTCCTTTTTGACATTACAATGGGAAAGTATTAGTACTCCTAGGCCCTTTACTTTGCATCCCTTGGCAGCCTACGGAAGGTCATGGCTCTTCATTACCAGCAGAGCACAGGTTAACTGGATTGAACACAGGCCAAATAACATCTCAAAGCAGGCCTCAGCTGGATGATTGTGTTTTGTGAGAAGTATTAGGCCAGTTTTTTCATCAGTAATACCAACATGAAGCCTGAACTCACTATTGACATCATGAAATGAACATGAATTTTAGATGCAGCATCCATAATTTGAAAAGAAGGTTGTCTGGAAACAACCTCTGAGTACAATTCAGGATCTTGAGGGCAGGGAAGAGGGTGAAAAGCAAGCTCAAAACCCTGGACTTCAGGAGAGCAGACTTTGGCACTTTTAAAGATGGGGTAAGGCCCTGGAAGGAAGGTTGGCCAAGAAACTGGTTCGTATTCAAGGATCACCTCCTGCAAGCTCAAGAGAGGCCCATCCCAACAAATTAGAAGTCAGGCAAAAATGTCAGGAGGCCTGCATGGATGAACAAGGAGCTCCTGGCCAAACTTAAACACAAAAAGGAAGCCTACAGAAGGTGGAAGCAAGGACAGGTAACCTGGGAGGAATACAAGGACATTGTCCAGTCATCCAGGGATGAAGTTAGGAAAGCTGAAGTCCAAATGGAATTTAATCTGGCCAGGGATGTCAAAGACGACAAGAAGAGCTTCTATAAGTACATAGTCGACAAAAGGAAGACTAGGGGAAATGTGGGCCCATTGCTCAATGAGACAGCAACCTCGTTACACAGGACACAGAAAATGCTGCGGTACTGAATGCCTTCTTTGCCTCAGTCTTTACTAGCAAGACCAGCCTTAAGGAATCCCAGGTCCCAGAGACCAGGGGGAAAGGCTAGAGCAAGGAAGATCTACTGTTGGTGGAAGTAGTTCAGGTGAGGGAATACTTAGGCAAACTGGACAGACATAAATCCTTGGTCCCTGATGGGATGTACCCATGAGTGCTGAGGGAGCTGGCAGATGGTGTTGCGAGGATGCTCTCAATAATCTTTGATGGATGATGGTGACTGGGAGAAGTGCCTGAAGACTTGAAGAAAGCAAATGTCACTCCTATCCTCAAGAATGGAAAGGAGGAGGACCCAGGGAACTACAGGAGGCCAGTCAGCTTCACCTTGATCTCTTAGAATGTGATGGAACAACTAATCCTGGAAACCATTTCCAGGCACATTGAGGACGAGGAAGTCATCAGGAATAGTCATCAAGGGTAAATCATACTTGACCAACCTGATAAGTTTCTACAAAGATGTGACTGACCTGGTAGATGAAGGGAGAGCAGTGGACTACCTGGACTTCAGTAAGGCCTTTGACACTGTTGCCCATGAGATCCTCATAGACAAGCTGTTGATGTGTGGGCTGGACAAGCAGACAGGGAGGTGGACTGAAAACTGACTGAAGGGCTGGTCCAGAGGGTAGTGATCAGTGGTGCAAAGTCTAGTTGGAAGCCAGTAACTAGCAGTGTACCCCAGGGGTCAACACTGGGTCTAGTCCTGTTTAACATCTTCGTTAATGATTTGGATGATGAGGCAGAGTGTACCCTCAGAAAGTTTGCAGATGAGACCAAATTGGGAGGAGTGGCTCATACTCCATAGGGTTGTACTGCCTTCCAGAGGGACCTTGACAGGCTGAAGAAATGGGCTGATGGGAACCTCATGAAGTTCAACAAGGACAAGTGCAAAGTCCTGCACCTGGGGAGGAAGAGCCCCAGGCACCAGCACGTGCTGGGGGCCACCCGGCTAGAAAGCAGCTTGGCAGAAAAGGACCTGGGGGTCCTGGTGGACACCAAGTTGAACATGAGCCAGCAATTGTACCCTTGAAGAAGAGAAGGCAAATGGTATCTTGGGCTGTGTTAGACAAAGTATTGCTAGCAGGTCCCCTCTACTCAGCACAGGTGAAGCCACACCTGGAGTACTGTGTCCAGTTCTGGCCTCCTCAGTACAAAACAGACAGGGACAGACTGGAGAGAGTCCAGCAAAAGACCATGAAGATGATGAAGGGACTAGAGCACCTGTCCTATGAGGAGACGCTGAGAGAGCTGGGACTGTTCAGCCTGGAGAAGAGAAGGCCCAGGGGGACCCTATCAATGGACGTAAGTACCTGAAGGGAGGGTGCCAAGAGCAGAAGAGCGCCAGGCTCTTTTCAGTGGTGCCCACCGACAGGACCAGAGGCAATGGGCACACACTGAAACACTGGAGGTTCCCTCTGAACATCGGGAAACACTTTGTCACCGCCGGGGTGACCGAGCACTGGCACAGGTTACCCAGGGAGGTGGTGGAGTCTCCGTCCTTGCAGATACTCAGAAGCTGGCTGGACATGGTCCTGAGCAACTGGCTCTAGGAGGCCCTGCTTGAGTAGGGGGTTTGGAGACAGTGACCTCCAGAGGTTGGTCCCTTCCAATCTCAACCATTCCATGATTCTGTGAGAAACAAACTATTTAAGTATTGAAGAAAATGCCTTAAGTTAGCAACATAGAGTTCAGGTTGCTTGGGAGAATTTCAATCTTTTTTTTTTTTCAGTGGTGGAGCCATAAAAATGTTCTATTGGATGCAGAAAAAAACAACCTTTCCAAGGGAATTTAGGCCTGTTCATGATTAGTTCACTTTCTGTTTACTTTCCAAGGAGCTGGTATCTAAAAGGAAAAAAGAAAGCTTGTGGGTATCTAAAAGCAGCCTGGTAAGTGACTAGACACCTATTTCTTCAAGAGGAAAAAGCTTTCTGAAACTATTGGATAAGGAATAATTAGCAGCAGCTGGAACTTCTCATTTGCAGACAAGCTACAAACTAAAAGAGAGAAATATAAATTATTTGAAGAAACTATTGCGAGAAGCAGCAGCACCTTCCTCTCCTGATTTCCTCAGGCAGAGACTGAACCCCTTCCTGGCTGACGAGGACACACACAATTTGTAATTCAGTCCTCCAAAAATTCTGTCAGGCTGGGGGAACAGTGAAATCTAAGATGGAATGATCTACTGATCTCTTCTTGCCTGACACACCAGGAACCTGCAAAATGAAGTAAGTTTCCCAAAGACACCCAGGAGTTATTAGCAACCAGTCCAATCCAGGCTTGGGGAACTCAGCCCATATTAGGTCCTGCAGCTTCCAGAGAAGCACAAATTTCCTTAGGCTGTAACAACTGAACACTCAAATGAGAAAACAAGCATCTTTTCCTTGCTCCTCTATGGGTCAAACTATACAATATGCAATTTTTGAGACATCCAGTGTCTAGAGGGCAGTGTGATGTTCTAGAAAGGTGGTTCTATTAATCTAACTCTTTTTGCAGTCTTTATTGGTTGGATTTTGTCAGATGAAGCAATGAATGTTTATGCCCGAGGTTTAGAAAGTAATAAAAATGTTTTATTTTCAACATGGGGACCTGTGCTTGTCTTTATTGGAATCACAGCCTAGGCCTTGTCTGGGAGAAAAATCACTAACGTGCTTGGACTTTTGTAAATGAGGTCAGCAAGAAAGAAAAGTGTGACATGAGATTTTGAATATTTTTGAACAGAAGGAAAGGATCTCTTGTAAACAAACTGTATGTGTGAATATGACCTGTGTATATAAATAATGTAATCTGGGCTACAGTAGCTATTAATGCTTTGAAAGATATAAAACTTTCATGAAGAGATGTAGGAAGTAATGGAATAGCCAGCATGGGAATGAATGAACATTTACGTGATGCTTTTTTTCAAATAAGTAGTCCTCAGAAATAGAAAAAACATGATACTGCTTTTTCACAAATAAAAGAAGTTTCTTTAGATAATAAAGGCAAATAATTGCACTCAATAATTAAGCAAAAGAAAGTTTTCTCTGATGTTCCCTGAATTAGAAAAAGGACCTTTTCAGTGAAATTTTTATATGGATAAGTTGCATTTTAGAATTGAATTTAATTCCAGCCTTCTTTTGATGAAATAATACTGTTACGAAACTCTCCTGTACTGTTTTCACAGGGATAACATGGTTTGTCTTTTTTCTCGGGAGAGCAACAGAGTATTTCAGTGTGCTCCACGGTGCTTTGTTTAGATATACATGCACACACCTGTACATGGATTTGTAGATGCTTGTGCTTATGCAAGCAGATAAGCACTTCTAAACAAAGGCTCCAGGGGAGTTACATGCCCAGAATCAGGACACTTAATTGTTTTTTGCGCCTATAAAAATCTCCTGCCAGCTGTTATGGCAAAAAGTAGTCTTCCCATTTTGTCAGCTCTCCCTGCCTTTGTAATAGGAAGGGAAGATGAAACTGTTTTCTCTAATGAGTCCAGCAAATCTTGAATCCTGACCAGCGTCAGACATAAACTCAACCTGTGCTTGTGCAGTTCTTATACAGACTAAAAGGATGCTTCTCCGTGCCTTTAAATGAAATATGTATGTGATTGCTCTGGCATCTAAAGCATTTTCTCTTTCCCTTCTTGCATGTCATCATCTTTAGGTCAATAGCAAAGCACACTGTCACAAGGGATCTTGTGTCTCTCTCTCTCTGTTTAAAGGATATAAGCTCCATGTACAAGGTAGGTGTTTGCCGTTGGTATTTTCAAAATCATGTGCCTGAATGTAGTTTAATAAAGACGATTCTCAGAAATGGAAGATTTATTTCACCATTTTCTTAATTCCATAACTATTCCCTTTTGCTATTTTCCCCTTATTTCCCTCTAGGACTTTGGAGCTTTTAAATTATTTTCATTTTAAAGTGTATGGTATAGGTGACCATTTTTTAAAGCTTATGGGGTTCCTTACTTGCTACAGCAGCTCTTACATTTCTGAAGGGGTAGAAGCCATCTGTCTCAACAGATCATGTTCTTTTACACTGAATGACAAACCAGTATTTCGGTTGATTTAGACTTAAAACAATCTTGGAAAGGAGGGAATTTCATAAAGCTGCCAATTTTTATGTCTTCTATTAAGTTCCTACTGTTCTGCTGTGTAGATTTCTGGGGTGGTATCTGTCCCTCCCAGATGGGAATGTACGGCTAGATAAAAAAAAATAGTTTTCTCAATGTCAAGAAGAAAGACATCGAGAGGAATTAACTTCATATCTCCATGTAGTCCCTTACCAATAATCATCCTATTCTCTGGACTTCTGCAATGGACAGAAAACCAGAGGTAAATATTTGAAAAGTGTATTAAAGACACATATGGATATGGAGCCACTAATTTTCCTTTTGTCTCTTTGGAAACCGTTTCCTAAACATTTTACAGTATGCATTCAGCATAATTTAATTACTCTTAGATTTATACTTCAGTGCTGCATGAGATGGCATTCAGACTGTATAAATGCAGCTGTGGTCCATGTGAAAACATGGCCTTCACAACAAAGCACTTACTAAGGTCATTACCGAAGTTTTTATTTTCTGGACTATGTTATGGAGGCAGCCTGAACAATAACCTTTTCATAAGGATTCATAAGGACCTCTTGGTGTTCACTGTATGACCTGACACCAAAAGAATGGAAATGAAAAGACAGACAGTGTCAGCTTTGGCTTTTCAGTCTGCTGCGGCGCTGGAACAGTTAACAGCTGCTATTTTCCTCTCTACCAAATTTGACCCATGACTCTCCCGAATGGAATGAAAGAAGCAGATCGGGGTGTGCGAGTAGCTCTTTTTGAACCTGTCTGGCAAATACAAGGAGCTTTTCTTTTCTTTCATTCTTTCCTTTGGGTTAGGAAGGGCAAGCCCTGCCTCGGACTACAGAAGTGTTCTCACTCTGCCAATGCTGCAGAATGAAGAAACCCTTCTGCTAGCCAATAAAGAGAAATTTAGCAGAGGACGTAAATGTTCGGCTCATACACTGTTTAAAGTAAACTACAAACACCTTAAAAACAATTAGGGTGATGGGAGTTTGGGGAAGACGGCCTCTTCAGAGAGGCTGGAAAGCATTTCTCCCATAATAAAGTATGCCGTAATAGTCATTTTCTGCTAGGTGAATAGGCACAAAACACATCTTTGTTCATAAGGCTTTTTATTGTAGCAGTTGTCATGAGCAAAACCTGAAAGTACTTGAAAATCCATTAAAATCACAATCAGTATAAAAAAAAAAAAACTCTTGAAAGTTTTTCTCTGCAGACTTTGTAAAAGTGAAAAGTCGATAAGTATGAGACACATTTATGTAATTTAATGATTAACTGTTAAAGTGCAGGCTTTGTACAATCAGGCCTGCTGTTTAGCAAAGAAACAAAACCCTTAAATCTTTGCAGCTGCTGGATGAAGCCAACTTCTAAATTGCTGTGTGTGATAAGATGTGCTGAATCCCAGACTGGTTGGCTGTCGACTGGCCTTGAATCAGCGATTACTGTCTCGGGGGTGTTTCAGTTACAGTACTCTTTCCCAAAGGGTAATTGTCATTTGGATTTACGCCTGCTTGGAACTGCTTTTTCTCTGGTTGCGTCCAAGCACTGGTGCAGGACTTTGTGCATTTCTTAAACTTAGGACTTACAATTTCTGGTCTCCCAGACCACATATTTCACAAAGAGAGAATGGACTTGCTTTAAAGATTTGTAATACTTGGCTTTATTTATACCAGTTCTAGAAGTGAGATTTTTAATATATTTTTTTCAACAGAATTATTGAATTCAGCCAGATTACTTTCACACATCCAGGCCATGAACAAGTGCCCAAGTTCCCAAGTTAAAACAGCATCTTGCCAATTTTAAAACATTTGGCTGGTCAGCAGGAAAGGAAAAGCTGCTTGTAAAGCACTGGAATGCATTTTCAATTAGTCACTCCATTGCTTAAAAGGCGAGGTATTAGGCACCGGGAGGAGAGGCAGGGGGGTGGCAATGCTGGTGGGGAGGGACGGCATGAGACAGCCTGGAGAAGAGCCTTTATCAGCCCACAACAGCAGCCCTGAAGTTGGAGGCCACTCTTTAATAGATAAGCTTTTGTTTAACAACAGGCTCCCTGGGGAGAGCGAGGTTTTCTTGGTAAAAGACCAGGATTTCTTTCAAATAACTTAATATTGCTTTGTATGAGAGAGCAATGGAAAATATGTGTTGGGAAGATGCTAGACGGTTAGTTATTTCTCTATTATTGCCGGATAACCAGGCTGTTGGGCATCCTGACTAAAAGGCTGTGCTTTGGCAGACCTTCCCTGGCTCCTAAAATATTTTGAATGAGATAACACCCTTGAAAGAAGATTAATAACTAACCCAAACTACTCACTATACTTGGTTTATTTTCCTGATCAACACTATGAAGTCCTCAGTCCAATAGGTTTCTGGTAAAAAAACAGCTGGGAAAAAAACTCTCATGACATAAAACCATCTTTCTAATGCTCAGTAGCCATCGTTGCTCATGCTTTTTTAAACGCTTTGTCCTGTACTTGACCTTCAAATGTTTGTAGCTAGCTGATCTGGAACTTTTTTGACTCCACAGCTGTCTAAACTAAGGATGATGACACTGCTTAGAGATCCTTTTGTGTATGCGTGTGTGTATATATGAATCCTGTTTTCAAAAGTGTATATATATTTATTTAACATGACTCAAAACCTTGGAAAGCTTGTACTTCTTTATCATATTAACTGGGAACTGCTAAGCTCTTGCTAGCGGGACATGGTATAGCATGAGAGACCTAAGTTATACAATAGGCTGGATTTCAGCAGGTAGAGGAAACTTTCACAGTTGTTGCCTTCTGGCTAACTGTAATAAATTTGCTTAAGTAATACTTCACAGATGTGCTGGCTGTTTCTTGGCAAACAAGCCAAAGATCGTAGGAAATTTCTTCACTTAAAGCATAAAAATAAAAGTTTTGAAGAAAAAGTAACAGAAGTAGAAAGTGACCGCAACAGAAAAAACATTTAGCTAAAGGATGGGCTGAAGTGCTGCTATCCAAGCACAAGAGTTAAAATAATTTTACAGCGGATTTCTGTTTCTGTTTTATTTGTTTTCTCCTACTATAGCTACATGCTGTATGAAATACATGAGGCTGTTTTGGAAAATCCATTGCCCGTCACAAGTTTCTCTGTGCTAAACTTAATCTTCTAGTTTTATTTTTAGAAAGCGTATAGTTGCTTTCTTCAATGTTGTAGGAAAAGCTGGCAAAATGCCAGCCAGGTCCAGCAAAACGGAGACCTGGCTTTCGTTCCAGAGATGAAAAGTTTAAGATTAAAATAAATAACTGTAAATAATTGCAAGTGGGAAAGGAATAAGAATCTTTACTCCTACGGTGTAGTTTTCGTGTGGATATGTTGGAGGAAATAATGGAGTGTTTTCTGTGGGAAGGCAGTGAAAAATGTGTCTATGGAAAGTATAAAATATACTTGTTGGAGAGAAAACTCTTGAAATTGAGATATTTTGTGGAATTTCTGGATGAACAGAGTAAGAGCATCTTGGTGCAGTGGAGCTCTGGGCTGGTTTGGCGTTGACCTGGAGTGGGGGACAGGGGCTGAGCTGTTTCTCTTGGCCTTGGTTTCTCCATATACACCAGGGGAAAATGTGGTCCTCCACCTCGTGTGTCTAGTCCTTGAAGTCTAGGGATATAGGAACATCCAACCTTAATGTAAAGGTCTCTTAGCCTTGTAGCTCTCACCTAAACTGTACAGAAATTGAAACCAGTTAGGTCCCTAAGTGGGGTATAGAGGCAGAACATCATGGGCTCTTTCTCACCTTGACCTGCAACAGTGGCCAGATAGGATGTGACAAGGACTCAAACTGGGCTTATAGAGGGGCCGTGATGGGACAGCGTATTTTGAATTTTTTTTGTTTGCAGGCTAAACCTGAAGCCTTTCTTAACTTGAGCCTGGTCATCAATATTAAACACTCCGTGAGAAGTTTACATGGGCAAATACATGAATATAGCTCTAAAAGAAGCAAATGTGACACTAAGAGAGGAAAGAGAAAAGCAGTGTACTGTAACCACTTATGTCCTCCCCAGCTTCAAGTGATGGATTAACCTGTGTAATGGTGGTTTACAAACTTTTGGGAAGAAAGGAAGAGACGCTGGCCAACCTCTTAATTGCTTCCCACGCTAAAAATGCAGGTTTCCTCAGCTCCACAAAGAAACATATGACAAGTGGCAACTGAATTTCATTTTCCATGGCGAGCATTTAACCCATCTCCTGTAGGTAAATAAATATATGACCCCCAAAGTTTCCAGAGGTGGAGACAACCCTTATCTCTGAAGAAATGCTCAGAAATATGCGTGAACGAGGTGAGAAACACCCTGTGCCTTAAGAGGGAGGTGGAAGCACCTGTAACCCCCCCCAGCTGTCCTCCACCCTCCTCCCCCAGATCTACCCCTGCAATCTCACCATCAGCAGTCTCTGATGTGTTCGTCCTTGTCACGGCCCTCAGAGATAAGCAAAGCTGTTGGAGCTGTTGCTCTGGGCAGGAGGTAAAATCCAGAGGTCTGAACTTGGGGTCTGACTTGCTCAACTGATCAACTGATGTGGCCCCACACGCTGAGCTTCCCCAGGCTGAGGCGTGGAAAAAGAGGCAGGAGAGGACTCAATGTACAGTTCTCCTACGTAAGGGGTCAATGATGTGCTGGCCTTTGAACAAAGAAGGCGTTTTGTACCTAGTTAGTTTAAAACTGGTTGTTTCTGTCTGACCGCTGTCTCTCTGGCAGGCAAAATGGTCACGAAATTTTTTTGGGACAGTGGGAAGCCTCAGTGTCGCCTTCTGGCAAGAGCAAGACTGTGCTGGCTTTTGTACTAGAGGGACACCAGTAAGGGGAGGGTCAGGCTGCCCAAAACCAGCCTACAGCCTACAAGGGAGCCCTGAAAACAGTTCAGACATAGCTCGAGTTTTATCTCACAGAAGGAGGGGGTGGTGGAAGACTTAAAGCAGCCTCAAAAGTTTATTAGACCTTATTATACCCTTAATTATGTTTCCATGAGTGTGTGATGTCACACACTACCAGATCTCTACGTGACCATCACATTACTGCTTCTTTTTAACATACAAGGGCTGATCTTTTTCTTTTTCTTTTTTTTTTTTTTTTTTTTTTTTTGAGAACTGGTGGCAGACTGAAACTAGGAGCATATGCCTGTGGTATAAATAGCAAAGTGGAAGTATCTGTCATTTGGGGTAGTTTGGTTCTGACTGAACAATTCATAAGCTACAGTTTTGCTTTTTCCCTCCCTAGAAGTTTAATTTGGGAATTTCTAGAAATCCCAGTGAATTGGTGGAGCTCAAGGAGAGGTTACAGTCATCCACAGGATGAATGGGAAACATTTAGAGAGAAAAAAATGCAAAAGAGAAATATTTAAATGCAGGGAAATCAATATCAAAAAGTGTTACAGTAACATAAAAGAAGCCAGTCATCTAGATTTTCCTAAATAAACACACACTAACAGCAGTTATACAACTTTTCAGATTACCATAGTGATCTGGAGGACGCTTTACTATTTATTTTTTAAGCAGCAACAAAAAGAAGAAATGGATTTAGTGGAATTATATAGACACCTTTTCCCCTTTCAAACATCGAAAGGGTTACAACTGTCTTTGCATTATTAGACTTTTTATTATTCCACCATAATTGCAGTCCTGCTTTCAGTCACAGCTTCAGCTTACAAGTCTATCAAGTCTAATAGATTTACAAACATAAAGGGGGAGGGAGAAAGATGATTCTGTATTCAAAAGGTTGTGAACTGTTTTTATTGTGTGTATCTCTATATGAGGGTGAGGGGTAAGGGGAGGAGGGGAGGGTGGGAAAGGAGTTGCATTAGAAAGTCCCTCCTTGAAAAGTGTCAAGTCCAACCTGCACAGAATAGGGAAAAGGAGACCCCCAGCAACCTTCAGAAAATAATATAAAAGCAAACCTCAGAGGCAGAAGAAAAAAACCAAAAGGAGAAGACTGCAGCTTGCAGTAATCTGTAAATGATTGCTGGCAAAGACTGGAGGCTTCAAGCTTGAGCTGTGTTTGTTCCAAAAGAAAGCCAAGAAGGACGGTGTTAATAAAGAGAGATTTAACTGAGGGCTGTGCTCGGAATAAAGTGGGCTACAAAAAGGTCAAATTTGATCAGTTGGAGCAGATTACAAGGGCTTGAAAAGGTAGTGGTGAAGAAATGAAACTGGGACTGTGAAGCAATATAGCACAAGATTGATTTTGGGGGTGGAGAGAAGCTGGGACAAGTGCTTATCAGCTTGAGAAGGAGGAAGAGCTGTGCTGGGTTTGTTGTCATTCCCACACCGAGTAGAGTGCTTTCTGCTTTGTGGTTAGGCTACCCTGCCGTGGGTTGTGTTTTGGGTTTTTTTATATATATATTTTATTGTTGTTATTACTAAAATGGTGTCTATAATCTCTGACTTGGATCCTCTGAAAAGCTGGAAAGTTTTAAGGTAGGCCTATGTTTTCTTCTGTTTGGTACAGGCGTTTTTGGTTTAGCCCTAAATTAACTGGAGCTTGAGTTATAATCGAAATGTGAGCCCTGGGCTTAAGTAAGAGAGGAGTTTCTGGTAATTAGAGCCCTTTTAAGATACAGCAAACCTTTAAGCAGATGTTTAGAGAGACCCGAGGGAGATTTTTAAAATATACTTCTTGGTGTTACAGTGCAGCAAGGAATTCTTTTTTTATTCTTTTTTTTTTTTTTTAAGGAGAGATTGCTCCGTAAATTCAAGTTAATAGTAAAGGCTCACACCAGTTGAAACTGCAGGATTAACTCTCTGTTTTCCTCGCAGTACTCTGCAGGGGAATGGGTGGGAAACTTCAGAGGAGGAAAAAAAACAGCGTGAAAGTTGATCAAGAAGGGGAAAATAGTCTTGGGGGAAGGAAGGGGGACAGACGTGCTTGTTTCGTTTTGTTGTTGAAACTTCCACAGTTTGTTGTCCCTCTAAGGCATGTGTTTGATACTGAAAAGTTGCTACTGGTTTTTACCTTCAGCACTGCTATTTTTTTCTTTGAAGAGTGAAAAATGGTAACTCGAACTGCTAAAAGAAGGATAAGGGGAAAAAAAAAAATAATCACTGTTAATGCCTGCTGCAGACATTAGAACTCCGCAGTGTTAAATGCCCATGTTTAATGCTGCTGTAAGTGCCTAGTTTTGCCTATTGAGAATCCGGACGTGTAAAAAGTTTGCAGATGGTTTGCAGAAACTTCATTAAAACATCGGAACCATCTGGGAATGTAGATGGTGAAATTATACAATTAGTTAAATGTAAAGTTTATTTCCCTCAGCTTTTAAGCAAAACATGAAGCTGCACCTAATACAGTTTGGTTTGTGGGGTTTTTTTTAAAGGAGTAAGTTACAGGAATTTTGAGTGGGTATGTGAATTTAATAATAATGATAATAATAATAAGTTAAAGTATACTTGAGCATCTTGCTACAATGTTTTAAAAATTTAATGTGTCCTGAGCTGAAAGAGGAAAACCAACCCTTCAGAAGTCAAACTATAAAGTCTACTTACATGTTTAATTTTTTTTCCTCATATTTGCAGAGCACTGAACTTTCTTTTTTCATAAGTTTACATTTCTCTGACCATCTTCTGAGCCTGTGTGTAGGAATGTGGACTAAGATCCTTTATCCTTATCTGTGATATGAGACTTGGCCTAGCAGTCTTATTGCAAGTTTAGTTGTTTGGTTTTTTTTTTTAAAGTCATTTAGGACTGTCAGCACAGAATGATGAGTTTCTATTTGACTTCCAAAAGTTCAGTGTGGGTGTTGGCTCACATGTAGCGTTGTGCGGGATGGTGGAGTGCAGGGCTGTGATTGGCATCTGGGGCGGGTGGTCAGGCTATGGACCAGAGCTGGGGTGACTTCTGTGAGTCATCACTAGTGAAAGCCAGGAGAGTGTTTTTGCAGAGCTCCATATGTGTTGTCTTACGACGTGTGTGCTCCAGAAAAGCTATCCTAGGAATTATTTTAAAAGTTTATCTAGCTCTGTGAGACTACTTCTGATTCCTCTGCTAGTCAAGTCAGGTGATACCTGCGTTTTGCTGAGTGGAGGGATGACCCAGAGGACTTGAAAGTCGAGAAGATTTAAGGAGACTCTGTTGTCCTCTTGAAGAATTCTGTTTTCTGAGAAAAGGGACATGTTTACAAGACTGTAGAAGAAATATCTCCCTGGCACTTTTTCCCTACAGCATGACTGAAGTTTCCCAACTTTGTGTGTGAATCTGGAGATTACGGCTGTATGGCCACAGAGTAGGTCAAAGATGCAATTAAGTCAATTTTACTGGACATTTTTTTGTGTAGTTACTGTGTGCGATTACAGCAGCAGCTCTGTACAGACGTGACATTGTGCAGATCAACTGCAGGATGCAGAGGGTTAAGAGGTGGGAAAAGGCAGTATGTAATACAAGTGAAACGATCACTGATAGTAAAAAAAAAAAAGAGCTAGAAGTCAACATGCAGCTCATTCGGCTTGCAACTTATTAAATTGTAATGCCACTTCTACCTTTTCTTATGAATTTTAGTTCCTCTTCTGCAGGCCAATTTCCAGCCTGTTCAATGCCTCTGAGCGTACGTTTTTAGTGTCTCCCCTCCATGTATCAAGGGAGCCTGTAGCTAATATTTCTAAGAAATAGAAGTGTTTCTGTGGGTTTCTCTTAGGCGGCACAAAGCAATTCTTTAAGACCCAAATGAAATGCTGTAGCAAATCCTACAGTCAGCTCGCGAGTAGTGTCCTATGGTGGCAAACTCTCAATTTTGTTTTCCTTGTACACCCCTGTAATTTATTCTGTGACTCGCTCACAGTTTGAGACCTGTTTAGCTGGGAAAAGACTGAAGGATGCAGATCTCGTGGAGGCGGAGGGAATAACTGCATTGGGGCTTAATAATTCCCAGGGGCTCAGAGCAGCTGTGGGCTGCCTTGGTGCTGGTTACCCCCATCTCGGCTGAGCTCTGGCTCCTCTGCCCTGCTCTCCAAATCCCCTAGAAGCACATCCTCTGCCCTCTGAATAATGGTAATAATACAGGAAAATGCACAATATAACAACAGACAAGGCTGTGGCTGGTGGTGGAGCCTAACTGGTAGGAGAAGGTGGTGTTGGAGGATAGCAGGGGATTTTGCCAGACTTCACCCAGCAGGGCTGGGAGAGCTAGCAGAGGTATTAAAATAAATAAATGGCAATATGATGTGTACATATAATATTATATCAGGCTTCCCTCTTTCGTTGTCTGTCTGGGGTAGGCCACTGAGAGTTGCAATACTTTCTGGCTCCACGTTACAGCAAGGGGGGAGAAACTAACAGGCTCTAAACACAGTTTAATGTGCAGAACAAAACCCACTTCAGAAAATATTTTCTTTCACTGGATTTCTCAATAGTGAACTGAATATTAAAGTTATTGGAAAGTAATCTGCGAGGGCTCATGGGTTTGTTTTTTTTTTCCTCCTGTTGTCTCTTTTCAGATAAGCTCCCAGCGTAAGATCTATGCTTTGATATTAACACACTGCTGCCTGATCTTCCCTTACAGATGCCTCCTTGCTTTTCGTAGTGTGACTAGAATAAGCGTCAAGTCTGTTGTACTCCTTGGAGCCAGGACAGATTGGCAAAACTTCAGGCCTTTTTAAAATCCTTCAGAGCCTTACCAGCAAATGATGTGTGCTCACCCAGACACAGAAATCCCATTTACCTGTCTCTAAAATGATACGGCAGTTGGGATCTAGCCACCCTAATGCATAAGAGAGACCGAGATCAGCTGCTGTGACTCCAGAGACGTTTCTAGTCCCTGTTCAAAACTTCCCCTCTACTCCTGGGATGTGGGGTTTTTGCCCATACCTGACAGGGACAGCTTTGGTTGCTGTTTCTGAAATCAGATCCTGTGCTCTGGGTCCCTACAACAGCAAAAGCAGAGCAGCAGCCAGGCAAGGAAAGGCACAAAAAGGAGGAAAATAAACCAACCTCAAGGCCACGTCTCCTTTGTTGCTTTTTTCCCTTAATTTGGCTCCAACAAGGCTAAATGCAGCACTATAAATCACATGAGTTACCTATACAGGGAAGACCTTGTACTCCTTTGCATTCCTGTCTGAAGAAGTATGTGACCTTTCAATGGCTTATTGCTAGGGAAAAAAAAAGTTGTTTTTAACTTGACTTCGCAACCTCAAGGTGAAATCCAAGCAAAGAGTAGTTTTCACTCAGATGAGCGGTCAACTTACAGTCTGTGAAGCAGCGAATCTTGCCGTACTGCTCTGCATACAGATGACCTGAATTTCACAAGTCCTATTGAACTGGTCCATACAACTTGGAGTGGAGTGGGGAACGTCTTGTTTGGAACATATGTCCGGCAGACATACCAATTCAAATGTTCTCTCCAAAATGCCGGTTTCCACCACACACACACCACCCAAACAGCTTGTAAATGGTTTGGCTTTTCAGGAAAAAAAGTGTTTTTCATGCTTTGCAAGTCAGTCCAGGAGGAGCAATTTCAGCCTTGTTGGTGTTTGTATTGTGAGCTATTTTGGGCAAATAGTCCTATCCACACATGCCGCTCCTGTGATTGCCTGTGAATTAAGATGGGTTAAATAGCTTCAAGGTGTTCAAATTGGGAAAGGGGGGAGGAAAGTACACACAACAGCTCAAATTCAGTTGTTAGCACAGAACAATAAACTAAGGCTCGTTCCTGTTTTGGCTTTTGCCTTTCCATTTTAGCAAAGCTTAAGATAAGGCATCCGGTATTGTATTCAGCATCTGAGCAGACCAGTTAAGTGCATGGACCCCCGACACAGAACCACTGTTCAGAAAAGGGGGTAAAAGAAATTATTTCACATGCGCTTTACTCTGAGGACCTGAACAACATTGTGTCCAACCACTACTCAAAACCAAAAGAAAACAAGCCCTGAAAGTTTGACCCAGGGACATAATGCTGGACTCCATCACCACCATGAAATACAGATAATGGAATTTCAGATGTCAGCAGAGAATACAAATTCCCCCATAATTGCCACAATATGCTTGCTTTAAAAAAAAATAAATATGCTCAAAAAGAGGGTGTGTGTATCCTGTAATAACTAAAAACACATTTCAGAAATGGTTTTCCAGTTAACCCCTCCAAAAATACAGATTGTGTCAGATGGCACTGAAAGGGATATTAGTGAGGGTCACGTAACTCCTGAGTAGTGACACAGATGAGTATCACCGGGGGGATGATGGTTGTTACTAAACTCTGATATATAAAATATGAACAGCAAGACATAGTCTGGATTCCTCTGCTTTCAGTTTGAACATGTAACTCTGCAATCACTCAAGTGAGTAATACTGGGATGAAAAATCAGGGCTAGCTATATTGAAGTATGAGTTTTTAATCACTTTTTCATCTTTTGTATCTGCGCTTCCTCTGCACTTTGTAGAGGACAATACTGGCAGGGATTTTTGTTTGGCTTTTTTTCTTAAAAAGGCAGAATATATGGGGTGATTGAAAAAGTAAAGATAACAGAAAATAGCAGATTAGGATGTAACACACTCCTGCATCCATTGTTGATGGCTGAGAAAGTCATCTAGTCCTTCTCTAAGCCTGTGCAGATTTATTCTTGCATCTTTATTTTCGCCTGATTAAAATTCAATATCACTCTTTTCAATAAGAGGTTATTCTGCACTGTTTTACTAAAAACAATCCACTTTTCATATCAAGCCTGTATACAAGCTTATTACATCTTGTTCATTTGGACATGAGTTGTTAAATCTTCCAGGTGCTTTATGGGGGATTTAACCATCCAATTCAAATGAATGCTCTCTCACAAAGAGGTTTACTTACCATTGCTGCTATGTTCCTTTGCCTAATTGTTTAAATTGCCCTAACCCCTAAAATGTAACATAAAATTTCTGCACCAGCAACACAGATGTCGAGCAAGAATCTACGATGGTAAGTGTGTAGTAACACTCTCCCAGCCACCAGTGATTTGCAGTTCAGGAACTTCCCATGCCAGCAGTGATGTCTTTTTCTTGATGAATGCTTCCTCCATGAATTTCTCTGGCTGGTATTGCAGTTTTAACTTTGGGCTCACAACATCTTGCAGCAAAGAAATTCTGTGGTTTGACACGCTGGTTACATCTATGCTAATAAAGCAATGCACTGGAAGGGCTCTTTCATGTGTAAATTTGTCTTGCATCCATGTTTTGGGATATGTGGTAGCTGTTCGGAGTGGTTTCCCTGCTAAGGCCTTGAGACATTGAGTTTAGGTTCCTTTCTTTTGAGGAGAGGGAGAGGTTGTGTTGGTTTTGCATCTATTATACGCCAAAATTTCATTCATGACTGGTGATTAGTGACATCTAGTTACATGGATGCACATTTTGCAGGATGCAGGTAAAAACAGGATCATCCTTTCCTACATGCATTACTTAATCATACTGACTTTCATCTACCATTTCATCATCTTCATCTCTTAAATCAATGAGAGTCCTAGTGTACTTCTGCAGATCTCTGCAGCCCTTTCATAACTAACCCATTGCAAATTTTAACTTTGTCTTGTTCTGTGCTCAGTGGAACTGAAATAAGGAGGAAATGCCTGTAGAAAGGAAAGGTAGCTGGGCAGTGGCAGTGTTACATTGTGCCTTGAGAGATAAGATTATAATTTCAAGCTTTTCCCAGGCTTTCTGTGTCAGTTTGGATGAGTTACTTAATCTCTGTGTGCCACAGTTCTCACTGGTAAAATGGAGTTGTTTATACCTGTCTTATCTACTTTGGCTGTAAACTTTTCATGGCTATAGAGATGTCCAGCTCTGTACAGAGCTCGCAGCAGTGAGGGCTCAGCCTTGGGCTGGGCTTTTCACTGCCTGCCCTCATAAAAATAATTTACTTAACTGAAACTAGAATTTAACTCTTTTGAGAACAAGTAATTCCTTGCTCATTGACTAAAACCCTTTCCTCAGTATTTCTGCCTTTGCAAGGCAGCTCCACAGACAAGCCACTAAAATTCCTCGCACACGCCAGCTTTTTTGCAAGAAGTTGTTAGGCTGAGGCTGGTTGAAGCCTGGAACCCAGAGCCGAATGATCTGGCTGAGTTTTGCCTAATGGCAAATTACTTAGCTTGGTGGTTTGGGTTCCTTATTTTTTCCCTTTGGGTTTTTTTTTCGTGTGCGTGTGATGCTTCTGTTCAGTAACTCTTTATAAAACTTTGTAAGCTCAGTTACTGTTCTGCTTTATTAAACCCCCCCTCCAAACTCAGTCTCTCCTTTGGTATGCAGTTCCTTCTCTGCATAGCTGTTCTTTTCATGTCTGATAGCTGCACGTGTGAATAATTCTTTTCATAGGCTCATTTCTTGCTCTCCTTCGTTTTTCTAACCCCCTCCCCAGCTGACACACAACTTTACTCCCCCCTGTGTTTCGTCACCTTCGTTCAGCGATACCTGTGCCACCTGACATTTTCCCAGCAGCGGTAGCGTACCCTGCTGTCCCCATGGAGGGGCGTCATTAGAGGAATGAAGTTCTAGTAGTTATTATTCCAGCAGTCATTATTACAGCATTGCCTATAGAACAGGCTTCGTTTTGTTCAAGAGAGATTCACTGAAGATCTCTTGCACTCCTGCTAGTCTCAAGGTGCCGTACCAAGGACGGAGCAAAGGACGGTGAAACCAGGGAGATTTGCAGTCTCTCTTGCTGGGCCTTTACATCAAGATCCAGAAGATTTTCCTTTGCTTGACCTCAGTAGGAGCTTAATTTCTTATCTGTAAGGAAAATGCTCTAACTGTTCCCTATGGGTGTTGTCTGGTGGGTATCACTGTCTCCCAAGGAACCTGTTCAGACTTCAGGAGCTCTAATACTCCTGCAAAATGCTCTGTGGCACTACAAAAATTCTTAGCATAACCTAAACCTTATATTTATCCAATCTCTTTTATATGAGCAGCTGAACATGCTTCTACTGATTATATTCCAATTTTCCTTAAAAAAAAAAAAAAAAAAAAAAACAAAAAACCAAACCACATAGGAATTGCATTTCTGTATAACTTTCTTGGGTGCTTTTTCTTTGATTGTGTGTGTTTCCTCATGTTTCATCACAAGTGGAAGAGGTTCCTTGGTTTTTTGTTCCTTATCTGGGAAATTCCATGCATCTCCTGTGTACAGAGTTCATTCCGATCATTCATTATAGGATATTTGTTCTTGAGTTGGTCCCAAGCTGGTATTAGTGGACCACTTTGTTACTGAGCTCCTGTTGATCTGCAGATACTGACTTTTTGTTGTTGTTTATTTGGTTTTTCCAAATGAGTTTTAAAACTGAAGATTTTCTAAAGGTACAAATATTGGGAGGCTCCAGCAATTATCACAGTAATTGTACTGTCTCTCTCTTTTGTTGAACATGTGGATTTCAGATTATTGGAAAAATTTGTCATGTCAGTTGTGCTAGATTTCTTTCTTTTCTTTTTCAGATGTCAAGTTAAATTTTCTGTAGCCAGTTATCTTCAAGAAATGCTTTATATAGTTATTTTGTATTTCTTAAAAAATTAATTTACTTGTTCAGGTAACTTTGCAAGTCTTCAGCAGTGGAAGATTGATTCTCAACTTAACATACTTGAACTGCAGATTACATTTATATATTAAATTAGTAGATCAGTGGAGCCAGAACTTAGTTGGGGTTGGAAATTTTGGTATGACTTTTGAGTGATTTGATTAAGCATATTCCATCGAAGAATTTATAAGATACTATGGAAAGCTTTAAAGTAAAAAGGGGGAGAGGTTAGTTTTTTCTTTAGTTTTAAGACTCGTTTAAATAGGGTTCTTGGTTTCCAGGTCCCAAAGAAAACAGTGATGTATTATAGAAAGGACTTCAAGTGAGCCTTTGAAGCAGTGGACATTCCAGTTCGGAAAAATATGTGGACTTAATAATCTTTCTGCACAAAGAATAGGTTATAAATATAGAAGTGAATTAATCTACATGTGT
Source organism: Haliaeetus leucocephalus (assembly GCF_000737465.1). Classification (NCBI taxonomy): domain Eukaryota; kingdom Metazoa; phylum Chordata; class Aves; order Accipitriformes; family Accipitridae; genus Haliaeetus; species Haliaeetus leucocephalus. The sequence continues at coordinate 14,600,954 of NW_010973187.1, read as the reverse complement.
CACCCCAGCACTACTCTTCCTGTTACGCTCATCCGGAACCAGGAGGCACTGGCAGATTTCAAGCTGAGACTATCTAATTCTGCAAATAGTCACTAAATTCACCTTCAAGCATTCGTAGGATGAATTTCACTTCTCAGACTCTTAGGCTGTAATTAATCTTTGCTTTAAGCAAGCAAGGGGTTACTGCATATTAATCAGAGGTGGTTTCTAGTCCCTGGGAGGTTTGCATGGCTCTCCATGCAGCTTCCTTCCAGAAGTACTGGGTCTGTGATCTGTGTTATGTATTTCAGCCTTAATTTTTACGTGCACTGTCGGTAGAGCTGCTGGGCATATTTGCTAACTTGGCACTTCAGCTGGACATCCTTTCTGCCCCGGTGTGGTTTTAGGGAAGAATTTCAATCCCACCAGTAGCCGGCACTGCTGAGGCTGGTGGGTGTCCCTGCAGCCCTTGGACTTCCCCCTTGTTGGAAAAACTGACCTTGCCAGGAATTGCAAAATGTCATTGACTGGGGTCAAGTTTCGGCTGGACATGCCAAAATAAAGGATTTATGTAGCCTGGGAAGAATTACGGGCTTGGAAGGGGGAGATAGATATTAAAGGTTTCAGATGGGGTGATGGAGAGAAAAGTATTTAAACAGTGATGTAAACTTTCATTGACTCCAACAGGAATTAATTGGCAGGGTCTTTAATGTGACTTTTGGGGTTAGATTTCCAGCTGACACAAACTGACAAAGCTCCATTGAGCAAGATCTACTGACTGAGAGTAACTAGGATTTGGGCCCCATGTATTTTGCAGAAGACTTGACGTCTTTCTTTTGATACATAAGTTTCTGGATCTAATAGGAGAAGAAATGTTTTGGTCAGAGCACTTACTCTGTTAATTAATTCCAGCCTGTTGATGCCCAGTTTTACACCGCCTGAAGTCTGGACTCTAAAAAGCTCTTGGGAATAAGGTTACATTAAGTTTTAATTTTCTAGTTATTTTTTCCTGTATTTAAAAGAAACAGATGACCTAGCTCTTTGCTCTTTAGTCAGCATTCAAGTAGACTAATAAATTTAGCATAATCTATTAACAAACCTAAACCTATGACATCCTAGGTTGCAGACAAGCTGTGTAAACTAACTATATAAGTTGCATACCAACTCTAAATCATTGGAAAGTGGTGGTAGGAGAAACTAAACTTGCTGTATTGTAGAGTAACTTTTTTTTTTTTTGCTACCTGTTTAAGCTGAAAGTTTCCTGATTTTTGCAAAGGGATTTTTTTAATCTCTTTTTACTGCTGCAAAAGCAGTTTGTATTTTTAACCCAGAGCATCGTGGTTCCCATATATAGCTCTGAGACTGCTCTTAGGCTGAGTTCACATCTCCCTGTTGTTTGCTGAGAGTTGTAGCTACATCTGTGGGCACTAAGTTGCTCTGTTTGCCATGAAATTAATTAAAATCTGTAGTTAATGAGAGCTTACATCATGCACACAGGTCTTACAAGTGCAACTGCAGAGTCTTGTTACATGATGCCTCAAAGCTGGCTAGGTGGCTATTTTGTGTGGACTTTGAGGTCTTCTCTTACATCTTGACTCTTATCCTTCTCATAAGAAGAATTTAAAAGCAGTCTCAGTTCTCCACCTCCACACCCCAGAGAAAAAGCAAGTTAGCCTTTACTAAGAGGTCCTCTAATTTAAAAGTAAACCCCTCTAGCAATACTTTCTTTAGTAAGCTAAGATCTAAATTTTTTCTGTTGATATCAGTCTGGGATGCAGTTATTGCACTTTACATCCTTTCTTCTCTATCTTAACTGTAGATACCATACAACCATGCACAGCAGAGTGTCCAACAACAAAAACAGGTATTTATTCTTGCAGTGACAAGATAGCAAAAGGACTTCGATCTACTGCAAAGAAAATTCATGTTGTTCACATTGGTGTGGTCGAGTAAAAGCAACAAGAAGAATGAGCATGGATGAAGCTGCAGGTCCAATTCCAGGAGGCATAACTTTATCCTGTTTACATACAGATAAGAAGTTACCTTTGCTAGAATTATTTTTGCTACAGTTGCAGATGTTTACTGGGCAGGCATCATAGCAGGAAAGTCCTAGGGAAAGACTTCAGTTAATTTCCAGAAAAAAACATCATAGTCACTGTTTAAGAAAAATAAAACACCTTAAAACAAAATGTCCTGTAATGTACAGAAACCTAGCTTGAATGTATTGTGTACCTGTATTAATCTGACTGTACTAATCGTTGCCTTGTTTTCCCATTAAACTCTCTGCAAGATATTACAGGGTTGTTTGTACATCGTGTATCGGCAATTCAGATTGTGGATTAAATTTAAGCAGATACTATGAAAATACAGTCTATAACAACAGGGGGAAAACAAGCTCTGTTGATGAAAATGAGCCATGTGTACAGTGAGCTTGTGATTTGGACATGAAACAATGGTGGGCTCCAGGTTGCAACATCACAAAACATGACAATTTGGAGGAAAGAATGAGTTCTGCATTTATTCCCCCCCTCCCCACCCCGATTTGTTCTTATAATACACAACAGCAGTCAGACCACACAGGAAGTTTGCACAAATCTACATGGTGAGAGTGGGGTGGGAAAGCAGAACTAGTTCAGCAGCAAAGGGTTAGGCATTTTTTCTTTCTTCAGCAGCTGGAAGCTTACTCTGGTACTACAGAATAAAATCAGCTTTGCGGGGAGGAAGCTCTATAATCAGTATGTATGATGGTTTCTTAAGATGTGATCATCTGGAACAGAGCAGTTACCTATATATGGTATCTTTGTATCTTTTCAGTAGTAGCAGCCAATTCTGAATTCCTTCAGGAAGATGATAAAAAATGTGCCTTAACTGAGGGGTTCCAGCAATAGTTGGCTAATAATTTCAGACCTAGAAGGACTTCCTTATGAGGAGTGTTTAATTACAGAGGCAAAGAGTTGTACAGAATAACAAGCGCTTCTCAGAAATGGTGATTTAGGCTTTTGTTGTTTGAATTTTGTCGTAACACAAAGGGGAAAAAAAAATCTAGCGGGAGATTTGAAACCAATAACCCGCATGACAATTAGCTCCCAGGATACTGTGCCAGTAGATACCATGGAGGCCAAATGCTTAGAATTGGAAAAAAATTATTTTTATGGATGATGAGAACATCTACAATTAGGTAGGATTAAAATGGATGGGGAAGAATATAAGTCCTGATGCTTTGGCCAACTACTATCTGAGGTTGAGAAGAATCTTTCCTTATTTGGCAACATATCCCTATCCGTGTAGGCTTTTTGTACCTCTTAGAGATGGAAGGTCATATGAAACAAACTCCCGTCTGATCCCATGAGACAATTCCTGTGTTATACAAGAGTGTTTTTAAATCCTACTAATTGAGTTTTCTTTCCTAATACTGAATTCTAACAGCTTTTACCTTATTGATGCAATGCATGAGGCAAAAGAAAGAATAAATCTTTCAAGCCTTCTGTTACAAAAGAATATACTTTTATTCAACAGTATTATATACAGTATCTTAACCACTTTCTGGACCGATGAGTTCCACAGGGTAATTTTGCATTGCATTAAAATAATTATCCATCACCATTTGAACTTTGTGTACTCTCAGATAGGTAAATTGTATACTTTAGCAAACCAGCATGCATTCCGAAATTGTTATGAGAAAGATTTGCATTAGAAAAATGTAGACTTCCTCCCCCTCCTTCTCATGACAAAAATCTCCGTACACAATAGCTGTACTGCCACATGTCATGGGGACATTGTGTAAATTACAGAGTTACAAATTTGTCAGCCTAACCAAATGTCTGAAAGAATAATGTCATATTAGTTATATTTCAGCTGTAAGCCTGGCCTGTTTTAACCTTGATTTGTGTGGCAGCTAGCCATACCAACAGCTTGTGCATGGTTGATTACAAACAACTTTGTTTTAATGTAACAAGATTCTCATTTAATTCCTGGGAGCTTGATGCAATGGTGATCAAAGATAAATTCAGACATATCCCTGAGGTAAAGGATTAGATTAGACTGACCAGAAAAGACAGGGTTCTGAAGATTTCAAGATCTTTCGTATGTTGTAATTCAAGCTTTCTGAAGTTGGATGGTGCACCTGAAAATATATAGATGGAGAACTGCCTTGCGTGTAAGCAAGCCTTGATATAATTTGGACTAGTTTTGATTTTCATTTAATTCTACTTCTGTGTGGAAGGTCCTGTATGTTCAACCAAGATTTTTTTCTTGTTTTTAGAAAAGCTTTATTCATTTGGGAATGCAAGATATTTTTCCTCTGCATTATCTTTCCATATTAGGGATGAAAAGTTTATTCTGGAAGAGCTGGAACCCTTGAAATCTCTTTTCTTTGTTTGGCGTTTGAGTGTGTGTCTTAGTTAGATCCTCTTGTGCTGAATCAGATGCAGGGGAGGGGGGGGTCCTGCTTTGGGTTTTTTGATATTTCTTGTGGTTTCAGTGTTGTTAGGGGCTTTTTTTGGGGGGGGGGGTCCCCCTTTTCTTTTTTTCTCTTTATTATTATTTCATTTGTTTTGGGGTGGGTTTTATTTTGGCTTGGGTTTTTGTTTGGATTTGTGGGGGTTGGGGTTTTTTAGGGGAGTGAAGGGGGGGTTGTTTGGGGTTTTTTTTGCTGGTGAGGATTAAAATTGTCCTTGTCTGAAGCAATGTACCTGAGAGGCTCTCCGTCTTTACTTGACTGCCTATTTTCAGGAGGCTTAAGACAATTTAGTATTTTTGAGATTACCACCTCCTTGCCAAGCATCTCAGAAACTGGGCAAGAAGTTCAAAAAGGTGGGAGGAATTAAGCTAACATTTGTATGTGACTATACTTAAGACATCTGCTTCCTAAAGAGGGCAGGAAGGGGCTACGATGTTCACTTTATTTTGAAATCAGCAATAGTCAACTTAGATCTGTAAATGTCAAATTTGAGGGTTTTGGTTACGTGAACATCAAAACTTGACTTGAACCTTTGAGTGGTTCTTAAGTTTGTGGCGAACTGAATGAAATTGCAGGAATGATCCTTAACGTAATTACCTCAAATTCCTGCTATTTTGCAGCTTTATGTTCTTTCTTTGTAAATAGCTGATTTTGAACATTCCCTCTTTCCCTACTGTTGCCTTCAGAATCAAACCTTTACACAAAGATGGGTGGTAAGGTTGGGAAAAATTTCGGGTTTTCACTCTTTTTTTTTTTTTTAAATTTTTCTTTCCCCCTCAAGTCTTCAATTCCTGAGTTTTTTGTTTGAGAGAGCAACAATATAAACCATGAACTTTAATTTTCTGTGCTGTGTTGTCAATGACGAGCGGGGAAACGGGAGTAATAACCTAAGGTCCTTCATTATGCGTTTGATATTTGTATATATAATATAGTGTTGCCCTTCACCCTGGTGTTGGGAAATCTTTAGGAGTAAAGACAGTTAATCCAGTGCTGCCAGTTTTCATAGTTACAAATTTCCCTGGGTCTGGGAAAAATGATTATGCGAATGGGGATTTCTAGTCCATAAACACACAGGGAAAAGGCACAGATGCTCACACGTACACAACGACTTTTAAGGTAAATAACCTTTTGTTCAGTCAGAAGGTAAAAATGCACAAATTTGCTAGTATTTTTTCTTTATATATATAATATCATATAGTGGGGTTTTCTTTACCTCTACTCTAAGATTATTGCACAAGTTTAGGATTTGCTTGGAGACCTACATTTCTTTTGTGGTTGTCAGTCCATGAATTTTTGAAACAGGAACAGCAGAAAGATTTCTGACCTGGTAACAGAAATTACTCTTCTAAATTCCGCATGAGCTTCTGACCAAATGTTCACTTCTCTTTCAGCTGCGATATTTCCCCCTCCGTCTGGACTACTAGTGATAGGTTTCTTGACTCAAAATGGAAGCATCAGTCCTGTTTCTGGGCCAAATTTTTATGGTCCTTTTAAATGCGTACTATAGAAACTACGTAAAACTCCTGCCCAACATCCACAGAAGACATCAGCTTGTGAAGATTTCTGACAGTGTGCTTCAGGGAAAGATTTTAAGTCATTTCAAATAGTTTAACTCTAGTTCTTTTATATTCTCATGCTTATGGCTTGCTGTTTTAAAGACCTGTTATTTTTAAGAGTTCATACCAGTACTAATCAATCTTAGCTGCATGTCCCCAGATTATGTATGAAGACAATGTATTTATGATTTTATTTGTCAAAGAAGACTCTACGCCAAACCAAAGGCTTAATAATCAGTGAGTGCTGGGTGGGGATCTTTTTTGTTTAGCTGTGTTTGTCCTGGAGATTGTTAGGCTGAACTATTTGTTTAAAAGAAACAAAATGAAAATGAGAGGTCTGTAGCCAAGTTTTCAAATGATCCTCTTGCTCACTGGCACTCACTGAGACAGGAAAAGTGATGGCTAGTGCTTCAAAAATCCTTCGTGCTCTCATTTTTTGGAATTTGAGCTCCAAAGAGAGTTTGGCCTTTTGCCTGCATCCTCAGATTAGCCTGAGCACTGGGTTTTTTTCCGATCTGCACAGTCTAAAATTAAGACATTGATTGGGAAGGTTTTAAGCCAGTTCTTGTTAAAGCATCTGCTTCGAGGTACTAGCCACCTTAACTGTTCTTGACTTCAAAGAGTGTCGATGATTGAGTTTCATACTGTCATATCAAAACAGAAACAGACCCCCAGTTTGGCTTTCATTAGATTTTGAACCTCTCCTGCCATTTCTTCTCTGCGAATCTCAATTGTTTCTAATACTGTGTTTAACTTTGCTGTGAACTTTTGTTTGGCAAAGGAACGTATTTGCTTGTTTGGGGCAGGCTGAGTCTTACTCTTTGCTTGAATTTCCTGGTGTTCTCCAAAATCACAGTGGCTTACTTGGGAATCCTGCCAGTGTTTTAGACTTCAAATAGTGATAGTAAGATTTGTGTGCTCATTTGAGGCTTACATAAGGCTAAAGCTAATATTTGTGGGCATGATTAAATGTGTTTGGTATTTTGGGGGGAGAGGGATGTATCTAGCTTATGAGTTATACTTGCTGCCTTGTGGGGATTCTTATGAAATGTAGCAGCAACTCAACAAGTTCTCTACGAGATGGAGAGTTAATGCATAGTGCTGATACTCATAAATCAGTAGATTAGCGCCTGCCGTACATCTCTTAATGGAAATAACAGAGAACAACAATCTTATCAACATACATCTAATCAGTAAACTAGTGTTGTGTTCATATAGAAAATAGATTTTTATCATTCTTCTGCTTCACCATGTGATTGTGCAGTGAAGCACTTGCAGGAGATGAGTTAATACATGTTTGACGACAGTTGCAGGCCAAAAAAACCAAACACAAAAATAATGATTACTAACATGAGGCAGATAATTGGGATGGGGGGGGTGAATGTCCACATTTGAACTTTTGAACTATTGAGCATAAAAGCCTGCTGCTTCCTCTCTGCAACTGGTAAGAAGCTTGTAAATTTTGTGAACACCTGGACTAAACAAAAGTGGCATGTGCTAAGTCTTCCAATTAATAAAGAGAGATGACGCTGATGCATCAATTAGCAGGCTGATCACCTGTTGTTCTTCTGCACATAGACTATTTTGATTCGTAAATGTGAAGTTTGGGGGCCCAGAAAGAAGAGGAGGCTGAAAAGATGTGTTCCTAGAAAGAAGTGGTCTTAGAGAGGAGGAGGAGAAGAAGGCTTAGAAAGAAGATGAAGATCACAACTGGAGGAAAGATCTGGGATGTGAAGCAAGTCCTGGAGATGAGGAAGATAGGTAGAGATGAATATTGGGGGATGCCTGGAGACCTTGGCCAGTGATGTCCAAGATGAATAACTGCAAGCAGTGGCACAGCATGGACCAACACAACATCTTACCTGACCTTCCCAGACCAGGGATGTTGATACATTATGAATGTAGTATGTGAGGTGATCAAGTAAGGTGAAACCGAATGTCCTTGGCTCCTAAACAACTCCTTGCACTGCCATGAATGATCTGCTGAAACATTAACAGATATTCAAGCCTGCATATATAAGGGCACTCTTTAGGTGGTGTATGTAGAACTTTTCAAAGCACAAACCAAATTCTGGCTCCTAGATTTAAATATGTCATGCATACATACGCATGCACATGACATACTGGCTCAAAGATGATGTAGAATTATCTTAATTCCATAAACGGTATTTATAGTAGGTTGCAGGACTGTAAGCAGCAGTGTAATCATACGTATTTTCCAGAGGAGACTGTGGTTGCCATTTCAATGCCGGTCCATTTCCAAAAAGCACAAATAAGCTTGAAACATTTTTAATTAAACAGTACTCTGTGAAAAGTGGGTAGCATTCATTACACACATTCCTAATTAGGTCTCTGAATATAAATGATTTTATATCGTATTAAATAACATATTTTGCTTTGAACTCTCAAACCTCACTCTAATCACCTTCTAGCTTTCTTTGCTACTCTTGGGTACAAACTACCCCCCTTTCTTTTTCCTCCAATAATCTATTAAGGGTTGTTAGCTGTGGTAAGAGGGTCCTCAGAGAAGGGAGTAAGTCAGTGACATAATTGGTTTCCTCTCAGAAATATGTATGAATGAAGATAGTTGCATCTGTTAGTGAGTACAGACATAAACTTCCCATGCTTTGATTAAGAGTCTTTTGATAAATATTCTTTGTGTATATATTTTGTAGCTAACCCATTTTAAGGAAAAATTTGAATAAATAAGATGTCTGTACTTCCTAAAAAGTGAGCCCTTATTAAAAGTGAAAGGAATTATAAACTATTTTAAGCAGCTTAACTTTGCACAGGGAAGACACGGCAAACTGGGTGTAAAACCCTGGTCTGTATCTTGAAGCTGGAATAAAGGATGACAGGTGTAGTTATTACTTGAATATCTTCCTACATAAAGCTAATAAACCATTTTCGACTTGATTTTCTCATGGCTTTGAAACTCCTCCTAGCATAGATCCCTCTCCTTCAGCATGTCCTCCTTATAGGCTTCATCATGGATGGTTTGGAAAGTTAGAAGGGAAGTCTCTCTTCGCCTGCCCCCATCTCACCATCCTTAGTCCCTCTTCTTCTCCAAACATTAATTGAAATTAATTAATGTTATACCGTAAATCTGAGCAGAATCTAGGTGTCAGACCCCTAAATCTCATCCTTTAAGGTAGCTTGGACATACAGTAGCTGTATTAGCCCAAGCAGAGGAAAGAGATCAATCTTGTAAAGACAGCTTACGCACTGAGCAGAACCATTTGGTCTCCAGTCATACACAAGGAGCTCTCAAACTATCTTATAAAAAGGACAGTCACAAATTGTTATAGCTTCAGATACTTATACTTGGAGTTGAAAGAGGTTGGATCATCTGTAGTTAAACTCCAGTGGTGACCGAACACCTAGCTCCCAAACCAATGCTGTCATTAAAAGCAGACCGACATTGGCTCTGAGCCTACTAAGACTAGCTTAGATTTTAAAATACATAAATACGTCTGTCTAACAACAAAGACCTTTTACATTAGGTCAAGTGAAGCTACTCTGTAACCACAAGCATGGCTCTAGTGCAGTATTAGTTGCTGTCTCAACTGCTGGGTTCACAAAATGCTTCACTCGACGAGTAACACCCAATGCACAGTATAGTTATCATCTGTCCGGGTTATTTGATGGACAACTCTTCAGAAACAGAAATAGACTCTTAACTCTTCTGCATGCTGTTTCTCCTTTATACAGAGATGACATGAAGGGAAGAAAATCTTTATGAAGACTCTCATTGAATTGATGAGGTTATACAAAACAGTAACAGAGAATTTATGGGTTAATGTGCCTAAAATGTGTTGTAAAACCCAACAATTTGCACGTGCATATTTGGGATATCCAACATACATTCCAGAGGATACTTGTAACACCCCCCCCCCCCCCCCCCCTTTTCATGTTCTCCCTAACCCCTTCTTCCCCTGGGCTCCACCCTGCTGTTGAGTTAAAGCCTCTTTTCATCACATCTTGATTAATACTAGGTGCTAAAAGCAAATTGGTGATAACTGCTGGTCATGACAGCTATTGTGCAAACTCTTGCCAATGGCGGTGCTAGTTCTTTCCTGTTCTTACCTGCAGCAGCCTTCGTATTTTAATCATGGGCCCCGAGCAGAAATTGTCAATTAGATTGAGCCTTGTGGTTGTCTTTGAATAAATGTTCCTTAGCAGATAGATTTAGTGCCTTGCTACTCTATTCCCCTGGTTTCTATGTGCAATATACCTTCCATATACACTAAAATGAAGTATCTTCCTGGGGAAAAAAAAATCTATCCAATCACACACCAGATAAAGTGGCTACTCTGCTGAACTCAAGAAAGAAATGAGAAGGCTTGATGAATGCCTTGAGGCCAAAACAATGATTCTCTTGTTGCTTTCTCTTGGAAGAAAAAAAGTAAGATGGAAAATCTGAGTTATTTCAATTTAAACAGTACAGAGGATTGTGGTAAAAGAGGCAGAGTCACTTCTTTTATCGCATCTACATTTGATCAATGTTTCTTGAACAGTTTTGTCCCAAGTGGGATAAGGGAAACTGGGATCTTCTGTGTAACTGGCTACAAATTATTGATAAATGGGGCAGGATCTGTGAGGATGCAGGGCGGGTTGTTCCACCAACTCATGAGAGCTCTGGGGGATGCTGGATGCAAATGCAGCTCAGTCGTGTTTCAAAGGATGATTGCATAGTCAGAGACTTGCCCGTCTTAAAAATCACAGACAATTTGCACATAATTATATCTGTTGGACCTGAGTGGGCTGTGAAAAGGAAAGATGATAGAGTCTGGAGTCTGGTTATGTCTAAGAAAAGTCTAGCCCAAGGCAGGGAGGGACAGAACGTCATCTTGCATCAAACATGATTTTTTGAGTTTCTGATTCTTTTTTTCAAAGAAGTTTCTTAGTTATCTTTTATAGCGGAATCGAATATACATGTAAGATGCTCATACACTGGGGCAAGTGAATGAGGCAAAACATCCCACTTGAAGGGAGTCTGGTGGGTATCAGCAGGGCATTGAGACAAGTCCGGGATCCCACAGCACTCCATGGTGCTGGGCCAGGAGATGGCCACAGGAGACATAGGGAGGACTGCCATCATCTAACTAATAGTTGGAGTCCGGGGCTGAGACTAGTGACTGGATACTGTGGCTGAAATTTTCACAAGAATCGTTTGTTCTTTTTGGTTTTGCCTTTTGTTTGGTTGGATTTTGCCTTTTTTTTGTTTGGTTGGGTTTTTTTATTTTGCTTTCCTCATTCCACCAAACTGGGGAGGCAATCCCAAACAACAAAACAGAATAAGACAACAAAAGCACAGGAAGAAGTTTATCTAGCACATATATCAGTTGTCCTGACTGGCCTGTGTGCACGCACAGATGTGAGTTGCTGACCGAAAAGATGACGTTGGGTGTTGGAGGTGGACAACAGGATTTGTTGTGCTTGGCAGCATACGTGCATGCTCTAACATGCGCTCTTCTGTGAGAGAGTATGGCTGGAGGAGGCAAAAGAGAAAGGGCGTAGTTGTTACCATGATATAAATGGGTATAATTAGGTCCCTTGCCCAAGGTGACGTGGAAATCCTCTCTCAAAAATGAAAATGGTAATCGAAGTCTTGTGGAGAAAAACCTGCTGCAATAAACACAAAGTTATCTTTCCTCTTCTAGCTGTTGCTTTCCAGCTGAACCCTCTCCTCCAGGGCTGTGGGCTTTGGTTTTACCTCTAGTAACATAATGACTGAAAAAAAGGTGCTTGGGCAAAAAGGATTAGTAACTCTAAGCTTCCAACCATGGACAGTGTGTAGAACAAATGCTTCTTACTGGCAATTAGTTCAAAGGTCCATCTTAGCTTGTGGGGTTTTTTTAGTGTTTTTACTATCAATTAATTTTTTTATTAATGTTTGAACTTTAGAATGGAAAAGACTCCTGTGCGAGGCAAACTCCAGCAATTTTGCACTGAATAAAATGGAGGCAGCATTTGCCTGTGCTTCCCCTGCAATTACAAAGCAACTCTCTTGTTTTGTTTGAATTTCCTTTGTCGTTATGAAACACAACAGGCTGACGGCTTGATATTAAAAGCAATTGTGTTTCCATTCATGCAGATGCCAGCCTGTTTAGGTGAATTTACTAAGTCCCTAGACGTACATTTTTATATTATTGCTGTCTCTGGGCCGTGCTGAGCATTTTAATTCTCTGAAAATAACCTCTGTTTTCCTTTCATCTCTTCATTAGCTCTTTCATCATGAGGACATGAATTTAAAAATACATATATATCTTAAAGTTGTATGTAATAAAGATGTTTTTATCATTCCAATTTGTTGAGCTGTGCTTTTAAACTTGCACAGCTTTCACAACCATAAAATGGCACAATTATTTTTGTGTTGTATTGCTTTGTACCCTGAGGTTCCATTTAAAGCAAAGCAGAGAGACGTGTTTATAGGCAGTATTGAAAGCAATGTATATGGATCTTGATGTCAAGCATATTTTATTGAAGTAAGATTAGAAAGGGATCTGATGACAAGTTCTGCACTACTGGAGTGAAATCAGAATGAGGTTTTGTGCCAGGCTGCACATTGTTAAATCAAAATTAAAGTAATACCAAGCTGTGTTGTTATATTTGTGGCTTTTTGGTGCCATCTTTTAAAGATGAATTTTATAGCTAATTATGAATAATTTAAAGTAAATATTCTGAGCTTTTTGGACATGTTGGTACATTGCAGTACATGTGCATGCTATCCCAGCCGGGCCTTTGGGTTGGGGGGAATTTCTGTAGGTATATCAGATATCTGAAGATTGCAGTTTCCTGCTATATATTGTGCATGTCTGCTTGGATTAAATCCTTGCAAGTAAGACTAATTTCCTTTCTATATAAAATCACCCTGTTAAGTACATCTCAGGTGAAAAGCCCTTTTTATTTGATCTCTTCATCTATTTTGTTAATGTTCTGAAAACAGGCTCAGAAGGTTTGGGTTTTTTTCAAGAGGGATAGGCTTCAATTCAGTCTGTTCTTAAGTCAAATGCTTGGGGTTGGCGCTAGTTAATAACTGCAGTACACAAAGGAAAATAGTACCAGAAAATTAGCCAAATTGTGGATTTTCTTTCTGTGTACAATTTTTCATTGTGGTAGGAGGGGAACCCATAGGAAACATAGTTTAGCTTTCAGATTTGCATTTTGGATTCGTAGAGGGGATCCATTTCTGATTAATAGAGGGAACTCCCAAACTACAGGCTTAATTAGATTATTTGTGCTTCAGGATGTGAAGGAATCGCCTCTTAAAGGCTGGTCAAATTAAATATCTTGCTTCAGTGTTTTATGATGAGCTGCTCCGCAGGAACACCTTGTAGTTTGCACATGCACTAAAATTTCTGTGATGGTACAGTATTAGTGTCTGGAAAATACAGTTACTTGAGGCTTTTGAAGCTATGAAGTAGTATGACTCAAACTTCTTAGTGTGCTATTGCAAGAATTTGAGTATGTTAAGGGAACACCAGGTTCCTATTTTAACTGCCAGCTCTGCATGTTCAGCCTGGGCTCTGAATGTCAAGCTGGATTTTTTTTTAATCATCACTGGTGTTATTAATGTCTCTCACCTCTTCTTCCCATGAGACAGTAATCTTAGCAATATATGATCTAATAAATACAGATGATTTAAAATCCCAGCTGCCTTTACTCCATCTAGTCACGGTTTAACTACTGCCTGGTGTGTGTCACGTACTAACTGTCTTCACCTTTTTTTTTTTGGCTGTTTCCCTTCCAGGTTTTTGCTCCTTTTCCATTGAAATTGCAAAGGATGGAGGCTCTCCGTCAACGTGTTTTATGTAGCATTCAACATAGTCAGATCTGGTTCCCATTTTAGGCCTGCAGATGTCGGCATCCCAAACATATTCCTACTTGTTATTATTTCTTTAACATGGGCAGTTTTATAGCTCAGTCCCAGACTCCCTTCACCCACAAGGGTGAATAACATGGAGCTACTGTGCCAAATACACTTCTTCGGTCGGGTGGGCTTTCTAGTTCCAAAACTTGTGTTTTAATCATTGAGCAATGATTCTATATAATAGCATATAGTATGTTTATATAGAGAAAATCATATATAATAACAAGATCAGTGGTACGGAAGTGTGATTTTTGCCTGTGCACTGAAAGATTGTGGATTTGATTTGGGTTTTGTTTTGTTTTTTTAATGTTAGCAAAATCTATCTACAGATTAAATCCCATCCGTAGGACTATTGCTAGGTGAGGACTAGTAATCTTTAAAAGCTAGTTTTTTGTAAACATATTTATCCAGAGGGAGGAAGGAAGAATAGTTGCTTTAATTTAGTTTTACATTTCCAGCCATTTGGGTGGCACAGTAAAAAGGTCTTTTGCCAAGCTCAGGGGGAGAAGATAGTAAATGACTTATTGTTGTTTTAAATTTTTGGCTGTTACAACTTGAGTATGCTAGGCCCACAGATTTTTCGTTAATTTGGGGAATTTTTCCTTTTGTTTCAGTTTTTATGGAGAAATGTGATATGTGGAGAAATTGAGGAATTTACCACCCAGCAAAAAACCAAGCTGAAGGTATTCATTAATACCAACCCCACAGATGGCTTGTCCATTTTTAAAGGGACACATACTGCTTGGGCTTGGAGAATGAATCAAAAGACCAGGATGATATATTTTAGGGACAACTTTGCGGACAGTCGTGTTTCTGCAAGTTTGCCCAAGCAGGCAAAGCTGCGGAATCCATGACCATCTCTGTCTAAAAGCACAACTCCTGTGTTGTTCACTGTTAATAAAAGCATAAGAATTGGGTATTTGGGAAGCTACCGTCCTACAAATAATCAGTGTTAGTAAATGGGGGGGAAATGTACAGGACACTCTCTGAGATCAAATTACCAGCTTTAGAAGAGTTGTCTGTCACCTACTGCAGGTAATACACAGAGAAGGATGTCTCGAGGGAAATTGGGTTATCCATTTTTAGTTGCTTTTCTTCTGACATTGGTATGAAAGCAAACAGGCTTCGTAATATCTGGGGGCTTTTGGCTTCCCATTTTCTTTTTGGTGCCAGGTGACCTCAACCCTTGACGGCCAGTGCCATTCTCAGCCAGGCATGTGAGTGCAATACGTGTCAGCAGTTGCACCGCATATATATTTCTTTATTTATCCTTGGGACACGCGCAGTGAAAGACTTCTCGAGCCCCTGCTGTAATGCAGCATGTCAACTTGGCAGCCTTGGTTTACACAGGCACTCGGCCTCTTCCTCTCCTCCCCGTTCACATGCTCTGTTTTGGCACATGTGTCAACAAGTGTGATCAGGTGTAAAGAGGTGTGTGGCACAGAAGTGACGTAGCTGTCACATAGGATGGACTTCCCGCCGTCCAGACGGCACCTCCCGCCGTATCACACCGGTTCCCCCACACAGCCCGTTGGCACCCGTGCCCCCGCAAAGGCTGGTTCACCAGCAAGGAGGTAGCGTTTACGTCTTTTTGGTAAACGTTTTGTGTCCTGACCCCAGCGTTGCAGTGCCACCGCTGCGTTAGCTCGGTGATTTCCCCGCTTCGCCTTCTTCTCGGCGTGGGCATGCGCTGTCGTTCATCCTGCTCGTATTTCGGAGCGATTTGGAAGCCAGCCAGCCGGAGGTGACTTGATTCTAGTTGTCAGCATCAAAATCTGCAGACAACGAGACATTGCTGCTTTATTGGTTGCTGCCAGGAAATCATCCTGGTAGAACGGACCCTGAAAGTAATTTAATGGGACAGCTACATTTCAGATTGCTTAGAGGGCTCCACTGAAGGCAGGTCCTGCTTATAGAGAAACTTCGCAAAACGCTGTGCAGAGTTAACCGCAGCGTGTACTGTATGTTGTGTTGGCCTTCCCAGCGGATGAGGAAGCAGTACAAGTGCTAAATACTGGTGGAATAAATTATCAGAGATGTATGAAAACATGACTTCATCAGCAGGAGTTACAAAACATTTGGTTTCAAACCATTAACAGCCCAACAGTAATGTTTTGAAAAATAGTGTACAGTTGTATTTTTAATTCAACCATCTTCCTTTGCATCTAGCACAAGACAAACCAGCTGGAGAGGTTTAGCCATTGGAGGTTTCACAAGTTGATGGATCTGAGACAATTTCCCAGAGGCTGGGTGATGACAGCCCAGGCTGGATGTAATGCCCTTGTGAAATACGTGATGGCTCAGTCCTGTCCCCGAGACTGATAATCACAAAAAAATTTCCCCGCCTTTGAAGATAGACCAAGGGTGGGTTACTCCAGAAATCAGGCCTTTTAGCTGCTTGTCAAGCACTGACGTTTCTCTTCTGCCTGCCCATGATGTGCCAGCGATGGACTCCATCAGTAACTTCCAGCTGTAGAGCTGTCAGTCTTTCACGAGTTCAAATTCAACTTTAAAATAAAGCCAGGGCTTCTCCATAGCTATGCAGGCTATTTTTGATGGCTTCTACAACGGCTGAGAAGTAGGCAGGTGTCTGTGCTGGTTTTCAGTGGTTGGGACAAAGCTTTGTGAGTGATATGGAAGAAGGAAATGAGGGGTCACAACAGGGTCGCATTTTGCGGGGCTTGCCTGTCCCCTTTCAGAAGTTACCCTCCCTCCGCCAAACACAATTCTTTCTGACTTCCGTGAAGTTATAAGTGATTAAGGGTAGGAATCCAGAAATCCCAGAGCCTGAGAGCTCAAAGAGTTCAGATCAAACGGGGCATGGTGACAAAAATGTAGGCAAAGGACACGAAGCAAAATTCCAACTGTAATTGCAGTTGTGCTGTATCAAGCAGTTATTCAGACAATGAACAATTGAAAGGCTATTCACATCACTTCACATTTGCTTAGCCTTGTGGCTAACGTGTCATTTTGGCTATTGTTAGATGGCAACCAAAAGCAGTGAATAGTCTCTACTGCTTGGGAAAGAATTTAAAAATCTGAGTAAATGAATAGCTCTTTCTTGGATGCCTCTTACTGCCCTAAGTTAGACATGGAAGTGTTAGGTGAACTCGACCTGTTCTCTGCAAGTGCCTTGGTCTGTCCGTAGCATACATGGAAAGCCAGAGAAAATTAATTAGAAAGGATGTATCTAATTTTTGCACAGTGAAAGCTAAGTAAAGCAGATTCAAGCGTGACAAAAAAAAGGTACAAGGAGACATCTCTTGACAGGAGTCAGTGCTTGCTTTGGAGATTTTCCCCCAATGTGAATACAGTTCTTTTATTTCTGACTTTGGATGAAACTGAAAGAAAGGCTGCCTTTGCAGTACCTATCTGAAGCCTGAACAAGAACTAAATCAAACTTCTTTAATCTAAGGAAAGCATCTGGTTCAAATATTGGCTTTGAACTTGGCTGCTGCTTCTTCTGTAGAAGCTATTAGCCCTTCCCCAGGTTTGACCTGGAGCTTCCAAAATGTGAGGGTTTTTCTCTTTCTTTAGATTGCCAACAGCAATTGATCTTAACAGTTAAGTTTAAAAAACAAATAAACAAAAAACCCCACAACAACTAAAACACTCTGATGTCTAAAGTCTGTGCTATAGAGAGATGGTATATTATATCTTTGGAAGCAGTACAGGGGAAACCAACTACACAGGAAAGACCTTTAGCCACTGAGACTTGCAAGGGCATCAGAATAAAACTAAAATTAGTATTAATCAGTGACAATGCTGTTGTTTGGTTTTAGCATTTCACTTGATGCAGAACGAGCAAATAAAAGAAACCTGTTCGTGACAAAGAAAACTCTCCCAAATGCCCTCGTCAAGAAGAATCCAGCCTGTTTGCCCTAATTCTTGACATGCAGCATACTTTAATTGTGATTTATTTTTTTAAATTGATTTCCATGTTTCTGCTGAGTGAAAATCAGGCAATGCCATGTGATTGCTTTTTGTATGACTGCTAAGGGGTCCTTCTGTACATGTGAACGTGTGGCCTGACACAATGGTTAACGTGGGAGAGAAAGGATGTCTCAAACCTTCCTTTCAGAGTTTCCAGCTCTCATGACTCCTTCAGAACATCAGAAGCAATAACCAAATAGGGTTGGCCGATTTGGTTGGTTTTAAATTGTATTCAGCTCCTTACATTGTAAGGACCAGAGCTTAATTGCTTATCTGCCTGATAAAGAGACAAAGGTGCATGGTTAATAAATAGATCAAACAAGGTCAAGACAGAGGACTTGGAGTCCATAGGAATCAGAGATCCCATCCCAGGTTGGCAGTAGGCATCTTGGGTGACCCTGGAGAAATTGTTTAATACCTAGGGATCTCTGTTCAGTATTAAAAACCAGGATGATAATAACTTAAGTATTATAAAGACATAACTCATTAGCACTTGCAGGGGGCTTGGGCATTGCAAAGGTGAAAGCACTTTCCTGATGTGGTCTTAACTCCATGGGTAGACTCAGTCAAAATCCAGTTTGTCCTTTAAAATATTACTGAGTCCAGTTCTCTGTGCTTTAAGAAAAAGAACAGACTAGGTGTGGGGTTTGTTTTGGTTTGTTTTGTTTTGCTTTTCCATGGTTATGCCAGTTCCATTGACAAGGTAGGAGCAAAAGGCTTTGGAATGAGGGACACTGTACTTGGATTGAATGAAACAGTGTATCATGCAAGCTAAATTACTTTGTACAAATAACTAACATGATTATGGTTTTATATTAAAAACAGTAATTCACAGTCACAAAAATCCATTCCCTGAAGACAGCTTAATACAAAGAGGCTGATTTGGTGGTTGTGTGTTCTGCCAAACCTTTTTTAAAATTAGATATTTATTTTGTAATTTTTTTTTTTCCCTAAGGGTACTTCAGAAAAATAGTAGAGAGAAATATAAATGGGGTGTCTCCTTCTATAAATTCTTGTGTAAACAGCTAAATTCAGAAAACCCAGACAGAGCTATCTGCCACTGTGCTAGGCTCTGTACAAAAGCAGCTAAATTCAGTCCTTATTACAATTTAATTAAAATAAACTGCGATGAGTATAAGGAAATCATTGAAAAGCAAAGGCGAGAGTCTTTGGAGATTAATCATATTTGTCACTTAGAAGTACTTTCAGCACGAGTAGGGGGTTTCATGTCTTTAAAATAAGTAAATATATGCAGGTTAGGAAGCTGCTAACATCTTCCAATTAAGAAGTGATAGTTCCTATATCAGAAGTGATGTTTCAGGAGGGATTTTTGTAGCTGGAAGGCATTTCCGAGGAATGTGAGTTGGGTATAGAAAGAGTCCAGTTAACCTGTTGCAAGTAGTTATGTCCCTTCCTGGAGGACTAATTTGAGGCAATTTGGAAGCAACGTACTGTAGTACCTATACATGAAGTACATGAGTGAGCAATGAACACCACTTCTGACAGAGTGGAGACTACATGATGCTTTAAAATGAAAGTGAGGACTAGAGTTGGGCTTAAGTCATTAAGCAGCGCAGGAGCTTTAATATTAAATAATATTTGCTCTCATTTCTTGAACTGCTCGTAGCTCAGTTGTAAAAGTCCACTAACTCATAATATTGTGTTGTTTATGTTCTTCAGGAAAAAATTTTTTTTTTTTTTTTTTTAGTACAAAATCTTACTCTTGGTGGGGGGAGAGGGTGTTAAAAAGGAGAGTACTTTCATGTAGCATTCATTAATAGCAAATGCATTTTTTATATTTTTACCTGCAGCTTGTTTTCTACTCGTAGACGGATTCATAGTTATGTGTGTTTAAGGGAGGAAAATTAGATTCCTTATTAGATTATGGTTTTTACGTTTTAGGTCTACTTTCATCAGTGTTGATATATTGGAAAAGCAAAGTTAAAAGTATTTCAGTTGCTTGCAGAGATAGACATCGACAGGCTTGCAGCCTGTGTTTATCAGAGCTGTCCTGCGTGGCTGCATTTATAACATTGGGCATCTATGAACAGGCCACAGGGCAAATAGTTTAAAATGTGTTGTAATTTGAGAGGCTGCTTCTTTTTTGTCCTCTCTAAAATGGAATTGTAGTGGTAGATCCCAAATAATCTGAAGACAAGTGTCATTTTATTCTTTTTCTCTAAACTCGTCTTTCTTGGACTCAGTATAAAGGTTCACTTTCAGTTCTGTGATGAGTCTTAGAAACTCAAAGTAGCAAGTCCATCCTAGAAAAGAATGTTATCACTGTTATCTATGCAAAAGAGAAGCTGAAGTGGAATCTAAGTCATCCAGACAATCTCAAGCCCTGAAACCTAATTTTAGTCTTTCAGGGAGTGGAAAGGGATGCACAGATCTACTTACTCCAACATTAGACTAGCCAAAAAAGGCACATGTCATTTGAGACTTGAGCCTGTGGAAACAATTTGGAATGAAAATGTAGGAGGAAACTGCTTGCTTAATCATCATCTTTCCACATCTTCACTGAAGAAGAAAAGTAAAGTCAGATAAATCCAATTTGCATGAGATTTTTCATGCATGCAGCTCCTGCTGTGAAGTAGAAAAATATTTCCTCTGCATTTGGAGAAGCCATGATAGCCTGCCAGTGGCTAGTTTAACATCTGTAAGCCCACCCGGCTCTTAACCAAGTCCTGTGAATCCAGGCAGATAAAGCAATCTTATTTCAAAGACAGTAAGTTCAAATCTAGTGGCTGCACATAGTCTTTTATCTTCCATGCACAATCCATTACTGTGTTTTCAGCACTTATTTCCAATATCATACCCAAATAGTCTAAATTGAGAACTGAGGTATGTCTCGCTATAGAGGACCTTGCCTGAGTAGTAGGAATATCTTATTAATTAAAACACATTATTTTTATCAGTGTAGAGGGTTGCTTAAATACTTTTGCTTATCATATAACAAAGGAAAAGATACGATACCTGGTTTTAATTACTGATTTCACTAACTGTTGCATGATTTTACAGTTTTTCCAAATAAAACCCTTCAAGGGCTTTAAATGTTTTAGCTTAACATTGTTACACTTTTGGGGACACGAAAGTGCAGAAGCATGTGTTTTACACTGAAGCCTTCACCACATCTTTTAGCTTTGCCTGCCATTGTGATTAGGGTGCATAGCATATCATGTAAAACTTCTTCTGTTTACGTTTTCCAGAGCTGCAAATTTCGAATTTGTAACTCTGTGAGTTCCTCCAAAAAGAGCTGGTTTAACCAACGAGTGTTACTACAAACTCGAACAGCTGGAGTTGGGCAAAGTTGCAATCAATTGGTCATGATGGGAGCTGCTAAGGGAGTCTTAATTGCAGTTAGGTTTGAGGTACTGCACCAGAACGGTCATTAAAATTGGTGTTCCGTTGTCAGAGCGAACACTGATCAGAAAGCTTTTTCTACTGATGGGAGAGGGAGGTTTATATGATCTGAGGGGATGGTGCGTATTTTCCGAAGGGAAGTAAAACGTGTACTATTTAAAGTCCTTGAAGTACTGCTTCAAATTCTGAAAAACACCTTGGATGTCACTAATATCGAGAAAAGCCAAGCATGTGAGAATTTAGGCGGTGCTGCAAAAGAGGTGATGCTTCTGTGTGGTCAGCAAGAGTAGAGGACCTATTCCACCCTGGAAACTCCCGACACCTTTTCTCAAAGAGTAAACTAATAGTTTCTTGCCAGTGATAATTTTCTCTGAATGGCAAATAAACCTTCCAAGAAATGTAATATGGAAAAGCGCAAGCCCTTCGCACGACTTCATCTAGCAATGAGAAAATTTTATTATCTGGAAGTGAAAAAATTGAACTTTGGGAACTTTGTTTAACAATCATTTCTCTTCCTGATTGAAATAAATGAGCCCAAAGATTTAGCCCCATGTTCACTCTTCAGAGAAAGGGCTTTTACATTGATTTCTTTCAATGAGCATAATTTTTTATTTTGATGTGCAATTAGGGCAAATTCAACTTATTTTTTTCTAGCTCTTACTTTTGCACAATGCCCCTTAATTAAATGCACTATACAGAAATGGCAGGTGACTTGACGTGCAGGGCTGAGACTCTGCTGTAATCAGAATTGGAGCCACAGTTCATACCAGCCAGTGGCACTTTCAGGAATATAAAGCTGCAAAATTGAAGGTAAGAAAGCCAATAATGGCTCACTAGAGAGCTAGCCAGTGGAAGCCAAGCATGGGTAAGCTCTCAGGTGTAGTACGAGCTGCTTTGTATAGCATCATGTTGACTAGCTAGTGGTCACATATAGCAAAGGATACATCTCATTAGCAAAACCCAAAGCCAGGTCTGAACCCCTCATTTGCTTGCAACTTGCTGTTCAACAGCAACCCCTTGTAAGTAAAAGGAGCTCCTGCTTGTCAGCAAGGGCTGTGCTAATTGTGTTGAATGGGATTCAGTTCCCTGCCCTGAATCTTGGGCTGAAAGCCAGTGGGGACCTTGAGCTCCTCCTGTGGCTTTGGGCGTTCGCGGTTTCCATTGCCCTAATACGTCAGTAATTCTTGCGACCCGTACCAGCATGTTAATTCTTCAAAGCACTTTGCAAATCCCTGCTTGGCCAGTTCCAGCTGGCCGCTGTAGAGGCACATCGATTTGAATGTTTACATGTGGACACTTACCTACCTAAGCAATGCTATAGCATAGCTTTGCTTGAAATTTTTCATGTAAACTGTGTCCCGAAGTATCTTCCAATGATAAATACTCCTTTAGGGCAAAGCAGGTGTGGTAGAGTATGGAAGATACAAGGAAATAACTGGGTTTTTTCTACTGTGCTCTAAGGAAGATGGAAAATTGAGAAAGCAAGAGTATCCAAGAAGACTTGTCCAGGTGGCTAAAGGACTATTTAAAGTGACTTTCCTGCCAAATTCTTTCAGACTCTTAAATTCCTGACCTGGTCAGGATTTTGGTTTCTTTCTACTACATATATCAATGCTTCTTGACACTTAAAACTAGGAACATACTCAAAAGCTTAAAAAGGAGATCAGTGTTAGGCAAAGGGGAGACAGGGAGGTAACCTGAGCCCCTGAAAATGGACTTTAAGGATAAAACTGGGCAAACTGCAAATTCTGAGATCAGTTGGTATTCTAGCAATAACCTGTTTTCAGATGCTACGTGTTTTGCTGAATATATGACAAGGATATGTTGACACAGGGACTTGAGGAGCCTTGGAGGAAAACATGGTTAGAAATACTTCTGAGCGTGCAGGACTTTTTTTTTCTTTTTTTTTTTTCCTCCTTTTTAATATATCCTGACTGCCACAGTCCATATTTTCTTTGTTCGAAACTGTACAGTAGCTGTCTACAAACTGCTGTAAAGTGCAGTTACCTGTTATTGCCCTGTAAATAATTGAATAACCTCTTCCAGGCAACATGGTCAAGATGCAGATTTAATTTACTTACAGGCCAGGAGTAAAGGTGGTTGAATCAGTTTGGTTCACTGTCTGTGTCTGGAGGTGTTGCGTACAGGTACATAAATAGTTTACTGAACCTGTCAAATTCTCTGCCAGGAATGAGCATGCCCTCTGGTCTGCTACATGTACTTATATGAAACAGTTCCCCTTCAGTTCTCAAGCAGTAGGGAGTAATATATTTTCCAATACTTTTGTGGAAGAAGGTAAAAGACATAATGAATCATACATACAGTAGCAGAAATGGACAGAGGGTTTGGGTTTTTGCGGGTTTTTTGCTGGTGGCTTTTTTGGCAAGGGGAAGCATGGTATGAGATTTTTTTATTATTATTTTTGTCTCTGTGCTCTTGTGAAACGACATAACCTAATTGGAAAGGTGATGTGTAATTGTCTCTGCCAAAATTTTGATGGTAATAGACAATAGGGTTGAAATGCTCCCTAATGTAATGTTCAGGTTGTGAAATGAAGCGCAGGAAAATCAAAACTCAAATTAGTCACCATAAACGTGAAATCAGATGCGCGTGGCCAGCAGCTTGCCATGGCAATGGCCCTTTGAGCTGTGATGCTGGGGACCAGCCGGTGACTTCGTACCAAAGTCAGGCTTTTGGAAGTACTCAAGGCGCTGCTCCGCAGAACCGTCCCCCCAGCACCAGGGCGTAGGTTTGTCACATCTCTCATGACGATGCCACATTAAAACTGCTTTTTGAGGAATTAGTACCATGATAAGGAGTGTGATTAAAACAAGAGACTAGCTTATTTTTTTACTTAAAGCCAAGATCCAAAGTCAGTAATATCCCTTGACTAGTTACCTGAGCCTTTCAAAATCTTTCATGTCTGATTTTCAAAGTTTTTTATATTGCTTAAAGAAAAAGCTTTTTACTCTGATCTGCACTTATTAAATAAAACTTTAATTGATATAATTTCCTCCTCAAGTTGGTATGTTTTGAATTCTTTAGTCTCTCTTATATTTTAAACAATAATAAAAAAAGACAGATGAAGAGAAAAATAATTTTTTAGGGGTGAGTTGTTGGAGAGAAGAGAGAGGAGAGAGATGTTCCATTTATGAAGAGAGTCTTAAATGAGGTGTCATCATCTGCAGATGTCCCCATCGTCTAAATTGCTTTTCCAGAATAATTAATAAAACCTGGATGCCACTATTTCTCCATTAACACTACCCCTTTGGAACAGTAGATGCTAAAAATCATGTTGACAGCCCAACTTTTCCAATCGCTGCCATTAAAAAAGGTTAAGATAATAGAAACAGGAACACACTCCTTTCAGCTGTCAGTCTCCAAGATGTGAATGCTTTAAGGCCTGATCACATACAATCAGTAAAATTCCTCTTTATTTCGGTAAGATGGTGGGTGTCTAACACACTGACACACACGCACGCTTGCAATGTCCTGGCGGTGTTCCAGAATGCATAATGATTTCCCTATCTCAGTTCCATTACAGTTTGGATTAGATACAGTATTTTTTTGCTCTTGCTGTTGTAAACTTTTTTTTATATCGCATGGTTGCGCACTGTTAAACAGCTGTTACCGTCCTCTCTAGAGGCGGATGCATTAAGCAATTCTCTTTGCAGAAATACCTTAAGTGGTTTTTAATGAAAACTATAGAGGTGGGGAGCCACTGTCCAAAATTATGATATTTTCTTGGTATTTGCCTCTCTTGGAAGGTCACTAAAGATATTCTCTTGTTTTGAATGGGTGGTCCGTAGCCTTTCAACAGCCCACACGTCCCATTCATGGTTACCCTCCATCCAAGGACAGTATGGTGCATTCCTGCAAAGTGACCACAAGGCAACTGTCCCCAGTGTGTAACCAGATGTGTAGCCATCACACAAGTGGTTTGCCATAACCCTGACCAATAAAGACATCATCGTACCAGACAAGACAAAGTGGAGCCAGAGCTGGTATCCCAGAGATGACGTACCTGGTGGCAATATCTGTGCCCCATGTCTCCATTACTGCACGACCTGGATGTTTCGGGAGTTGCTATCACTGCTGTTCCAAGGCAGCAACTCCTGACTTGAAGTCTGTTAGTTTTGAAAATAACCTTCTTGTACAGATAGATATAAGTTAAGGCATTATATCTGTATATAATAATGTGCAGCTAATATTTATAGAAGTGCTCTATACTGCTTAATAGTTTTTCACTTTTGTTGCAAGCTTACATAAAATCTATGGCTGCTGTAGGGCAAAGGTATAAAACTTTCATGAGTAATATAAAATATACAAAATGTTGCTGTTAATATTTAATACAATTTGCAGCAGTCAATGAGCACAATCAATGTTTATTAATTAAGTTGTTCTGTTGCAATAGCAATTTCTTCTTTTTGGTGCATGTGTGTCTTCGGGGAGAATTTAGCAAGCTTTTTTGACCCTTTTGAAAAAAATTGGCGTGTTTAACAATAGTGTTGGCAATGTCTTACATTACTTGTTTGCCTTTTCTTCAGCAAGTAAACACAACTCTTTTAGTGACATCTATTTAAACACACTACATGATAAGAGAACTGGGTTTTGGCCAGGGTGTTTAATAAGATGTGTCGCAATTCAGGCTGTTTGTAGCAGCCATACTGACGCACTGCAGATAATCTAGCATTTGGGGGTGTGGTTTTTTTTGTTTTAACCCGGCTTCCTACATGTTCATGGGGGTTGGAGACAGCAGTACGCAGGGTAGGAGCTGAATTTCTTCAGGTGATACCTGTAAGGTCTTTAGTTAACTTGGTGTGTGCCTTGCTGTACCTGTTGAATCAGGCCACGTACTGAATTGCCCCGACGGGGCAGCGCTTTGGCCCCAGGCACAGACGTGCCCATGTTGGGGATGCTCCTCCTGGAGCCTACACCACCATGGGGTGCTTCCCCTGAAATCAACAGAGGGAGCTAATTCCCTGACCCAAATGTTCTTGCAGGGTTGAACTGGTCAGCAGCAGGATTTTAAGTAAGCCCACCACAGCTCAGGTCGGTCTGGTTTATCAAGGCTGCATGAAAACCATTAGCTTTGAGGCCTTCGTAGTACCAAAGGGGCTGGTTGTGATGGAGAGCTGCCAAGGACCAGGGCCCGTTTCAGCAGCAGATGTAGCATTTGATTCAAGTGAATCCAGGAGATTATTTCTGTCACCTGAAGTACTTGGTTAATCTCTTACTGTGGTTTTAATTTGTCTTCTCCATTTTTTCCATGTTATGTCTCTCTTAAATAAAACTAAGTGGTTTTAAGGTGATTTCTTCACACTATAAAATAACTCAATACATCTATCAGAAAAGGTTTTTGCGATAGCGCTTAATGCCATATCCAAAATTGTGTGTAGTCTGTAATGTCCATCCTTTCATTTTCATCTATGTGCCGTACCAGTTGAGAACTGCTTAAGTACATTTTATTTCTGTTTTTTCCCCTAGACCATACTGAACTCTCCAACTGCATTAAAACTGGAGCACTTCATGGTTTGGGGTTTCTTTTGGCTTCTTCAGAAGTAAAAACATTTTACAAGATAGACTAGAGCAGTGTAAGAAGTGGTTCTCCAGCAGCCAGGAAGTGGTTAAGTCATTAATTTATTTGTCTAAAATCATCCTTAAAGTAAACATAAAAGCCATGATACTTTATTTAATTTGTCCTCTGGGCTAAAAATGCCTTGAGATTACCAATGATCTTAGTTGTAATAACTTTTATATATATCTCTCTCTATATATAACTCTGCCACATTATTTCAAACTATACTGCTAGGGATTTATTGAAATATATCAACCTTATTGCTAATATTTCACAGACGGTTCTTCATTTCAGCAATATAGAATTCAATTTAGCAGAAATGTGATATTCCTTCTGAAATTTTAAATTCCCGGCAGATGTATAATTCAATTAAGTCCAGAAGATTAAAAAAATTGAAGTCATTCTCTATACATACACTCTTTCTGCTCTGTTCCAAAATAATGAAAAACTACAGCTGTTCAGTTTTGGTTCATCTATCGCTTTGTACAATTTTTATGGGTTTTATGTGTAATCACATTTGCAGAGAGAATTTTTATACAGCCTGCCCCATTTTGCACAGTTATTATCTTTCCACATTAAAAACAGATTGTAAAAACTGATACACAAGCCTTGGGCCCACTCCTTAAGGAAAGTAAAGCACGGTCATTAATCATGAGGGGGTGTGGGGGAAAAAGGAGCTTGTAAAACTTAATTGTTTTGTTTCCTTGTGCTATGGGATGGCCTTTGTCTCCTTTTCTTCCTTCCATCAACATGTTTTTTTTTATTTTAAAGTCTTTCCAGTCTCTGTGTGGAACTAAAGGGGTCATTTATTTGCGCATAACGGACTTCAGCAGAAATTGGACACAGGCATTACCTAGAACTGTGATTCTCCTCTGAAGGTGAAGAGGTCTTTTCATGTAAGCGTCTGCATGCTGAGAGCCTTACCAAACCTTCTTAAGTTCTTGGCTCGTGTTCCTAGGCCAGCGCTCGAGGTCAGGTTTCCATGTCAAATGTCACAACAGTGTCTGTGATCTGTGCAGAATAATTTAATTTCCTGTGCCTCAATTTGTCCGGTTTTGACTGCAGCTGCAACACAGACCTGTTTCAGAGGGTGCTGCCTGCACCTAAGCAATTGCTCGGTTTCTTAAACTGGGATGCCTACAACCTTGCTACTCCATAGGGATATAAGGGAGGTAAACCTTGAATATATTCACATAACTTATGCCTCAGAGTTTGCTCATCTTTTTTTCTTCTAATCACATCGGTCTATTAAAATATTACCTCTCTCTGTCTCTCTGAATTCCTGGTCCGGAGGGGAATGAAAATCTGTTTCATCTTGGCATTTCAAACATAAAATATATAAAATATTTTTATTCAAAGTGCCAAGTGTAGGGTGTCAGAAGGGGAGTTTAAAAGAAGTTTACCCTATGATTCCTTCCAACAAGAGAGCATTTGCTACTCTCCCTAAGCAGTCACTCAAAGGTAAATAGCTTAAGCATTAGTGATCACCACTGCATCTAATCAACTACCTGATTGCCTATACGAATCCTACACTGCTCAGTATTGACCTGCACGAAGAAAAAATTGATTCACTGACCTGTCACTAGATTGTTTTCCAGAAAGTATAAGGGACTTACCCATGCTTGTTGAAGGTGCTTCTAATCTGTAAGATGTTTCGCCTTCAGCAGATAACGGCAGGGTTTTTTTCTCTCCTCCTTCCCCAGCAAAACTGGAATGTACAGCTGTTCAAATGGGAGAAGCAGATGATTTCACTTTGATTCTGTTTTAGCTAAAGGATCTGGCTTTGGGCTGAATAAATCAGCTCAGGAAAAATAACTGGCAAAAAATTAATGTTGGCAGGAGAGCAGTATTAGATGGAACTGTGAACAATCACGCTAGGTGAAATATGATATATGTACTTGCCATAGCACGTGAAATAACACAGCTGTCCTGTCCATGGTTACTACTTCAGCCGTCATAAAAAGGTTTTCAGACCAGAATCTACTTTCATCTGTGTTACAAACTGATAATCAGACCACTTTAATAATTATGGAAGAAGAAAAACTTATTTACTGTTGACCTGTGATTTTAGTGTCTTGTGTATGTGGCAACATGTTAAGATCTCGGTCATCATTTGGGTACTATGCATTCCTCTTACTAGTCCTTTTAATGTATATTTTGGTCTATGAAGTTTGTAGAGAGTTTGTTTGCAGCTTTGTAGAGATCCAGCTCGCAGGTTTGTTAGTTTTCTAACAGGAAGAAATGCCCATGCCATCATGAACCAAGAGGTATTAGTACCTACTCCTAACTTTTCACCTCCTTCTGAATCATGTCCTATAAAATATGAAAATCTTTGAGCTGCAGTCGAGTAATTACTTCTTCCCTTCCTCTTGCAGTCTGCCTGCATCATAGATGCCTCCCTACACCTACTAAGCCACCAAACCTAAACACTATCCTCTTCTGATGCTGCTATTCCTCTTTGATAGTACAGAAGCTTTTCCCTGGCCTGTAGGATTTGACTTCATGCTTCTACATATGAACTAGAGCTACAGGAGACACTCTAAGTAAGGGACCATAAGGAAAGTCAGTATTTACTGGGATCTGACCTTTATGCTTACCTATATCACTTGTACCATGCAGGTCAGACATCTGCCATTAAATATGTCTAGTTATGTGAATTCTGCATTCCTCTAACTCTGGACATGGAGAACATGTTATTCTCTTTTTGCAGCAGCCTTTTCTGTATTTGAAAGACACAGAAGCTGATCTGTAGCTTTTGAAGGTGTTGAAGCTTCCCTCAGCCATCACTCTTCAGATCATCCCAACATCCCTGGTTCTTCCCCCTTTTGCTTCTTGTACATCATAGCATTTGGAACTTGGACCATTCTTGTTGCTCTCCTCTGGGATCTCTAGTTGTCTCATAACTCTGTCATAATTTGGTGCCTGAAACCTCAGCAGCACTGGGTAGAGCGTGTTGTGCTAAAAGTTACTTTTGTGGAACAAAAATTCCCATTTCCCACTGGACTGTGTAAATGTGGTGACACTGAGTTTGTGTTTCTCTCTCCTGTGATCAGGGTGGTCTTCGCACCCTCCCCTTCACATCTCTGTTCCTTTCAAGGCCCTTTTCCCTCTTCCCACCATGTCCACACTGCAGTGGCATATTAGGACTTAACTGCCTGCAGAAAGAACTTCTTCAGCCTGGCTAGTCTAAGCTGTAACGAAAACAAATAAATATTGTCCAGTTGGATGATAATTTATCTTCAATGTTTTCTTACTGAATTTACTGTGTTGCAAAACTTTGTGAGCCCATAGCCTATGTTTTGGAAGCTGACCCTGTTGATGCAGGAAAGGCTCAAGAAGAGCATCCAGAACAGAAGATGAGAGATCCTATCCATCTGGCTGACTGATGAGACAATAAAAGAAGAGTGGTTTGTTTTTTTTGCTGTTACCCAATCTGTCCTCAGACATTATCTGCATATCCAGACACATTGACTTTTTCCCAAGAAATCTCCATGTGAGAATTTTTTCATAGTTCTCTCATTGCACTGAAAATTTATTGTCCAGTAGATGGGATGGCAGTACTGAGATACTGTAGCTATACATAAGTTCCTTAACTGAATAAATACTTGTCAGTAAATACTTGTGGGGTTTTGTGCAAAATCTGTATTTTCTTCATAAATGGGTTTCCTCCTTTTAGATTATGACATGAAGCAGCCATTTAAGTTTGCTATTTATATTCGATTGGACAATAGGTTACATGACTGGAGCCAGGAAGGAAATGAAGCTGGGTTTCTTACCTTACCAGCCATTCAGTCTTGATCTTTTATTGCAGCAAGCATATTTCATTGTCACCTTATACAGGGTTTCACAGCTAATGCCCCACAGCAGCCTCTATATAATTTACAATTCATCAGGGCCCTCACGTAATTTCCTTTGTAAAAACTTGATAAAAGTTTTGAAAAGCTTGTGAACTTACCTTTTATCAGGTACAGGCATGAGTCTCCATTTAGCCTGCCTGAGTTGCAAGTGAGCAAGAGTCTGGGTTGAGTTTGAAGTATTTTTTTGCAACTTGCCTATGGTTAAATGTGACTCTCTTGGTCTGAGAATAATGGACTTAGATTCAAGAACATAATGCCAAACTGGTAACTGACATCAGCCCAATTTGTAAGAAAATTTCTCCTTTGTTTTAAAATGTTAAATCCTTTATCTCTAGTAACTGAAGAGAGTAAGACAGGCTAAAGTGTGCTGCTACAGGCCTGGCCCTTCTTTCTTGGTTTTTTACTGCTGGGTGCACATTAGGCTTTCAATTACTTTCTTGTTTACATCAGGAGAGGAAAACAATGCTGATTGTACCCACAGGTGGTCAGCCTTTAGGTAATCAAATGAAAGCAATTAATTCCTTCCATGCACAGCAATGCACTTCCTCCTAATGGAAAATAAACACTGTCACTTCCCATAATGCAGCCCAACACCGGAGGAAGGACCTACGGACGCAGGACTTTCCCAGCTGCCATATTGCTTTCCTTTTCCATCCTGAGAGGGAAGAGGTGAGGGGTCGGAGTGGGGCAGGGAAGATCTCTAATTGGGCGTTTTATTTCCCAGCCGTTGCCCTTTGGGGGAGATGGGTCAAAACACGCAAATCCCTGATGTAGAAAACATCACAGCAATCCATATCCAGTAAACTCTGAGGAATGAGTGCTGTAGGGGACAGTTTGTGGTTTACTGCCCTCCCGAACTCTTAAACAAGCAGCAAATACATGCTGGAAGTGGCTGAATTCCTGCAAGCAGTGCCCATTCTGCAGCAAGGCAGGGTCCAGGGACCTCAGGGCTCAGATCCGGGGTCAGTGGTTTCACAGCCACGGGTGCACCCTGTGATACTGTCACGTTGAAAACCAGCTGCTGTCTTTCCTTCAACGCCCAAGAAAAGCACCTCTTTTTACCCAAGTGATGGCATAGCAAACATAGAGATGAGTAAAGCAGGCATTATCTGGATGAGGACAGGAATCCATCCATCCCAGCACAGGTAACCAGGTATTTAAGAGATCCTCATCAAAACATTATGGCATGGGCCCTCCAAAGAAACGAGGAAGATATTCTTTCAAATGCTTGAAGGTATACAAAGCTGTTAAGTTGTTACTTTCATTTGTGCATTGTTGGGGTTTTTTTTTTCCACCTCCATTAAAGTGAGGCTTAGAAACTCACTTGTAAAACAAACAAAAAAGCATCTTACTAAGAAAAGTGCTACCGTGGGACTTGCAATAAAAGTGAAGAAGCTGATAAACCTGTATCCTGTCTTTCCAAAACATGTATTTGAGCATTTTATGACTTTGACCTGAGTGAGCATGAAATCTTACTCAACCCTAGCTTGAAACTCTTGTGGGTTTTGTCTTTTGAATTGCAGTATGAGTGAGCTGACGGTTCAAATTTAGATATACTTAATGTTTTGGGTTTTGCCATCTTGAAATTAAAGTGTCTTGTATTCTCGTATTTACAAAGTGTTTCCTTATAAACTGAAAATGAGAAAAAAACCTCTGTAGTTCATTTTCATTTAGTCTATTTATATGCATAAGTAGTCAAAGTGATACTCCTAAGAGATTCCAGCCTAAGCGTGTCCTAACCCAAAACAAATTTGGAGAAAACTTAGCAATGGACAGGGTAGGGTTTTGTTTTATTTGGGGTTGATTTCCCCCCCCCCTCCCCAATTAGCTTATGCTGGTTTAAGGCAGGACCAGTGATAGGAGGAAGATACTGCAAGGGACATGAGCTTAATGTTATCCCCAGTTTAGCAGAAAACAATTACTTAAAGCAATTTTTTTCTTTTTACTTTATTTAGGAGTTATTAGATTTAAAAGAAAAACAAAAACAAAGCCACAAAGAAACACATCAAGAACAATTACAAAAAGGAAAATCAAGGCAACAGTCACAGTTCTCTGAATTTATAAGACCCACTTCTCCTCTTCTGTGGCAAGTTCAGTCCTATACGGCTTCTTATGCAAATAAGTAAACTTGAGTAACATGAGCTTGATAATGCAAAGAATATTAGTGCTAATCACTTGGAAGCTTGTGTAGCTCTCTGTCACAGTTATCTCTTTCACATACATCAGAATGAAGTTTACCTCTTTTTCTTTATTTCTCAACATTTAATCTCTGTAGTTGGACAATTCAGTCGCTACTCCCACTACCCTCCAAGATGTTGCATGATAACTAAAGTCTGATTTCAACAGCTGGCTTGTCCTATGGCTATCCACAACAACCTCAAGAAAATAAGCTTTTTTCCCCATGCAACTGTTAGGGAGGCCTCCAAACATCACCTCTTCTGTGTTTAGTTTTGTAAAAAGGGCATAATTGTTCTTGTGCTTCGAGTGACCAAAGCCTTGAAGTCCATTTTTGTCTTGAGTGGGAAGGCCATTGTGGTTCTTGCACATCAGCTTGGCTGCTGTTATCTAACATCTAAGTCGTAAATGTAAAGTGTCATGACTCCTTCGAGTGGCTCGAGTGCTGGGAAACTGCCTTGAAAGCTGTCAAACCAGCCAAAGCGTTGCTCCTCAGTCATGATCTGTCACTAAAAAATCCTTTCAGCCAGAAGTTGCCTCAAATAGCAAACTCACTACCTGGGCTATCTGACCAATTTCTATTCATAGGGTGGGAGAAAAGGAATGTACAACACTGGGAAAATTACTTGCTGGTAATTTTTTGTTGTTAGCCTGTTCTTTTCCCAGACTGCTTTCCTTCCTTCTTGCCTGTCTGGGATGTTGCTTGACAGATGTTTCCTTCTTATCTCACTCTTTCTTTATTGCTCTGCCAGTAGTATCTGATTGATAGCAAGTGGGCAGGCTGGTACTTACAATACCATCCTTGGCTGATAACTCTTTTGCCACCTTTTTTAAGAGAGCTGGAGTCATTGCTCTGTTTTGACTGATTTCTGCTAATAGAGCAGGAAAAAGAAAGTAGGATAAATTGCCCTGTGGTAATTACTATTCTTACTTTGCATGGAATTTTAGTAAAGCCTGAATAAATTTGAGCAAATCCTTGAGTTTTAAGGATCTGAGTGATCCACTTTACTTTAAACATTTAGCTGGGCTGGGACCTGGATTGAGCTCTGACAATGATGTAAAAAGATTTAGGGCAAAGGTTTAAGACCTTCCATCATCTCTGTATAAATAAGTCCTACTGACTAAATTGCTGGTCATGTTGGAAGTGTCATTCTTTTGCCTGGCTCCTTCATTCCATTCATGTGAATGCTTATCCTGGTGCTGAATATCTCTGGTCCTGGTCTTAGTTCAGTAAAACATCATGCAAGTTGACAGCACGGCTTGTGTGAAGGAGGACCATTCATGGGGATAAGGAGGAGACCTAATGGTCCTCCTAGGCATAGGAGAAGCATATTTATTGCTTTCATTGCAATTGAGTAGACAATTTTTTGTCCTGATGGCTCTTTAAACTATCTGGAACCTATAAAACCACTTATGTGGGGAAATTTTACCGAGTAAGAAATGGAGACTGGTCCAAATTGCAACAGTCCCTAACATATTAGGAGTGATCTCTGCGAGGATTTTTGTCACTGTATTTTTCTTTTATCACTATTTACTATATGTCATTGCCAGTACACCCCGTTCATCTGTGATTAATAGGATAATTTCATTCCTGACTTAACTGGGACTCTGCATAGTAAGAAAAATGTGGTGGTTGTATTACTTTATGCAATAAGAGTTGTGTCATGTAAGCTATTGGGGAAACATTCTGCCTGCATGTGTTTATTACGGTGCAGTACTTCATAAAGTCCATTTGAATTGAAAAAGGCTTTTGAACTATTGATTTAGCTGGCACTTTGCACATTGAGAATAATAAACAGTTGCAGTTTGTAGGCAGCAGTCTATAAGAGGTAGGATTCTGTCTGCTGGCGTATGTAATGCAACAACTGATGT
Organism: Haliaeetus leucocephalus; assembly: GCF_000737465.1. Lineage (NCBI taxonomy): Eukaryota > Metazoa > Chordata > Aves > Accipitriformes > Accipitridae > Haliaeetus > Haliaeetus leucocephalus. The sequence goes on along the minus strand of NW_010973187.1, from coordinate 14,566,309 downwards.
CAGCTGCACCGATGAGAAGCAGTAATGAATATGGCAAAGCATAAATTTAAAAAAAAATAAAGAAAAAAAGAGCTTAACTTCAAACTGTCTAAGCAGGAACATACAGGGCATTTTGTCCTGAGGCCAGCTTTAGGTATGCAGGAAATCCCATAATGTGTTTGGCAGTGATGTATACTTTGCTGAAATAATTTATGTTGTTCAAATAGATTTAGAAATCGATCTAATAGGAGAATAGCATATGTATTTATATTGGCTAGATATATGTTTGTATGGGCTAACCTTCTCCTTCCGAGAGATGTACCTGAAAATAAAGAAGTATAAAATACATCGTCTGGAAGTTTTCTAGCCAGCTTAAGTATTTGTAGATTATTTATGAAGTTTGCAGCATGATGATAGAGCTGCACATCTTAAATCTTTCTGTTTACTAATGTATCTCAATCGACTTTTCCCCTCTATCAGTGAATGGAAGAGAGGGTTGCACCCACTAAGATGAAGCAGACATAAGAGACGGTAATGAATGAGGATAATCTTTTTGTCCCTGGGAACTCCAGTGACGAATGAACGCGGATCAAATCCTCAGCACCATGTTCGCTTAGTTGTTTGGTTTCGTGGTTTTTTTTTTCTTTTCCTTTTTTGTTTTACCTCAAATGCCTGCCTGAAACGACATCCATTAGAAGCGGGTAGGCGCTAGCTTTGTAGAGGACAATGGGCCACATCACGCTGTCACTTTGGAGGCAGAACTCCCACGGACTCGAGCGATCGCTGCTGGGAACCAGATGGCGTGTCTTGGCCCAGCCGAGGCGTACCAAGCCGAACCGAGGCACAAGCAGCCTGTTTGGCAAATCCTTTTGAAATCGGGGTAAATTCTTGTGGCTTTCTGTGATCTAGCCTGGATTTCAAATAGCGGGGTTTTGGGTTTTGGTGGTTTTTCTTTTTTCTTTTCTTTTATTGTATAGCATCAGCAAAGCTTTTTTGCCATCCTGCCGATCCGCTGTGATCAAAAAATGATGCTTGAGTCTTGCTGCTGGTGGGAGGTTTCATACAGTACCTCTGTGCACAGAGTGGACCCTCTACTTCAATCTGCAGCAGGTGGAGGGAATAAAGCGCCGTGTTAGCCTGGTGTACGTTTTTATATATTTAAATGTAACAGTTTATGACAGAATTCAAAGTAACCAACTTTATATTCATAGAGAAGCTCAGAATTAAAACTGGTGGGCTTTTTTTTCTTTCAGATTTTTTTTTCCCTTCACAAAGGCCCAGAGGCAGCAGCATGATTAACACATCATGAGCTTTTAAGTGCGCAAGCATTTTTTTTTTTCCCCCCTTCGTTTGTGTTTGCCACGTGCCTAAAGTTAACCACGTGCTTAAGAGCTTTGCTGGATCAGAGGTGAAATCCAGCAAGTCTGACTGTCATTTCTAGCACAAGCGAACAGAAATTAAGGACTGTTAGCAGGGTTTTGGTAACCGCAATTGTTTGGGGCTCTGGAGCCTCCAGGTAAAATTGTTGGACCATACTGGCCGTGCAGAGTTCACAGTTAACCTGCAGTATCTGCTTTAAATTTTTTTTATTTGATGATATGCTCTCCATAGTCTGCCTGAAGCATTGATCATAGACTGACTGGTTGCCACCTTGATCCAAAGCGTGTCGGCTGTCAGCCATGGAAGAGTTTTGGGTTTTTCTGTGGCATTTGAAATCTGGGTTTGGTTTATTTTGGCCCTCTTTCTTGTATTTGGGTTGGGTTTGTTGCCCTCGGTCGCTGTAAGATGCTCTTCATCCTTTGACCCTTGCAGTGAAAGGGTTTGCCTGTAAATGACTGAGCACAGGACAAACGTGGTGTGTGGTTATTCCTGCCATGTTGTGGGAGCCAGGTTTTGGGTTGTTGCTCTTTTTTTTGTTGTTCTTTTCTCCCCCCCCCCCCCTCCGTTTCACTGAAGAAGCAAGGATTATATAGTTGAATTGTCTGTCAGCCCCTATTTTTTCTCCTCTTGTCTCTGTGGCTTTTTATGCCAGTGAATACATTTTAACCAAATTTGACAGGCACAGAGGTCTCAGAAATATTTAATTTCTGCCAGTTTCATGAAAATAGCAGGCATTACAGAGGAGAAAAAGTAGTCTCTACAAGGGAAAGTCAGGAGATCAACCTTCATTAGGCATTCAAAAATTTGCGTGGGAGGGCAACTTTGAGACATAAATCAATGGGCAACGAGGCGCCTTCGGTTCTGCCGCTCGCCAAACCCCTCGTCTTTCTCCCAGCTCTACGTTTAGCTGAATCATTAGGAGCAGATACGGCATAATTCTCTGTCTGAGCACGCTGTGGGGTGACATAAGATGAATGTGGGCTGTAGCAGCATTACATTGAACACAAAAGGCAGTTGGAAAACTAAATTCAGATTCACTTATTATTTTTGGATGGACTTCGGGGCCGGGGAGGGCAAGGAAACAGCCCCTCTTAAATTGTCTGGGCGCTTAAAGTGGTTGAGCACGGGAGCGGGTCAGGCAGGCTGGTGCTGCCTGTGTGTGTCTGTGTGTGTTTGCAGTGCCGATTAATTACATTTCTTTGTAGCTTGGTAGTGATTTCATCCAGGGGAAATGAAAGGATGTGCAGTTAAATAACCCTCTGTGTGTATATGTAATTTCTGGAGCTGCCTGTGAATGCTAATATTGTTATTCGATAAGTTATTGCTCAGCTCTTGCAGCCGCCTGGCAGAGCACAAGGGGAAGTTTTGTGAACTTTTAGGTGATTTGCCCAGAGAAAATGCAGCAGGTTGGTGAAGGCACGATCTGCTTTTGTGTGTCTCTTAAGTTCCTAATCATTGGATAAAAATCATCATTCGTTTTCAGGGAAATAATAGGGAAAATAATGATCTACAGCTTGTTTTAAAAAAAAAAAGTCTAAAGGTACAAATTCTAAACGTATGTGGATTCAACTCTAAAAACGAATCTAAGCCAAGAAAATCTTTCAGTCTGAAATCTGTGGATTTGCTTTTTTGTTGTTCTCTACTTCTGGCTGCCGTTCTGTGAGATGGCGCCTGTTTGGAGGTGTTAATCTATACGTAATGAAATTTCAGAGAACGCATGTACTATATCTGTAGTGCTCCAACTGTTCTTTGAGATCCCTGTGAATGCATCTCACATAATAACCAAAGAAAATAGCGGAAAGCTTGCGATTAGAAACCTGACAAGTAGAGCTTATATAGTGATAGCTAAAAAAGCTACCATTCACGTTGGCTTTCTTTACACAGCTCAAGAAGACATATCTGTGCTTTTGCCGGGGTAGAAAACACTTTAAAACAGAGTACAGGAATTTATGATTTCCATGGCTCACTTTGAAAATCAATCTTTTTCCAGTGTTTTTTCTCTCTTTTCTACTGAAAGCTCTTTTTGAAGGTGTAAGACCTGTTACACTAGCCAGCTTAATCTTTTTTCCCCACTCTGTGTAGGTCAGTAAAGTGAGAACCTTTCAGGTAAACAACACTGAAAGATTAGGACCATTAAAAACATAGCTAATACCCGAGTTGAGTCAATAACGGAGCATCTTATGTAAAATTATTGACCATTCCTTACATACTGGCCTCCTGTTTAGTCTTATTTTCTGGGACATTGTGTGTTTGTCACTTGCCAAATAGGAGGGAAGGTGCAGACTAGGTCAAAATAACTTGCATCTAAGCAGTCTGTGGCACGTAGGCATGAATATGAGCACAGTAAGAAGTAATTGAGTGGCAATTGGCCATAGCTGACTATTGCAGTATATTGGTAACTTGTGCACTAGGTTGTTATGTGTACTCCAGGTTCACTATTCTACCTGGATTGGGTGAAAATGTGGCTTTAGGAAACAGGCCTGATGTACTGATGTTTTGTGTAGTGGATAAAATACTTGTGTTTGAATTTTATTGATTGATAGTAGAGGAGGTGAAGTAGACTGTATTTCTGGAGGCAAGGGTATACATACAGATCAGAATTGCCAGAATAAAGGAAGCTGGGGCAGAGGAAGATGATGTGAAAGGGGAGTGAAAAGCAGGAGGAGGTGACCGCGAACTGAATACTGGGAGTAAACCAGACTAGAAGAGATTTAAAAATAGCAGAAGTTAAAAAGACACATTTCTGGCAGTCAAATAAGGAAGGGCCACTGAGACTTCTGCCGGCAAAAGATGTGGAAGTATGGAGATAAACCTCAGCAATGGAAAGGAAAAAGCAAGAACATCAGTCAGCTTGCTGGGTTTTGTCTTTTTTTTTTTTTTTTTTTAATGGGTAAAAATCTCATGCATGTTGATAGTATTAGATTATGAGGGGAGAACTTCAATAGCTGACAGACGATAATGTAACTGTCACTGTTGTGCGTGTGGGGAAATGTCCCTGGAGTTTATAAAAGTGTTTCTAATTCCTAGTCCTTCCTATTTAAAATACAAAGCTTTTAGGAGCCTAATAGCCTTAATGGGGCTGTGGCGTGTGGATTTGGTGTTAACTCAAAGAGCGCTACTTGTGAGAGTCACCACCAAGAACTTCCTGAAGCACCTGGGGTTCCCTCGGAGGTGTCTCCCACAGTCCCGGCCAGACCTGGCCCCGTTTCACCTATGAGATCTGACGAGATCATAGCCTGGGGTGGGAATGGCTTCTGCGAAGAGCTCCGTAGGTTCGGGGAATAGGACAGATTGGGGTCAGGTTGACGAGATTTAAGTTGACATACATTTCGTGAAATGAAAAGGTCACGTTTCAATAAAAAAGAAGTGGGGGTTTTGTTTGTGGGATTTGTCTTTTGGCTTGAATTTCACTGATGGCGTTCAGGTCCACAAACGTTAAGTGAATGTGGCTAACCCTTGAATATCAGGGCTTTTGTAAGGATTTCAGGTGGTTACAACTCATTCATCTGATATGTCCCAGTTGTTCGAATATGCCAGTTCACTCCACACCTCCCACACCCTCTGTATTTCAAAAAAGCCTTGCCTGTGGCTTCATAAACTAATAATATCCAAGAAAGCTTTGCACCTCTCAGTGGGATGGCAGAGCTGCTTCGATATCCTTCCTTCTCAAGGGATTCAGCTGGGGGGAAATGTTGAGATCTCTGCCTGGCTGAGAAAACTCTCCTTTTGTGCCTGCTATAAAGTTTTAAACCCAAACTAGCCAGGATTTTAAATGGGTTAAAACTTCAATAAGGAAAATTGTTCCTGTATTGAAACATTCCTGGTTTTTTCTCTTGAAACACTTATGGCATCACCTCAAAGCCCTAGCTGTGCTCTGTGCTGTCTGTAAATGCAACAAAAAAGTTGCTTCTGGCACAAAGAGAATATAATCTATATATATAATATAATGCAACCAGAGGGAGTTCTCACTAATATGGGCTCCCCAGTTGGAAATAAACTGTTGTATATATCTCTACTGTGGACAGGAGGGTTGGAGGTTTCTGTTTTCTGCATTTGAGACTGCTGTTAAAGGACTTCTGCTGATAGCTATTTTTATTCTTCTCAGTATTTTTCTCTTTGGCATTGATTTGTTTACAGCTCTTGTAGTTGCACCCAATTTCCACCTGTCATGGAGGTGTGATGACTTAAGTTGGGTCTCATACATAAGGAGTTCCTAATACCAGTTTGAAATACAGTACCCCCTAAGGTCTACGTATTAAGACCCTTAACACTTTCATTCACTGGGCCTATTTTTTCCCAGGTGCGGTTGGTGTGGTCACTCGGAGTAATTGGTACCAGAAAAATAAATCTTCAGTTTTCCTAAACACACCTGCATTATGATGCTATTGGAAGCTGTTTACCCAAATGGTATTATTGAGAAAATGTTCTTCCACCTATACTGCAGTACTCCTTCCTAGAGGGGCAAACAGATTCCTCCATTTTTGCCTTCTTTGATCAGAGCAATCAGCACGCCCATAGCATCTAAAGACGAGTATTTCCGTACTCAAGTGAATGTGATAGCAGCAAATCTCCGCTCCATGGGCAAATGAGATGTGCCAGGCATTTTAATGATGAGGTAGGTTAGCCAGGTTATAATTGTCTTTAATTTGCACTTGCAGAAGCTGTAACATTTACCTGAACATGATTGGCACTGGGAGAAGTGGAAAATTCTGTCGCACTTTTGAAAAAAAAATCAAAGAAACGACTTCAGATCTCATATTTGAAACAGAATATCCTGCTGATTGACCACGCACATTGGTATCAGTAGGATTTTTTTGATCCGTAGAGCTGAATGATCGCTGCAAGTAGTGAACACAAAAAATTAGTTCCATGGTGGAAAGCATGTAGTTTTGCTTTTATCTATCTTTTTTTTTTCTTTTCCAAGAGCATTATAGAACGCTCAGCCCTTTTCCGTGCTGAATGGCACATTGAATTCTTGCTCTTCTCTTTGCTGTCCTCGGAGACTTGGAAAATTTTTAACTGAGGTTATCTAGGGTTTTGTCTAGTTTAGTTATTTTTAATAATGGAAAGAAGAGGCTGTCCTTCCCACCCCGCCCACTATTGCACCTTTTTACTGTAAAATATAATTTCCTTCATGAATGAGAATTGAGTGATGAACATAATAACTAGTGCAGGCCTGTGCACCAGTCCTGGCACTTTTCATGAACTCGTAAACCAAGGCTGTGTTTTCTTATTCTGTTGTGTCCTGCAAACTTCCCCTCTTTCTTTGCAGAAGTTCGTGCAGGAAATACCCATAGGCTTTAATTTCATACTTACTGCTGCATTTTTTGTTACTTTTCAACTTCTGCAGTGAATGGTTTTTGCTTTCAGTGTTTCTGTTCTGTAGGAGGGAACTGTGGGTGGTTACAGCTGTAACGTGTGCTCCATAATCTCAAAGCATTTGTTCAAAAATTTCCCGTTTGCTCTGGTTCATTTTTAACCAGTTGAGTGGCGTATGCCAGTGCCCTGGGGGAGACTTGCTGCTCCAGCATCGGAGGCTGAATTGCATCCCACCAACACTTGGAGCACTTGGCAATTGCGACAGGACCCTACAAGACCCCCAGCCTCCAAAGAGAGGATGAGATGAGGGATGAAGGTTGTGTTGTAAGCCTAGCAATTGCTGTGGGTGGGAATTGAAGGGAGCGGCTGCTGAAGATTTTATTTTGTGTTTGGGTCTAATTTTTTCCCCTAAGCTTCTGGCCAGCCGGTCCACAACCCACGTTTCTGCTGAAGCCACTGGGGGAAAGCAGGAGGGCTTATTAGGGAACAGTGGGAGTCATCTTGTTGGTAGCCAACAGCAGAAGGGCCAAAGTATTGATCGGGAAACGTGCGAGAAAAGGATACTGCTTCCTAAGAGGAAGCAGCAAGCACGACCAGCAGGCGGTTTGGATGGGAAGAGGGATTTCGGATTAGGGGCAAGGAGGAAAGAGACCACTGCTTGCCTTTGTTTACATCCATCCTGAGTATTTGGGAATATGTGGAAGTTATGTCCTCATGTTAACACTCTCCACAAATCCCTTTTTTTTTTTTCTTCTTGTTGTGATGATGTGATATTTGCAATGCAAGTTTCCTTGATACTGTTGTTATAGAGACGTTTCTCCTCTCCTCGTGCCAACTATCAAGAGCCATCATGTGCAATAGCATTTGAGCTTATTCTTCTCCTGGCATTAGCAGAGAGATTTCTTCTCTTTGTAAATGTTGCAATGTTTTGCAGCTTAGTTATAAATATAGCAAAATCATGTTGCTTTAGTTCCAGCATCTGGTAGGATCACTTTAAAATATAATTGAGTAAAAATTAGAATTTAAACAGCAATTTTGTCCCTATTTTGCTACTTTAAAACCAAAAAATCCAACTTTTTTGTCATGATATGTATAAACAAATCTCTTCTTTCTTTCATGAAACTAAAAATAACTACAAATGCAGTCTCTTTCCCAAATTGCTTGCAATTTATATTAGCAGTGGCTTCAAGATTCAAAGTGTGGATCTGCCTATTGAACAGTCCCTGAACTGATGGATATAAGATTGTGGGCTTTGTCAGGGAGACAGCCAGACATGAAACCCTCTTCGCCTCTTGTTTACTATTATGGATGTTCACTTTTGATAATTTTGTAAAGAAATGAAAGGCAGATGAAATGTGTGTGAATCTTGTTGCTGTACATACAGGTTCTTGCAATGTAGGGTGTGCACCATCATTTCTCTATGCTGCTAAATGCAATATTCAACCCCTCTCTTGGGGAAGTACATGGCAGGTTTGTGATGGGGTCTAAAATTGAAATAAAGGATCTATTTATTCTCTCTCTACTTTTTTTTTTCTTCTTCTTTCTTTCTCCTTTTTTTCACTGTCTTGTTTTTGGGGGGAGCCTTTGGACAAAAAGGCCTTTGAAATTCTGTCCCAGGTTTTGTCTTCTCAAGTCTGATCTCCGTTTCAGCACAGAAGTTTTGTTCAGCCCTAATAGTAGGTACAAATCTGTGTTCAGGAGAGGACGCTGCTTGGAAATAGGTCGTGAGCACTTGTGTGAACCAATTGTGAGTTTAGTATCTCGGTCTAACCTTCTTCTGAGCAAAAAGTGGCAGTCATCTTCCCTTTTACAATGTAATTCAAGCCTCCAAATTCCCCATTTATTTTAAATCAGTTAATGAAACTTCTCTGATTCTCTGCAAGGAAACATTTATTTACACCTACAGAGAGAGCCTACAGAGCTGGGAAAGGGGAAATGCCTCTTTCTGTCTCAGAGCTCCTCGTTCATTAAGTTAATCTTTGCAAGAGTGAAATATATTCATAGCCCTGGTTTGTAATTTATATTTCTGTGTAAAAGTAGTAAGACTATTGCTTGCAAAAATAACTGAACCTTGAGTAATTTCACTATTTTTTCTTCTGATGACTTGAAGAAGACTGAAGACATACATGAGAGATCTGTTCCTGTGTCTTGAAATGCATTTCATTAGTCCCTGCTTCTAATTCAGCTACTTTGGGAGAGGCTTTCCTTGGCAAACAATGTCTATGCTATAGATTTGTGGCTGTAGTCAGAAACCTGTTACATCTGTTAAAAATGTGTAAAAGATGGACTCTGCCACAAGAACTTCCTCTAAACTTAATCAAAACAGATAATGTGGGCAAAGGATGGATAAGGAAACAGTTCAGTGATCCTACTCCAGGCTTCCCAATTCCCATCATTTAGATTATGCTGTTCTTAATTTATACAAAGGCCTCACCCCTTGGAAGAGATGGCCAGTAGGAAAAGAAAACTTAACATGACTTGGTGGTTGTAGTTTGCTATCTTTTTGCATCACAACATTTATTTTGCAGTGTTCGGAAAAGATGCGTTACCGAGTGAGAGAATTTTACATGCCATATCTTCATTTAAAAGCTGTGGCACACATTAAATTTAATTACTCTCCTTCTATGGCTTAAATTGAGGGCAGCTTCAAAAATGAGGGTGGCTTCTATTAAACTTAATTACTTTTCCCTGCAGTCTGCATGGTTAGTAATCGCGGGTAGATTCTAAACAAAGATACAGTAGAGAGATTCTTTTATGAGAATAGGGCTGGAAAGTAGCCTATAAAATATAGAGAGATGCCAAATACCTTTTATACCCAGCTTTAATTTATTATTGTTATAGTTAACTTGTATAATAATAATAATAATAATAATAATAGTAGTAATGTTTCAGTGTGATTAAGAAGGTATTGCTGGGGAAGGGGTGTTAGTTGAATTTGGCCTTTAAATGTTTAAGCAATGAATTCTTCAATTTCTGCAAGTTCTTTTGCAGATTTATGGGGTGAAAAAAGGTTAATGATAGAATTTTTTTACAATGTGTTCTATTGACTATAGATGGCAGATCTGACAGTTAAAATGAAAATTGTTCCAGAAGAAACTTGAGTCAAACTAATTATTGGAGATGTTATAGGGATGTATAATTATATTCACCTTTAAAAAAAAAAAAAAAAAGAGAGGGGAAAAAAGTTTTATTACAACTGTGCTTTTTAAAGAACAAGTGGAGAAATAAAAGCTGTAATTGTTCTTAATTATAGCTAACTGTAATTGCACACGACCGCAATACGCAGCACATCAGCAGCAGATTAAGAGATCCTGGCATATGTGTAGTGTACAGAACAACTTTGAGCAGAGGTGTAGTTTTATGAATATAGTTATGTATAATTTAGGTCTCCTACTTCGGATTCCATCCGTGTTGATTTTATTTTATTTTTATGGCTATTGTGGCAAGATAATTGTCACCTGGAAAGTGCTGCTGCAGTGATTTATCTGTTCTAAATGAGTCAAAAACCTTCAAAAGGAAAACTTGTTTTCTTTTACACCAATGTTGTGATGTGACCAGGAGAGATTTTCTCAAATGCCCTTGTGTAACTACTGATGCAGATAGATGGCTAGCAGGATTTTTATTTTAAGCATCTGAATATAATCAGCACCGAGCTCCCAAGGATTTTGCAGCATGGTTGAAAATCTTTGTTAGCAATCTATCCACAAGTTTTTCAGATTCAAACCGCTTGAAAATGTAACCCATGAGTCTTTAGCCCATGTGAAAATGCTGCTTCGAACAAAAGCTAGGGATGCAAATGCCTAAAGTTAGACTCCGATTTCTTCTCTTTGCACCTGATTTACAGTCTAACTTTTTTTCAGCTGCATGCTTTCAGCTCCTGGTTTTGAGTGCAGTTCTGCCTGTAAAACACTGAGCTGTTGTTACATAGTGAAAGAAAGAGGGAATGCAGATGCTTAAAGGAGGCTGTTGAGGTTCAAAACTACTAGTTATGCTGCAAAGCAGATCATTGCCTAGTGAGGGTCAGTGGGCACCATATTATCGATGAATGTGTGCATGTTCTTGTGATGCTAATTTCTGCACCTCTCGAGTACTTCAGATGCATTCAGTCTTTGTCTTGATGTGCCAGGATCCTCTCTGATGTTCCCAACCTGTTTTAAGATGTTCCTTTTACCCAAAAATAAATAAAATCCATCTGTCACTGAATGCCTGCCTTCCAAAACACAGTTTTGCAAAATGTTTCAGTCTTGGACCAGCAGCAGAGTTGATTCAGCCTAAACTTTGTGGACCAGAAAGGATCTTTTAGACTGCTGGGATAGGGTTGGTTTTTTGCTCTGCTTGCTGGAACAAACTACAGCCCCAGTTGTAAGGAGCTGTACTTCTAAGTTTGTTCAGCTTTGTAGTTTGGGAAAAGTGTGTATGTCTACCCAAAAGCAGTAGAGAAGGCTTTAGGAAAGAACAGTGTGCTTTTAAAAAAAGGGGTTTCACCAAGAAGGACAACAATGCACAAGAAGTGAGTGGCAGATTTCTAAGACTAAGAAGCAGCATCAAGAAATTGGGTGAAATCACTCACAGCAAAAAGAAAAGGTAAAATGGATGGCTAGATACACAAGCAAGCATGCAAAGTTGTAGGAATAATAGAAGTTAAACTCATTCTTGCAGGTAAAAATAAGAAATCAAAACTTGTTGTTTCAAAAAGCTTACTGTATGGAGAATGTCCTGATAACCAGCATGTTGTAAATAAAATGTTCGCTTCAAATGGCAGCACCGTAGCAAAAATGTATCTATTACAGGGCTGCTAATAAGCCGATGCGAGCAATGTTTCTTGACAGCAGGCTGTGGGTGTTTTTTAATAAATCTGTGTTAAGTAGGAAAGGAATAGAAGCTGAAACCCAAATAGCAATCCACTTTGGCTACTGTTTTCTCTCTCCAAGTATAGATGGATGCATTGACCCCGATCCGAAATTTGTGAAGGATAATTCTGGTTAGTAGAAGCTAATGTGGAATTAAATGTGTATACATTTGTGTATGTGTTCCCAGAAAAGCTAATGATATGATTCCAAATGCTGAGCATGTTCCCCACTCCTCTTTGTTAATACAGTGTTGCTTATGCTCTGCAATAAACTATTATTTCTGTGCTACTTCTGTAATTACATTTAATAATCAGCTCTCACAGTCCAATAGTATTAAACGTAGGAGTCTTTTCAACAAACTATGATAAATAGCTCCTTGCAGAACTGTTGTACTTGAGGAAGCTTTATGGCTCTCTTTGTAAGATTTGTCATTTTCTTAATGCAGCTTCAAAAAGCTTCTGAGCTTCGTTATGGACCGTCACTGTATTTTTCCCTTCCCCCTCTGCCTGTGAGTGTAGCTGGGTAAATGAAGCTTAATGTGCCATTTCCAAGCACTGTGACACTCCTCCAGGGCTGGTTACATTTACCATTGCTAAAGTCTAAATAAGTGAGTTTTAATGAGCAGGAATGCTTGCTAATAGCTGATTCAGGTACTTAGTAGTCCGTGTTATTTAACTGTGGTAGAATTACAGAACATAAATGGTCTGATGATTAATAGATGTACCTGCTATATATTGCAGTCTAATAGTTTTTGCCATTAAAGAACTATCTTAACATCTTTGGGGTTGGATGTGGTTGGGGAGAAAAGGACTTGCTTGTAGATTTATATCACTGGTAACATACACCTTAAAACACTTTATATAATAATTTCACAACACCATCAATATATTGTTCAGTAACATTAATGAACTCGTTAGAGAACGGTGGTACTTGTGTAATTCAACTTCCTGAGGTGGCCAGCTCAGCAGCTTTATTCTCTCTGCTTAGGGCTGTCAAAAATAAATTCAACCCATCCTTTTAAGGTCAGAAATAAGGCAGTGAATTAGATCTTTATCGCCTTTCTTCTCCTGTCCCTTTAATTTTGGGCAGTAGTAGAGGGACCAGTAAGAACAGAGCTTGACTGTATTTTCTGATTTGTGGACGGGCAGGTGGCAAGAGAAAAAAAAAAGGCAAAAAATAACAGATGAACAACAAGTGAACAAGAATGAAGAAATAATAGCGTCCAACATCTGCTGTTTGCGCTGAGATACTCCAGAAGATACTGCAGTATTTATGGAAATCGTATAAGGACTGTTTGGAACTGCAGCTAATGGGACATAGACTGCTGGCTGGCAGGCTTGTTCACAGCGTCCTTTCTGCTTTTTTCCTATTCCATCCCATGTTTCAACCTGCCATTTGTGGGTTTGGGATCACAAGGAGGAGATGTCAGGACAGAATGGAGCGAAGCAGTGACTATCGTTGACTAACCAGTAGAGAGAAAGGCAGTAACTATTTCAGCAGGTGGATTAAAAGACGATATGGGCAGATGTCTGAAGGAGATGTTGGCAACAGCGGTGTTCCAGGTAGAGATGAGCTGGATTCAGTAGTTCCTGTATCCGACCGATGAAACCTCTGATAAAGCTGGTTTCTGTTTCCATAGCTGGGAGCATAGACAGAGTTTGCATCTGCCTGTGGTACAGCGTGTGGCCGTGCCCAGCATCCCTCCTACGGCATGACACTTCAGCAAGAGCTGACCTTGTGAGATTTCTGGTATTTGCTGCCTTCTGAGTGGAAAAATTCAGTGAGAGGTCACTGCTCTCAAAACTGGAAGTAGGAAGACCCCAAAGCCTGGAAATCTGTGGGGTTTTCAGGGGGTGTTGTGGTTTGTTGTGGTTTGTTTTGGTTTTTTTTCCCCTGGTAGCTGGTGGTGCAGTTCCTGTAGAAAACAAGTTGTTTGCATATTGAATTGAGCAAGTAAGGCCATCCTCTTCCTAACTGATGTTAGTTCTTCTAAGGTGCCTATATTTTAGCAGCCTATTTTGTTCCAGAAGTCCCTCAGCTTCACAAAACTACAGATTCCCAAATGCATGTCTCTGCCAGGTCTGCACTGGGTGAGAAAATGAATAAATAGTTGAATTAGCTGAAGTATCCAAGTTGTTCTGATTCAGTAAAGTGTCTCAGTATCCTGAGACCAGGATGAGATGGCATTTCCAAGCTTGGCATTCCTTCATGGACAATCAAGAGTTACTGCTCAGAAATAAGTTTAAATAAAGCCTCCAAATTTTTTGAGTGGATTCAAGTCTGTCTATATTAGTGAAAACATCCAGCTCCAGGGAATACCAAAGTTTTGAGCTGTTAGCATGTGAAATTGGAGGCAGGGGGCAGGGGAGAGAGAAGAGTGAGGTGTGGGCGTTCAATGGAGAACAGTTGTTAGGGTGGCTTTTTCTTTTTGGCATTCATCACCGAAGACATCAACATTTGACCCAACCAACAGCTGCTACACCATAAAAGATGCTTGTTTAGACGGTACATATAAGTGCTCCCTGTACCCTACGCAAATATGATAAAGTCTTAAATATCAGAAGATATTTCCCTGTACAGCATCCTGGAAACCAAGGAAAGAATCTAGGCCATCACTGTCTATAGTGCTTGAATAATTCCTGTGTCTTTCTTCATAAATCTTATGCATCCTTGTGATTATATGACTTCTTGGGGTTGTTCAGCCTAGAGAAGAGAAGGCTCCGGGGAGACCTTATAGCAGCCTTCCAGTACCTAAAGGGGGACTACAGGAAAGCTGGAGAGGGACTTTTTACAAGGGCATGTAGTGATAGGACAAGGGGTAAGGTCTTTAAACTGAAAGAGGGGAGATTTAGATGAGATGTAAGGAAGAAGTTCTTCACTGTGAAGGTGGTGAGGCGCTGGCACAGGTTGCCCAGAGAAGCTGTGGATGCCCCATCCCTGGAAGTGTTCAAGGCCAGGTTGGATGGGGCTTTGAGCAACCTGGTCTGGTGGAAGGTGTCCCTGCCCATGGCAGGGGGGGTGGAACTAGATGGTCTTTAAGGTCCCTCCCAACCCAAACCATTCCATGATTCTTGTGTAGAATTAACACATGGCCCACAGTTCTCTTTCAGTTCTATTTTTGTACAACTGAGTTTGCCCTCAAAATACTGCTGAGACTTCAGGCGTGATTCCCCTCCTTTCCTTTGTACCATGGAGAAGAGATGGTGGTAAAGTTTAACACTGCAACCAGTGGAAATGGTAGCATGAGCTACAGGTCAGTCAAATACCAAGTGTGCAAAATTTTCTACCCAAGGAAATTACAGCAGGTTTAATGAGCATAAGGGGAGGAATGTCTGCTCTGTTTTGGATGGTCGGTCTTCTCATTTTGGAGAGAGACAGAGGGTATTTTCCTCCCACTGAGCTCATACAGCTCCCTGAGGCAGGAGCCTGTGCATCACTTCTTTCTCTCCCTGTACTAACGGGGTGAGGATGTAGGAGTTGGTACCGTGGTGGATTCTCCTACATGTTCCTCCTGCTGCTTGATGTGCCCCAGAGCGCCAAATTCGGTACCCATGGTGCTTCCTTCCTTCGCTTCTGAGTCATTAACTTTCAAAATGCAGCACTTCCCTGAGAGAACACGCGGCAACGGCAGTCCCTGCGCTGCGACAGCCGTATCTGCACATCCACGACGGCAGGGTCTGACCTTGGAGCAAAGCACCGAAGTGGGATCTTTCTTCATTTCTCCTCTATGTCCTGGCATTTCTCCCTGATGACCCTGGCTAAATTGCATCCTATCTGTGCCCCTGTTACCAACCTATAAAATGGACACACTGCTGTTTCTTCCACTTATTCATTTTTATTTTGCTCTTTAATACCAGAGCAGATGACGTAAGAGAGAGGAGCTTTCATCTGACATCCTTGGCGGGTGCTTAGACAAGAGGCCAAGATCTTAGCTGGGATTTGTAGGTAAATTGCAAGGAGTGAGGATTTGCCCTGAATTACGCTTTAACTTGTAAGTTATAATATTGCTGTCTTCAAAGATGTTGGGGGGGGGGGCGTTAAATAGAAACTTAAGTTTTTATGAAATATATAAAATAGTCACAATGATGAGGACATGTTTTATCTGGGGTATTATTTGTATACTGGATGTACACTGGACTTACAGTGTTTTTGTGGCAGGCACTTATCACTGAATACACAGAGATTTCTTTCCTCCTTACCTTAGGAGGAATGAAAAATTCAGAAGTAGCAAATTTAGAATAGTGAAAAATGCAGCTTTTAAAAATAATCATTGGAGAAAACAAGAAGCATGTTTGCTCATGTCCTTTATCTCAGTCAGCTAATCTTGCAGAATGTCAGCTTGTATAGAAATAGATTTTTACATATGAACTTGTTACATCACTTCCTAAAAAAAGAGTATTTAGCTTGTACTTAAATAGCACATTCAGAGACTGTTTATGCAGTATTTCTGCTGCAAATGTATGATCCTTGTTAGGTAGCTAAGCTCTGTGTGAAGTTTTAAAACTGCAATGTATTTATTTGCTGCTTACTATGTGAAAGATGAAATACTTACAAAAGTATCAGTTTGAAATCTTGATTTTTTTAATATCATACTCTTTTTTTAAAGATGGAATTGTTTTCTACCATTTTGACCTTTACTGGTCATAGGGAACAATTCTAAAAAAAAGATATGCTAAAAGTATTTGATAGAGAGAAATGGAAATCTTCTGTGAAATCCATTAAATTAGTCATAACAAAAGTTAATTCAAAATTTAAACCCCATATTTTATCCAACAGGAGCTTGTTTATTTTGTTGCACCCTAACAAAGCTGAGAAACTATCCAATTTAAGACCAGTGAAATACCTTGTGTCTCACAATGGTATTTCAATACACGTTATTAATTCTTCCAAGTCAACTCCGACGTAATGCCCCATGTGATTTTAGGAAGAGCAGAGACAACAATGTGTCTTTGGAGGTGCCATTTTTCAACTGAAATGTGAAATCAATGTCCTGACCATTTGTGGTCATTAAAAATCCCATGGCACTTTTCTGCAAGAGTAGAGGCATTGACTCCCAAGTCTTGGTGAAATTCCAACTAAGTAATTATATTCCTCCTGATACAACCTTCCTTTTAAAGCTAATTTAATGTTCCTCTTCAGCTGTTCTCCCTTGCTTTAAGTGGAAAATCCTTCATTTCCCTTTGTAAACTTTTCTTTAGTTCTGCTTTATACTGACAATTAGTAGCTGTCTTTTCTCTTGCCACATCACTGATGCATGTCTACGCAGTGCAAGCGTGGACCCCTACAATTTAAAAAGCTGTGTATTGATGGTCTGGTTAAAGCCATTGAAATTAATGGGACGTATCCCTTTGAGTTGATGGTCACAGGAGCCATCAGTGCTGTAGCTTAGCGGTGTTGCTCAACAGTCTGTTTTGGACCCCTCTCTACCCTGATTTTCTTGTGTTGCTGGGTGTAGCGTAGAGAGTTGGGGGTATGGTGTCTGCTCCCTGTCTGCGTGTAGGCAGAGCCAGGAATGAGTGGTCGAAACATCAGACACATCGTTTGTTCTGGCAACCCAGATTTGCCCATGGGGCAAAACAAAGAACAGCTTCACGGTTATATAATATTTGGAAATATTTCAAGGTGGAACTTCCTAGTTATCAACATTATTGCAATTTGTTACACACAGCTTATCAGCACACGTGCCATATCCAGTTATGCTCACAGTGGATATTCCTGGAAAAATATAAAACTTTTCAAGTGATCCTCTCAAATACTTCATTTCTCTTCAACTTGTACTTATTTCTGTTCACAAGTATATCCCTTCTGGTACGATTAATGCTTGTTCCAGGTGTAGGACTCTGTTTAGTAAAGGGTTGAACGTTTCACCCAGACCAGAAATATCAGCTTAACTTTGAGGGGTTTTTTTGTGCTTCATGGAAAATGAGCGTAAGTGATAGATCTAACTGCTCCTACAGGGAATCAAATGGGTCGTGGTCACTTGTCCTGGAGAAGACAGGACCATCTAACCCCCCTGGTTGAAATGATGACTGCTGGCTCTGATGCCTACAACCATGACCTCAGGGTTTGGACACTTGTCTTCACAAGTTGGAAGACTCCCGTATTCTGCATCGTGGGGGTTTTCTGCTTGCATTTGTGCTGCTTTCTTAATCGCACACCATACAGATCCCTTCTTCAGCTTCGCCCTTATCCTTATGTCCTTATCCTCATGTGCCTCGTGTGCCGTAGGCGGGCTTTATCCTCTCCCCAAAGTGTGAGATGGAAAAAGGAAGAACGGTGACACGATTGCAGGAATGTGTTGCTGCCTTTCTTTTTGCATCTTCCCCAGCACCCTGACAGATTGCTTAGCTTGAATCCATATGCTTTCCTTTTCACAACAAAAATTGTTCTCGATAGAGACCTAAAGTGATTTCCAAATCACTAAGGGTCATGATCCTGCAGAAGAAAAAATTCTTTCTAAGCATAGCCTTCACTCCTATGGTTTGAACTCAGTACTTGCTAAGTTTCCTGGCATGCATCTCGCAGAATATACACAAGATTAACTCAGTTGCCCTTTAAACCCCTGCCCTGTCTCTTGTGCCTCAGTTTACATCTCTGCGGAAGCACAGCATGGAGTATTAAACCGGACAAAAATGTTGCACAGTTAAACCTCAGAGCTGTGTTGTGCCAAACCCTGCACGTAGGTGGGTAACAACAGCTGCCAGTCAGCCTCTGAGAGAAGAGCACCATATGATTTCTCAGTGAGCAAAACATTTAATACAAACACAACACTTTCCAAATACTCTGAAGAGTTTTCCTGAACAACTTTCTTTAAACAAAACTAATAGGCAGTAAAGTCTGTTTGCTGATCTTTATGCAGATCTTCCCGCTTCCACTTCATTATAAGGTTTTGACTAAAATATTTATACTTTTCTGCTTTGGTACACATCCTACCCCAATCCTACGGGAAGGATTTCTCAGCCTGTAGAGAGAAATGACAAAATGTGTGTGTGGTGCTTGGTTCACCCACACTGGCTTTCTGAGTTTTGAAAATAGCTATATAGCCCTCTCTGGAGGGTGCAGAGCCTCTTCAGTACGTCAAAGCTCCTCACAGATCTAATGAACAATTTGTAAACCCACAATTTGATCTTTTTGGAAGACCACACGTGACAGGGTAACATTTGGGGGTGCAGATCTCCCACCCAGCACCCTCCTGGCTTCAAAAGCACCTTCATCTTCCGTACGTACGGACCACACTACCCCGGATCTGTCCTGCACCGCTGAACACAAAATGCTGGGAAATTGTAAATTACCTTCTGGAAATCCTGTGATTGCGGTTTATAATGTCACCCTCCACCTAACAGCTTTTCTAGGGTCTTTAGCCTTGTCCTCTTCTGTCCTTAGCATTGTTGTGCATTAGCTTATCCCATTTGCATTGACACTGATTTCAGTGGAATTCAGGGCAGCCTTGATGAAGCATTTTGGTTTCCATCTTCACTCTTTTCTAAGGTCATCCTTTCATATCATAGGCAGGACGTGAAAATACGTGGTCTTATATTCATTTTCCCTTTGAGTATTACCCTTCTCTTGTTTTTATCCTAGGGAAAAAAATATCTGTAGATACAGTAAATTATGAGTTATATTTATTGTACGTGTCATTTGGGAGTACTAGGGATCTGAAAATTGGTTGTATAAGTCTAGCTTCAGTTTCTTGAAATACTTCAGAATCCATACTACTGTATCCATTATCTTTAAATAAACTTTAAGGGTTTTCTTGATGAGTAATTTGCTCCATAAGATTTTCTTTTTTAAACTCCCATGAAATATATTTATAGAGCAGTGTTTCAGTTCCTGATATTTATAGGACACTTACAGTGGACATTAACCATCTTCAGCAGTCCATGTACCATTTATTTCCAGTGACATTGTAGGGATAATTGTGTTTGTTTTCTAGGAAAATAATATTTTTAGTTTAATAATCTAAAGGGGGGGCGGGTATGGTTTAAATGTTTACTGAGTTTGTGAGAAACAGTGAAATCTTTGGCTAGTTGCGAAGAATCAGACTTCTCCTCTTTTACTTGCGAATTTTAGAGTTTTGTTTGAGTTTGATCTGTATTTCAAAAATCATTACCTTACATATTTTTGTTTAAAATTGGAATTTGATCTGACCAAATGTGAAACTGGCAACACAATTAATTACATTAAAAATGTATATGCTAAAGGCCTGCAGTGTCTTTGTTCAACATTCCGATCACATTCAGATTTTTTAGCACTGTATCGACTATTTAATAATTGTTTTCATAAGGCCAGCATCTCTTGTAGAGAGGGTTATTTAACAAAAATGAAAATCTTTAGAAATTTAGATGCACCAATCACTCACTGCTCTGCTCAGAAGCTGACAGTTTCCAGTTAAACATCCTCTTTTAAACCTAGCTGCTTCTGCTTCTTGACGCTTCCTGCAACACCCACCTGCGATTTGCCTCTTTAAGCTGGATGAGCAACTGCTATTTTATAAAATGTGCTCCCATACCCTAAAGCAATAAGGTTTGTGCTATTCTGTTATTAGAGCGATAATAGGTAGCTAAAGGCTAGGGAGTCCCTTTAGAAGAAGAAACAAAGAAACGCCCGGCCTGACTTTTTAGTCCAGGTTCTTTCCCCAAAAAAGCATTTCAATGAAAGATGATGATGCCTGTGATTAGTGGTGGAAAAGAAATATTTCCTGACTGTTCGAACCATTTAGTGATCCAGTTCTTTGATAGGTTACAGAAAATATCATATAAATTCTTTGAACTGTGTAAGTTACGAGTAGGGCTTGGAAAATAAGGTGGTATGACACCAACGTGCAGAGGTTTAATGAAAATAAAATATCTAAAATGTACAGCTGTATCAAATTACCCCATAGAAACCAAGTCTGTATTGCTCCACTCTAATTTCATTTTCTTATCTTTTTCCATTCTCTTCCTCTTGCTCCTGGCTCTCACCTTTGATGCCATTTATATCATGGACTTTGTTCATCACAGGCACCTGCTAAATACAGACCTGTCTGCCTTTGCTGGGGTGGGAACTGGCTCTTCTGAAAGGGTTTATATAGCTGTCGGTCTGCCGCTGAATGCTGTGTGCAAGAAAAGGGTGTGAGCCAGCTTTTTTTTTTTTTTTTTGCTTATTCCTCTTTGCAACCACTGAACACGGTTCTGCTCTGTGCCTTTTGAAGCAAAACGCCGGGAGGTTTAAGGCAACCTTCTGTGACCGGCAAACTGCGCAGCTTGAAGATAGAGACTCAATGAAAATGCAAAGCCATGCATGTTTAGAGGGACCATTTTATCTTCTCTGACACTGTAATGGAGTCTACAATGGCCAGTGTAACCATTAAGGAAAAAGCCTGGGTGTCACTGTGGGGTGCTCCATAAAAAAAATTAATCCTTTAAAAAACAAGACCTTGTACCTGCTCATAGTTCATATAGTGCCGAAAAGCATCAGGAATCTGGAACTAAAGAGGAGCTCTGAATTATTGTGGCTTTAGTATAATAACTCCGTAGTTGCCCCATCAAAAAAAGTGGCTTCAGAACATTGTAAAGTTCTACAAGAGCTTTCAAAAATATCTTTCTTTTTTCTTTTTTTACTTTGGATTCATAAAGAAATTAGGCTTGGGGGTTCAATCTGTATTTTTAAGGTTTATACCCTCAGAACAAAAATGCGTAGACTTGGTTCCATGCTTAGAGGTCACTAGATCCATGGTTTTGGGAACTGTTAAGGCAAGGAAGATTTTGAGACCTGTATTAATTACCACCACCACCACCTCCCCCCAAAAAACCCCCAATATTAGATTTCCCCCAGCACCACCACCTATATGTAAAAGTGGATAGAAGGATTTTCTGTTCCTCAGCTGTAAACAAGGAGAAGGGAGTATTATGTTGAGAATTGTCCCATACCACAAGTTCAAAGCTAAAGATCTGAAATTTTACAATTTGGATCTCAGCTGAAGCAAGTAGGGTGTGAACTAATCAGCTACCTTTCATGCAGCAAACTTAAACATAGGACAGAGATTTCATAGCTGGACAAGCAAAGTGTGAAACGAGTTGGACCTCTGGTCGAGTCTAGGATAACGAACTGCCTTATGCCTCCTTGCTGTTTTTTTTAAGGTCTTATACATGCGAGAGAAAGGAGAAATAGAGCTATCCAGCTGTTTTGCTGAAGTTTGGATAAGGTCTAAGTAAATGTGCTGGGGAGGGGAGCAAGGACATACAGCGGTGGTAGATCTGGGATGTATTTTAAGGACTGTGTACATAGGTAATGGTAATGTATTTAATTGTGCTTTAATGTGACATACTGGTTACATTAGCCCACTTTCACTGTCTCACGCTCAGTTTCCCTCAAAACGAATTGCAAACCCATAAAACAGATTCAAACAAGTAAATTGGATCAAAAATCACATATTTGGAAAACAACTAATGCCTAAAACCCAATATAAGAAGATTTAATGTTAACATGGTATCTTTTTCAGTGCACGACATGGTTATAAATGTGTAGAATGTCTTGCTATTGCTGCAGCACTGAAAAAAAGGAACTTTTTCCACTGGAAAATTGGCCCAGTGCTACATTTCATCTATGTAGGACCATGCAGTGCTGGCATTTGAAATAGTGATAATTTTATGCCTAAAAAATGAGTAATTGAACCATTGAGAACTTCATTCTGATGAAATCCTTAGCTCACACTCCATCATCTGCTTTTCACATTCTTGTGTATGTGATCATGCGGACGTCGCATCTGCAAATGACACGTTTGCGTATAAAGCTGTGTATGTGTGTCTGCACTCCTATAAAATATAAGCAGTATAAAGGCGTCTTTAAAATTTTATAGCTTCTTTAAACACAAGCTAATTTTTCCTCACTTTGTGTCTTTCAGAGAGACTGCCACAGAGTTATCTGGAACATTACCAAGGTAAGCAAGTTGCTCTAAACTGCATCTGTGTATCCATGTCTGGAAGGTGCTGAAAGGAGCACGACTTTTTGAGCCAGAACTTGATCCTTTTCCTAAGGAAAACTGCTGGGATCCTGAGAACTGGGGGTGCAGAGAGGAGAACACACACGGCTTGCCACAGACAAAATGTCTGTGAAATACTGACACAACCAAAACTGCGCAGCTTAAAGCGACACGTTGAAGTTGCTTTGAGGTTTAGCACAATTATGCACCTGATGAGAAAAATCCCAGATGTGGCTTTCTTCCAGCTGTGCAATTATACCCATTGCAGGTGGTTTGGCTTTTGCTTTAAATTTCACCTGAGAGATGAGGGGAGGGAAATGTGGAGGTAGGAGGAAAAAACACTGTGATCTTAAGGCATTTTCATTTGGAAAGCAGGAAAGCAGCTTAGACCAAATTCTTCTATGCTGAGAAAGCTTTTCATAAAATAATAGAACTAGACAAGACTCCCAGGCTGCAGTAGAGGTTTTTGAAGAGAGACCTGCCTACATATTGTCAGCAGATGCAATAACATGCTGTAATCATGCAGATAGAGAAAAGGGTGGGGAGAAGGGAAACAAAAAAATCTGATATGGTAACCTGTCACTTAGCAGAGATGCCTGATGAGTAAATAAATATGGTGCTCTCAGTCCTCTTGCATCTTCTGCCACCAGTTTTGCTCTCTGAGGTGCAAGGGGTTTTAATGGGGTCATGGTTTTGGGAGGCTCGTTCGCTGGTTAATACCAGTATTGTAGCTTATACAATATATAATGTAAAAAGAATATTTCAACAAGAAAGTCAGTTTTCTTTAAGCGTGGTAGTACATACAGAGAAAAAATGTCTGCCTTTATGGTGCACATGGTGTATATTATTTGGCTTGTCTGTATTGGCAAGCTGTAAATATGTAGATTTTCAGTGTATGTGATGGTTTTTCCCTCTCTGTAATGTATCACTTTGTTCTGTAGGTACAAACTTGTGTGATTTATATCAGTTGTTAATTTATTAGATACCTTTCTTCTTATACTTACCATCACTTGATATCCTCAGTTGTACAAGCAAATACGGTGGTGAAATTTTGCCAAGTGTTTGAAGTGCAGACCAATGATCAGGCCTACCTGACACGTAAAAGATTTTGTTCACCTTCATTGCAAAAGAATTACAATTCTTCATACATACCAAAAAAAAAAAAAAAAAAAAAAGAAAAAAGAGACTCAGCAGAGTAGCTGTCTCCTTGATTAGGAACATCAATAACAATGCTTAGCTGTATCTTTTACTGGTCTTAGTGCTAAAATATTTCTAGTTTTGACTGCATGCCGCAGTTGTTTGGGTGTTAGATGACTAATATACTGGAAACATGAAGTCCTTGTACTGTAGAAATGAATTCCACTTTAAATTAAGTTAAAAAGAGAGATATAGGCGCTTGAATAAACATCCAGTTTCATACTTGCCATTAATGATTTCCTAAATGTGTTTTTTGAATTATTACCACAAGCCTTTAATTTCAACTGTGGCAAGATGTCACAAGTAAAAATCAGATTATACAAGCAATGTGCACAAGGCATTGTAATTGTGTTATAAATATTAAAACCAATGATCTTGTCTTGATTTAAAACAAATGTTTACAGCTGTGCGCAGGTTGGCTAGTCCTCCAGCCTTCTGGGGGATTCACCTGTTCCTGCATTTCTCTAGACAAGCAGTTCCTTGGGGTTTTTAATCTTATGTTGTGATGTATTAATCTAATATTTTTTGTTCTTCTTTCAAACTTCAGGTGAACTATTTTGCTATTATTAATCCATAACAGTGAAACAGTCTAAGTTCCCCACCAACACCACATCTTCTTCCACCTTCACCCTGCAACTACTTTATAGCATATAAAATTTCAGTTGTTGCACCTTGAAATAATGAAACTAATAACCGCTTTCCCATGGTCACTGTGTTCATTGTATTTTGTCCGATGGGGCAGAAAAAGCCCTCAGTAATGCTAGAAATCTGACTCCCATTTGTGCAGGCAAACATGATGCCTTTTCTCAGGGTAATAATGACTCATGGATATATTTGTGGCCAGGATTGATCAAATCCTTTTCAAGCACTCGTAAACCTGGTGAAAGGGTTTTTCCTGCAAGTGACGTAAGCGCGAGCAGATGTGTCTGTACTTGGAATATTTTGTCCGACTGTCAGGAAGGTTTAGGCGCTAGTGGCACTAATTTTTTGTTGTCATTAAAAAAAAAAAGGAAAAAAAATTCTTCAAAACCCCTTCTGAATTTTACATGGTTGAATTAAAGAAGCTAAGGATTTGTTCCCAGAATGCCCTGTAAATAGTCAGAAGTTACAGAAGAGAATATTTTGAATATTTTCTCTTCTCCTGTAGTAACCAGTAGAGGTTACATATATGCATTTTTAAAAAAGAAAATATAAAGAAGTGTCTTGGTAAATGGTGACTTTTTAATGTAGTCATTTTCCATTAGATACTGCTGATTGTTCTCTCATGATTATATTTAAGAGGAAGAAGAAATTACCTTACTTCTTGCCACTGAAGAATACGTATCATTGATAGGCAAATGTAGAAAAATCTGAGTTGGTGGACATCATTTAGAAGGAAAGCTAATAGATTAACTTTGCCTGTAGAAAGATATAAAAATATTAGGCATGATTATATTGTGTCAGTTCTAATTTACCAGTTATTTCTGATGATTTGGGGAAGCTCAAGCTAGAAAAGGAATTGAAAATTTAAACTTAACATATGATAAAGAAGCTTTACAATTTTTATATTAAATGACATTATTATATCTATGAATGTATATTGTTTTTTTCGAAGACAGGCTTTCTGTGTGCAATGGCACATCAAAGAACAGATCTTCACAAGGAAAACTTTATAGTAATATTAAGTTGTTCATTGCATGACCTATTTAGAGTACTCAGATACTTCTTGTTGTAGACTACATAATTAAATTTTAAATGGAACATGATAAAGAAATTATACTGGTGATCTCTAGAGATTTGAATACCCTATTTGGATCTTTACAAGAGTGTAGCGAAGGCATACTTTAAAATTTAATAAAGGTCTGGCCTATTTTTTTTTTTCCTTTTAGATGTTCTATAGCTGCTATGGCAGTCCTATTTCAAACTATATTTGCTCTCAACGTTCATAGACGGTACCTGCGATAACAGACCAAACTAAAAGTATTAGAAGAAATATAGCTTAACTTGAGAAATGCACCATTTACACATGATACAGAACAATTATTGAATGAAGATAAGCTCTTAGAATCTTGTGGTACCTAAGGTAGTAACCACACTTTCATAAACCAGCGTCTGAGCTAAGCGGTCGAAGGGAGCAGTAAATTAGCGAGGTGGAGTGCTCGAGCGCAGTGCAAAGCCCTATGGGCACGAGGGAGATGATGTTTGGAGCTTAAACGAGAAAATACTCAGCTTCAATATCAAAGGAATGATTTCAGTCTCTAGCCACTTCTGTTTGTTTCTGTGAAAGTGACTTTATATTTAAAGAAGAACAAATATTTTAAATATAGACTAACTGCATGGATTATTTATTTGCTTAATACTAGGTTAGTAATGATAACAGAAGTAAAATTTGGGATACTTTTCCACATTTATGTAGTGGCTCAATTTTACATTTCACTAGGGGCAGGACAGGGGGAGAAGTTTAAAGTTTAAACGGTCACTTCCTCCTCTAAACTGTTCTTATTTACTGTTAAAAAAAATAAAGAGAATAATTTGCATAGATATTTTTCATAGAAAAAAAATTGTAGAAAGACATCTGCAGCCGCTGCTTAAATCTTGAGCATACTCAGGAAAACTTGTGTTTTGAGGTAAAGGCCATCTTAAAACTGTCATTTAGAAATTATTTTAGAAGGGTGGGAGGAAATCTGCAATAAAATTTAATGGCATAGATACATCGATGAGAAAAAACAATCAAGTAAGTTCAAAATGGAAATTTAAATCTTTAGCTTGTCTTAGAATTGTAATAATTGGCAAACTTTATATATCTTAAACCAGTGGTCTGGAGTTGGGTACAAATTTAAGCCCTCTTGAGTTGGTTTCTTATTCTCTGCCTTTCCATAAATTTCTTTAATAATGTCTAAGTTCCATTTACTGTAGAGACTTATGTTCCTGCATGTCTACAGCATTTTGAAAATAGAATTTAAGTACCGAAGTCACTTCGGTACTTTTGAAAAATGTTAACCTGCAACTTCACCATTATTTAAATCTAACGCAACTAAGCTTTTATCTAAAGGGAAAAGAAGAATTGACAACCCACCATATGACAAGCAAAATGAAATCTCTTGATCACTAACTGTCAGCAGTCTTTCTAATACCATTGTGTTAGGGAATGATATGTCTTCCAAGGAGCTAAGTACACAAGGTTTTGAATCATTTCTGTCTTGACAGCCTAACCCAGGTAACTACTTGTAAGTGCTTGGATGAATTATAAAATCTATGTGGCTCTGTAGAGTGAGTTAATAAAACATCTATGAGCATTTTAATTACTATAAAATGAAAAGGATTTTCTCCTGACAGTAATAGGGGCATGGACTAAAGACCTGCTTGACATCTCAATTGCTGTCTTCACTGGTTTTGCATGGATTGTGGGAGCTGGGGTTAGCTTCTGTGTTTGCTCTTCTGGTTCCCTTCCAGTGGAGGTCTTCTGCCAAGCAATTTCTCTCACTCTGAGAAGACCGGGTTATACTTTTTACCCCTAATGTTTCATATACTGTGGATGTCCTCTCATGTCGCCGGTGCCGCTTTGCCAGTCATGTCAGGCTTGAACACCCATCCACCTACACTGTACGCGTGTCTCTGCCAATTTACAACAGAATTTTCCTTACCTTGATGTAATATTTACTGAAGTTTTATTCTCCCTTAAATAAAGCAGAGATTGCGAGTATTCCATTTGTGACCCTTTCTTCTAAAGGAGAAGTTCTGCTTCCACCTCCAAATCCCTTCTCAAAACTCACTTTCATTTAGAGGCATATAAATAATAGGTCAAGAAAATGTTGTTGCTTCTGGGTGGCAGGCAGTGGTAGGTGATAACATTAAAATCTCTTGAATGTCAAACTATATGCAGCTAACCAGCTTTAGTCTTTGGAAATGATATCATCTTGTATCTTTTCTGAAATCACATCATTAAAAAGAAAATGATTCCAGCCCTTCGATATTTAAATGTTCTCAAGTCAACTGTCTTAAAGAGCAGGTTTTCCATAATTTGAATGCCTGCTATTTTCTGAAGAAAATCATTATTTTAAATTGAGACTTGAATTTAACTAATCACTGCCTTAAAAAAAAGAAAAAAAAATCTTATGTTTGACCTTTCTCTATGCCTCAGATGCTTATTTCTAAATACTCTTTCCTTTCATCTAACCTTTGAGCTGTTTTTCTGTACTGCAAGCAGGACTGCCTGTTACCCATTCTATGTGCTGTATAGGAATGCCCTGATATTGTTTGGTCTTTCTGAGGTGCTGTAATATAAATTACAGTAATTATTTGTGTTAGTAACGAGTTTGATGCTATTGTAAGTGAATCTGGGTTTTCTGAGGAAATAATACACAAGTTATCTCTTCACTATTCTGATTTTTATTTTTTCTAAGTAAAGCTTCAATATCATTAAAATGTGACATGGAGTTATTCCTTCTAGTAGCTGTCAGCATTTTTGTTGTTGTTGTTTTACATCCATTTTGAAATATGTTTTTTACAGCTAATGTTAATCTTAAAACACACTTATGTGCAATCTGATCCCTTTCTGAAGAGATATTTTTAAAATCTTAAGAGGGGCCTAAGGAGCATAGAGGTGATTATCCATATGTGCTTACTGATGACTTGCATTCAGAAATTACTGAGATACCAATGGCAGGATTCACATTGCCTAAATTTAGCTATCACAAAAGTCCTCAGTCTAGAGAACCAGGGGAGAAATTAAGGGAAATAGGTACCTCATCTCAGGACAGGGTGAATAACCTTGGGGAATTGTTTTTCTTTCTCCATTGCCTGAAAGTGGAGCCTGGGGGAATAGCATAGACTAGATGTTTCACCTGATGATAGCTTTAATTTAAGGTGAGTCCTAGCAGCCTAAGTTTTATAAGTGTTAAAGTGCCAAGTGACGTAAGCCAATGCCTACTGGAGTTTTGAGGACATTGGCATGCTTAACCTCAAAAAAACTTTCGATATTTGGTACTTAAGTCCTAAATATAGACCCTGGGAAGGAGGGGGGAAAGTCGGACAAAAATGATTGTTGGACTTGATATGGCTGTGACCCAGAAGGCAGTAACTCTTCTCACAGTGCAGTGTCCTCAGAAATCACAGCTCGCAGTCTTGAAGCGGCTCCTAATTATACGTAGCCTTTGAATCTTAAAATGAGTGTTAGTGATTTTACTCAGTGACCTGGGTTTTGAACCCACAACCATTTTTCACCAGCAATTGTTAGCATCTCTCACAAACCTTAATGAATTTGACAGCAGACCTTTATCTTAAAAGTCTGGTAGGGCTTTTATTTTTATTCCCTTTTGTAAAACTCTAAAACTAGAGACATATTCCCTTCTTTTTTTTTTTCTGTTATTCACCTTTACCAGACTTCCAAGCATCTTTTTAACTCGTCTTACAAAGCATTGCCATCCAAACGTGCCCAATGAGGATAATGTGCAGCAGAAATTAAAGGACTCAGATCTCTTCATTTCCATTCCTGAAGGTGAATTCCAAGATCGTGATTATTTTTATTTATACAGTGCCTAAAGAGTGCTAAATACTTTATGGAACAAATAAAAGACCTCTTGTAGAAAGCACGCATTCCTATAATCTAATTTTAGTCTCAAATCAGGCAGTATGAATGCTAAGCAGCAGGGCTTGAAGAAAAACGGAAGGTATATGAGGGCTACACTAATAAGATTGAGCAGTTATTTAGGTTCATTATCTGTTCCACTTAATATCACTGCAATATCTTACTGGTTTAGGTTAAATTTACATTGGTCTGTGGAGGACATTTGGCTGACACAGGAATGGTATTTCTCTGGTTAGGTCAAAAAATGAGCCTTTGAAGAGCAGTTTGAATGAAGATAGAGAAAGGGACCATTACAGATGTATTTTGAGAAACAGCAAAGGAAACAAACTTAAAATACAAAGCCTTTTTTCCCCTCCTCGCTTTATTTCCCAGCTCAGTTGAAATACTTGTGCTCCAAGCTAGTAATTTGTGTGTATCCTTTGCTTAAGTATTGTTTCAGAGCTTAAGATCACCAGAACAACGTTACGTAGAAAGTCAGTGTGAAGGA
This sequence comes from Haliaeetus leucocephalus, assembly GCF_000737465.1. NCBI lineage: Eukaryota > Metazoa > Chordata > Aves > Accipitriformes > Accipitridae > Haliaeetus > Haliaeetus leucocephalus. The sequence continues at coordinate 14,536,571 of NW_010973187.1, read as the reverse complement.
TGAAACTTGTGGGAATAACTTCAGATGTAAATATGCATTTGGGGAGGGGAAAAAAAGATGTACACACATCAGCTTCTGGAGAAGCAGACCAGCAGCTGAAGTCAAGGAGAGCTTTGTTAACATGGCAGAGTTGAGTTTTCGCTTAGTACCTTTGCTACAGGATAGGCAAGGCATGTATAATATATTATGATATAATTATATAATACAGACTATTATATCATATGTTTTATAAAGTTAGAAATGAACTGCTGATATACAAGATTTTTTGTGTGTCATCCTTACCATTGGTCCCAGAAAAGCAGTAGTGAGATACGCGGATGGGACAGTGTCAGGATCCCACACTGATACTCCTAGAACAGCAGAGACTCCGGTTTAGTGCTCTCTTCAACGTTCGCTGCCTTCTGAGCATCTCTTTTATTTATGAAATAATAGCTAATGTAACATCTACAAAAATTGCAACCGTTTGAATGATTCCAGAAGATTTGCTATGAAAATCAAGCAAATCTTAGACAATTCTTAGTAAATTATTTAAAGGGTTTTAAAAAACCCCCAAGAACCTAACATATTCCCCAGTGTTCAAGGTTAACAGTTTATACTTCATCTACATTATATTAAAAACATTTTTACTGGAGTCCATAAATGTTACACATTTTTAAAAGGCAATGATCACAGTGGGACTAGATACATTACATAAAGCCAGACACAAGACCTGCAAGCAGTAAATGGTGAGGGTTTTTTTTATTTTTTGAGGGTGCTGACTTGAGATTCCTCCTGTGAGACGATGCAGATTTTCCCATCTACGCCTTGTCATTAGAAGCAGGCAGTCCCTAAATTTTTTCTGTGGTCAGCAGAAGAAGACCGTGAGCCCCAAATTCCCACGTTCAGAGCAGTGTCTCATCGCCGTGCTGTAACTCTCTTACGAGCGGGGATGTTTTGCCAGTTTGGAGCCACTGAGGACCTACCCCACTTTCTGTGTACCTTCTCCCAATGTATTTTGCAAGTTGTGCCCTACGCAGCACTTCTACAACAGCAAAGTGCCGGCACGGCGCTTCTCTTAACTGGGCTATAATGGAAAATATTTTTCATTCAGACCCTTGGAATTTTTAGAGCTTTCGCACCGTGTTCTGCAGGGAACACTTAAGCCTCTGCGAAGCCATGATGTTGTAGAGGGGATGCAAATCATGTCCGTTTGCCATAATCTAACCTTAATGAACGTCCATGGAGAACAAGGGAGGGAAAAGAAGATACTAGGCTTCAACTAAAAAAAAAAAAGAGAACTGACTATCAGCCCTTTCTGATTATTTTGCTTCTGAACTTTTAGATACTAATCTTTCAACAGTTCACGTGCTTAATTTTGGGCAATAGTCTTGCTGATATCAAAGTGATTGCACAAGTCAGTGCAATTTTAGCATGAATATTGCTGCTTACTCATTGCTGTCAAATGAATATCATCTGATTTGATCCCAGCTTTGTCACTAAGACTATAGACAGCTCTACTTGATGAAGAAAGAAGAATATACACATAGAAACTCGGGTTTGGTAGTATCCTCTTGAAACATGAACCGAGAATCATAAAGTGAAAGCTTACAATAAGGGTCTAAATGGCTCCTAATACTATTTAGATACACCATTTGGGTTAATAAAAAATACTGGATAACTGCAGGTGCCACTGACTTTGGTTCAAAGGGCAAGTGTGCTTTTCTGAACCAGGCTATTAATTCAAGTTCTTAAAAGGTGGCTGTGACATTTAGGAAATCTGCTAGGGCTTAGAGCTCAGGAGCCCAGCTTTTAACTAAGTGTTCAAAAATTATTTTCTTTATTAAGATTTTCTGTTGGGGGGGTACATAGGAGCCTGCACCGATGTGCTCGTGGATGCCAAAGAGACTGTGGTTTGTCTCAGCTGCCGGTAGCTTTCATTCCGGGATCGCGTGGTGAAGTACGCAGAAGTTCCTGCAACTAAAAAGTTTTATTTAACAAAAATGAAATATTATTATTCATGTCATGAGTAATTGAATCTCCAGATGTTCTCATTCTGTATCAATGGCTAGGGACAATATGACTCTAGATAGACTGTGACAACATGAATTTATTTCTTTCTCATTTTTCTTTTTCCCTTTTTTTTTTTTTATTTTATTTTAAACCTGCAAAGTGACTGTGGGGTTTTTTTTAGCTGATTACTTGGAGCTGACATTACAGGCTGTGCAGCTGTAAAAAAGACCTTCTCATTTTCATTGAGAGTAATAAAATAAAATATTGCAGAAATAGCATTGCTTTTCCCTGGTCCTGCCCCTGCAGAAATAAACAGAGATAACTTGGATAAAGCAATTGAATTTGGAAAGGCATTCGCAAGAAGAGATGGTTGCTGCTAACATTGAATATTCAGAATGTAATAATAAAAGTAATCATGTTACTAAAAAGCCACCTGTTACTTTCTTCAGTTTTTACCTAAAGCATAGAGTTCACTTTTTTGTTTCTGAATTTATAGCAGAGATGGGAAGTCCAGCTCCTTAGAAACCTTATTATATGCAAGGTAGTAATGCCTTATTAAAGTTAAATAGAAAAAGAAACTATGGTTGCTAATGTTTCTAAGGCTGTTAAAGATGAATGTTTCCACGAAGGAACAGAAGTAGCAGAACTTTAAGTGCTTGTTAAGGCATGCACACACAGTGCATATGAGCAATAAGTCTGTTTTGCTGAACTGTGAAATTGCACTGAGTAATTTCTCTAATAACAGAATAGATATTGCACCTCTGACCCCAGAGGAGCTCCGGGCTCGGAGCAGCAGCCAGCCCTGGCATCAGCAGAAACTTCTGCAACCAAACCATGGGCAGCGTGCTGAGTGGTGGAAAGACAAGGGAAAAGGTGGCAACTGAAGAAACTTGACATACAACTTGTAAATGTTCTGGTTGATTTGAAAATTCAGAAAATGATTAATAATGAAGGTACTTTATTTTTGATTCCCCCCCGCCCCATGACCTATTCTTCAGAGGAGCTACACAATTGTGTCCGGAGCTGTGTGTTTGACAGCTACCTCCTACTTCCAAAGAAAGTATTCAATCCACTATGAACGTACAGTAGCAGAAACTTTTAATTGGCATTTCACGTTAGCTTTCTCTTACAGAAATGATGCAGTGGTGATGCTTTTCCTTTGTGTTATGGAGAATGCCTGTGGAAATAATAGTTCAGTAGCTGGAGCAGGAAAAAACCCCCGCAGTATCCCTCAGGATAATACTGCACGTGCAGAAATGGGAAAAGAAATCATATAAGAAAAACATTCCGTTAAAGCAGCAACTTATATCTTCTATTTCAAAACTTGCAAGGTGAAAGAGAGTGATGTGGTTTAAAGGGGATATTGATTTGGCTGATCTATGCGTGAACTCATGCCACAACCCCAGTACTTCTCCAGTCTCTGAACCTCTTAGAATTAATGCAAGGGTTTTAGATTGATTGCTTGAAGTTTTTCTGTAAAAACAGTGGGTCTGATGAATGGCAAGCACTCGAGGTGATTAAAAAATAAATAAATAAAAAAGTTACTTTAAGGACTGAAAAAAACTCTGTCAGTTGTACTTTCTTGTAGTGCAGTACAGCGAGAGCGAGGCAGCAAGAGACTCTACCTCATTTCTTCTGCCTTCCATTTTATCTTGTGAGTGATTGACTTTCTTCAGCAGCTCCATCAGGTAATGTGACATAAATGGGAAATAAATTCCCATCATGAATTTGTCTCACAGTGACAGGGACATAACAGACATTTTTAGATATTCACCCATTTGAAAAAATTCAGAGCTCAGGCAGATGTTGAAAACTTGGCAGTCAAGTTTGGCTTGCTATTCTAATGCGGGTTTTCAAATTTTGGTCTTAAGTAGGTGATATTTTATTAACTTGTGGAATACTGTGGGGCCTAGGTAGTGGGTACTGGACAATAGAAACATGTGGCAGGAGCTGTTTATCTTTACAGGAGCATGAGTTGTTGTTCAGGAGGAAGCCAGTGGTTCAGCTCTTCATCTGATATTATCTAGCAGCTGCTTTGAAAGACAGGCTGGCAAAGTCGAGAAGAGGCAGCTATGGAAAGAAATATCTGCAGGAAAATCTTCTCAGCCCCTGCCCAAACCTCTTTTCGCAGAAATAAGAAGATGCTTTATATCCTTGGGGTTTTATGGGCTTTAGGGCTTTTATAACTCCTGATATTCTACCTTTCAAGAGATACAGATGTCCAGCTTTCTTCTGACTGTCAGCTGTAATGCTTTCTTTGGATGAACCAAAAACAAAAACATGTTTCATTTTGTAAATTTGACTTTGGGTTGACTTCATTCTGTGAGACAAGGCACAGATTTAAAGAATTATGGCTAGAGTTCACAAAAAAACAATAAATAAGGAAATAAGGATTACCAATAAAAAAGGAAAAGCCTTAAATTCCTTTTTTTCCCCCTTGTTTCCCTGTATTCTACATGCATCAAAGCTGGTCTTTTCTGACCTTCTAAAGGCTTATAAGATTTATGACCTCTGTAAATATTATGGTGAAGCATCAAGTCTAACATAACAAAAATCAAACTGTCCAAAGCAAAAAGACGCACAAAGCAAAAGTCCCAAAACTACACCAAACCTATCTTTGATATTATTCTGCCCATGTAAGAACGTCTCAGAGTAGCTAGAGACAGTGGCACATGATTTTCCTGCGTCCAGTACTGCCTGCGCAACGCTCACCAGTGAGCTGCTGCTCTCAGGCATACGATGCATCAGTCATCTTTTGCTTCTCTCACCATATTTTTTAGTCTTCCTTACATGCAGAAATTCTCAAAATGTGCTTTCCCAAAAAAATCTGCTCCAACCACCAGTCTCTCTTACTGGTATTTCCTGATTGAAAAAAAAGGGCTTTTATCACATATCCCATATGTGCTTTATGGTGCTGAGAGTTGATAACTAAGATATGATTTTATGATGAAAAATCCCCCAGGGAAGCGTGCAGATGTACTGTAGAAAGATACTGACACTTTGTGCTTTATTTGTAGGAAGGGTATGAACACTTTCTCCCCTTCTTTTTAACAGAAAAGAATATTAAATTAAAAAAACAGCCTTGTGTCTCTTGTAAAACTCCTGAAGATATGTCCAAGTGGCGGCTGAACGATGTACACGTTAAAATGGCGCTCTGCAACATATCAAGCTAAAATTTGGAACAGATACCTGATCAGTGGTGATATCACTGTCTCCTTTCTTTCAGCTAAATCTGTAGCCTTTTAGAATTTGAAGTGAACGCTGCAGCTAGGGAAATTCAGCAAGGTGTTAGTAAAGGGGGCTATTGATGGCATGCTCCATATTGGAAAGCTGTCTTCTTATTGAATGCAAATATGACTTAGATATGTAAATTATATTCAAGATTTCATCAGTAAGTCTTTAATATATCTAGAAACTACCTTAAAGCATTTTAAAAAAATGTTAATTGAAAGTATGGAATAGTGTTAGCAAGCTCTTTCAAAGAAAGCTTCAATTCCAGGCACGTAACGAGGAAGCAAGCACTCTGATCTAGTCAAACAGAACCTCCCATGGTAAAAACCTATAATTGTTTTAAAGTTCTCTAAAAACCTACATCTCTGTTCTCATCTCATCCCACACACTGTGATATTCCTTATGTTCCTCACTCTCCTCTCTCAGAGCTGACTTTCTTTGTAGCCTTCTCCCACTCCCAGCGTGCTGCCTTCTCTCACCTCCTACGCGTGGAGCTGCCTCCTGCTGCCCATACAACAAGCACTTTTCTACACATCCCAGCCCTTTCCTTTCCTTGAGCTCGTCTGCGCCGAATTCCCCATGAAACCATCAGGATGTCTTGCCCTGCAGCAAAATCCAGAGGATGAACTTCGTTTCCAAACTCAGGAAAGCTCAGTAATGAGCCAAGCAGTGAATTTAGATCTTCTGAGAGCTATCATCAGGTGGAGCAAATGACTGATCTTTATATTTTAAAATAAAACCAAACCTATTTTAAAGAATAAAGAGACAGTGGATGAGCTAGACAGCATCCCTCTGGTGCTTATGGAAATATGTTCACAAGTGGCAGGGCAGTCGTCACCAACGTTGACTTCAGTGGTTCAACTTCAACCGACCCAGGTGCAATTCATCAACAAAAGCTTGAAATTAGTCTTAAGAGCTAGAAGTGTGGGAACACAGAGGCACAAGCATCTCTTGCTGCCACTTTTGTTTTGATTGTCACTCCTTACCTACTCATTAAGCAGAGGGATTTTGGAGGTATTTGCTAAGTTACCTTCCTATCTGCAGATGGTCTGCAACAGTGACAGCAGCTGTTCCAAAAGCGAGCATGAAGGGAGGTATTATTGCTGCTTAGCTACGTTTACAAATTTATAACAAGACTACTATTTAAACTATGTTCTTTTGTGACTGCACACAATATGTTATCATCTGAATGTCGCTGGATTGATGGAGGGCATCAAAGGAATGCAGCACAGAGAGTTTTCTCTGCTTTGGAGTGGTTTCTTTCTTCCAGAGCTTGTGTGAATCTCACAGGTTTGGGAAGAGGTTGCATGGATTAATACTATAACCTGTGATTTGTTCTCCCATGACCAGGGGGAAAAGGAGGGCAGCCACATGATAGTGTTCAGCTGACAGGAGTTTAGTGGGTAAGGCTGGGGAAGCACTTGAGTTCAGGAAAGATATATTTCTATACTGAAAAGCAAAACATAAGTAGAAATAAAGCACATTTAATTTTTGCATGTTGAGTGCACTTTTAATGGTAAAGGAAAATTGCCAGCTAGGAATGATTTTTATGGCCTTTTTTCACAAATCACTGCATCCACAGACCGATGGAACCCAGCCGTGTGCTATGCCTCAGGGAGGCCACTGGAGGACTGGGATGCTCTTGCATGGCTCCTGACCGTCTCTCCCAGCAGCAGCGACTCAGGCAGGCTGTGCTGCTTTAACCACGATGCCTCACGGGTATGACCAAAGTGCACAACCCATGCAGGCAGGACGCAGCTCCCGAAGCTGTCAGGACCCTATCAACCCAAACCATAGATGAGGGGTGAAAGCTAAGGTCCTGCCCATGCTCTTCTAGTAGAAGCTTCTCGGATTCAGTGTATCCTCTCCGTTGTGCTTTACATAAAATGGTTGCCATTGAAGATGCTTTTTTTTTTTGCTTTGCAGCTCATCTATGAATGAGGGTTTCTGACTGTGGTTTTCTATAGGAAGTGTTAGCAGGAAAAAAAAAAGTAAAAGGGGAAGTGCATGTAATGAAAAATTTAAATATAAATTCTAAACTTTTTAGTAGGAAAGTGAAAATCCAAACTGCTTCATTTCCATTGGAAACATGCTGAGTTTCCATGTGGTTCCCCGCTTGCGTGACTCATTGCTGCTGTTTGTGTTATTCCCACTTGGCTTTGAAACCGTTCCCCACCTTCTCAGGTGAAGGGATTCATCCCACAGTCCTTTACAGATCCATATTGGAGTGAGATGAATCATTCCTGTCTGTGTTCACTGCTGACTTGAAGGGCACCTACGCAACAGTGTTCTCATGGAAAAGTCCACGTTGGAGACAGGTGAAGTTAGGGGGAAAAGCTTCGCTGTTGTCTTTGCCGTCATTTTAGTGAGAGCGGGATTGCAATTCTCATTTTCTTGACATAACACAGGGGGTGAGGAACTGTAGTGATGCACGTATCCCAGTGCATGGCACCTTTTGGCAAACCACACGTGTTAGTCTGATGGATTGAAGACTACGGTAAAGTGAGAATGAGTTGTGTGGTTTTGAGCATTAGATGTTAATGAATATATTTTGGCTAGTGAAATGTATTTAATTATCTTTCTGGGAGTAAGCGATCGTCATTTCTTGATATTGCTCACCTGTTGGGAAGCAGAACACGTTTAAAAATTGCACCTTGCTGAACTGGTTTGATTAGAGGTCAGTTAAATGTAAATGGGAGAAAAAGAGCTGATGCAGATGTTTTGAGTTTGTTTAGGTTGGGTATGAATAAGAAAGCTCTATGATGTAGGGCTGAAGATTATACTGGGGCTCACTCAAAGTGGAAGGTGAACGTGCTGTGGCTATTACCTGTCAGGGGAGGTAGAAGAAAAGATCGTAATTCTCTGCAAAGCCAAAAAGCCGGTATTTGCAAGGCTGTTCCTGCATGCACTGTAGCTTACAACTGCTCCATGTAAGTTTTCCTGTGTTCCAGTCTGCTGTCATCCCCCTAACCTTTGAATACACCTGTGTAATTGAATCAGAAAGTAAAGGTCTATCATTTACTTCTCTTAATACCCTTGGACAGAGCGCTGTCTCATTAGAAAGACTTGGCAAAGTAATTCAAGAACTGTAAGGCGCTAATAAGACGCTGTCTTTAAAAATGGATTGGCTGAGTGGAAAGTCTGGCAGGTCCCCAGAATGACTCTCTGGCCACAGGCTGGAATTATTTCTGTGCTAATCTGCTTGGCGTGTTCAGAGGATCTACTTGCATCTTGTGGAGAGGGAGGCTTGGAGGCTGCTGACCCATGAAGAGCTCCCATCTGCGGATCCAGCTTGCTGCGACGATGTCTGGTGGGTGGCTAAAGAGTTTGCCATTTTCTGCAGCTACCATCCATGGGCCAGGGTGTAGTCTATGAACAGAGGCATATTCTGAATATGCTCAGCCCTAAACTGTATTTACGTTTCACTAGGGTGATGTATAGGCTTTATGTAGCTCTGTTTGCTGTGCTGAAGTGAGCTGTCAGAGCTTATCACTGTAAATTTATTTTTTTCTATGCATCCTTGGGAGAAGAAGCTTTGGATTTTAGAAAAGGAATGGCAAAGAGAGAGCTGACAAAATCAGAAACTCTGCACTTCACTGAAAAGTGACTGGGCACAGCTCTTTAAAGTACGGGCTTTGCAGTTGTACAGAATTGATCTGGAAGAGATGTAAATTCCATCCAGACTAAATTCAGATTTAGATTTAAAATGCAACTCGCATGGGCACCAGCTAATACACCAGCCAAATTCACTCCACTATTAAGTTAAGAGACTATCAGGTGACCTCCATGAAATGTATTAACATAATGTCAATAATGAGTCTTTTTATAGGAAGGTGTTGAAGAAATGCAAGCAGAGTTTGTAATATGGTGCCACGCTTCCAGCCTGGCTCGTTTCTCATTTCACAAAGCTTTCTGTGATGGATCCATCTGTTCCCAGGAGAAGGGAGTGTTTTGATGCCATTTCCACGGGAGACTTTGTTTCTAGGTTGAAGCTTTCTGAATTCTCTGGAAGTTGCTGGAGACTTGGTATGCATTGCCTGGGGCTAGCTATTGCCAAGCCAGTCAGCGCAGCCAGCAGAGATTGCCTTCACAGCCTGGGTGGGGCCTTTACTTAACTCGATCAAGGCTCATTAAAGCTTCAAATCTCTGAATGCACATTCAAAATTGAGTGACAGGAACTTCTGGGAAAGTTTCACTGAAAAGCCTGCCATAACTGAGTAATTATAATATAGCAGTACTTCATATGCAACTTGATTGTCAGAGCCTGTGTCAAGAGAACTCATAATTTCTGAAGGATAAGACCATATGTTCCAAAAAGAGCTTTCAGAATGTGGGATACTTGTTTTGCAAGTTATTTTTTTTCCTCTTCATAAAAAACAAAGTGTTATGAAATGAGATTAAAAAAATCCCCCACACTTAATTAAACTGATTCTCCAAGAAAAGGCCCCAAACCTGTTGGGTTAGCATGTTCTAACAGCTGTGGTTTCCGATTTACTTCTGGGTGTAGCTGAAATAAAATGTTGCAAGGATAGTTGAAAGGACACTGCTATCCTAAATAAAAATCTAAGAATGTACAAGATTTTTTTTAAATTTGTATTTCCACTTGTATTGTCTAATGCAATAGTTAAGGACCTCTTTGCGTAATATGACAATCACCTTGCTGGTTATAATTGGCCCCTGAAACAAAGTATGGCCAAAAAAGTCCACCAAATGTCCAGGCAGATTTGTGTGTAGCAACTGGAAATGTTACATGCTGTGGCTTGCATCAGCATCGAATATAAATGTAGGTGACTTAATCGTCTTCCATTTTAAGCTGTATCTAAATCACCTGTATTGTCCTGAAAACTTCTTGCTTCTTGAATGTAATGTGAAAAAGTAGCTTTGGGCATCACTGGTGTTTAAAAGTCAGAGCTGAACCTGAGCTGACATTTCTGAGGACATAAGAATTATTCAGAATTCTGCTCCAACAGGAAGGAATAATATTGACTAACAAGATCTCAGTCTGCTTTTGGAGACCCTGAATGTACACTGTGGTTATATTTTTAGAATTTAGATTTTATTTTCATTGGCAATAATAGTCCAGTGATGGGGTAGAGAAAACCAGCTAGAGTCAGGTTGGTGGATTGGGATATTTTTATTCCCAGTAAGGGACAAGCACAGAGGGAGATGTGATTATTGCCCCAAGAGATTATAATATCCATTGTCACAAGCACAGCTTTATCGGCTAATTAAGGATATCCCTGTAAGATTTCCTAATAGATTTTTTTCTGCATTTCATACTGAAGAAAAGTGCCATACAGCAATCAGTCTTTGCTTGCCTTGCTAGGGAGAAGTTTTACTTACACTGTTGTGATAAAATGGGATAAAATCACTCTTGTAAATATTTTCTTGTCCTATCTGGGAGGCAGTCTCATCATCTTAGCTCTGCATGCTCCATCTCTTCGTTTTACTGGTAGCTTCCTTTAAATGAGAGTAGCATCACGTAAAGTCTGCCTGTAAATTTATCTACTCTAATTACTTGGAATATTCTGAATGTTTTACGTGTGTTTAATTTTACCTGTTTTCTTAACATTGCATATTTCAAATATCCTCTCATCGCTAGGTTCCTAGCAGATACTTACTAAATAAGTGACAGATACCTCCACTGGAAGGGATCTATGTACATTTGGCATTTGTTAGGCTTGCAACATTTGCTGATCCGTATCTCCCATGGAGTATTGATTGAGACATTACATGAATCCTAAACATCATGTTGTAATTGCGTATTGGTATCAACTCTGCAGATGTCCTCATCTGGGCTGGCCATTCAGCACTTCCATTGTGGTCAGTAGAGAAGAGCTGGCACTTTTCCAATAAAATTTTTCCCAAGATAGATATTTAAAATAGGTTGTATGGATTACATACAATACAAATACAGTTATTTATGGCTTAAATAACTCAATGGGGAAAAATAGGCATTGCTACACAGGGAGTCTGAGTTAGTGGTTCAGGTGTGGACACCTTCTCTGAAGATATCTAAAATCATATGAAATGGATTGTACCAACTTGCCCCTTGACTCTTTATGGGGAGGGGAAAAAAAATAAAATCCTTCCATAAATCCTTTCCATTATGCTGTCTCACAGAATAACTTCTAATGGTCTGACAGATGCTAAAAAGATCACCCATTTTCCATGATCTGTCAAGTTAATTAGACAGATTCTGCCTATATTCTTTCTATGTTCCAAATCCCAATGATTTGGTTGGCTGAGTTTTGGCTGGCCAACTTGCAATGTCTGCAGCAAACCATCTAGTCTGTAAAGGCTTCACTGACTGGTGTAAAGAATAAAGTAATTCTACAGAGTATAGCCTCCATTACACAACTCGCTGGTAAATGGTAATGAGTAAGTAGCAAAAGGTGTTCCAGAAGTGATGTGAGCTGCCTCCACTTAACAAAATACCCACCTTTTTCCTAGTTTTAGCTTGTCCCAGTCCTCATTTCCTAATCTAGGCAAACCACAAGAGAACTGTTTAGCTAATGAATGATTGAAAAGTATGAACACCAAATTCAATAAGTCAAGAAGAAAACAAACATAAAACCCCACAGAGATAACAAAATGTATGCTTAAATGCATCATTCAATTACTCTGCTCACTCTTTGCTTCCCATTACACTCTCCTTTGTCAGTACACAGTGTATCTAAATGGCAATCTCTTTGTCACAAGAAACTTTTCTTCATGCCTTTACCTGCTGGTGCAGAACACTGTTGGTACTTTGCAAATACCAAACAATAAAAAGAATTGATTGCAAGCAACATATGAATTGCATGATGGTTAGTGAAGCTTCTCAGAATTTTCCCTACCCAGTGCTAAGGTAGCCACCAACGTTTGCAGATTTGGACTGCGCTGCTCTTTATGAATGAGAAGGGCAGTTTCAGGTCAACTACCGTCAGATAATTTTAGTTCCTTAAGTCACCAAGGGCCATACAAGCCACAGAAGGATTGTGATCGATACGGCATTATTCTTTGGTTTTTCTTTCAAGTCAGTCACGAAGCATATTGCCATTACCTGCTTAAAATAGTTTGTCCCGAGGACGTAAGCTGTACCAGGTTTTCGACTCAAGCTTTTCTTTCTTGAATGTTCCTAGAAAGTTGGTTCATCGACCTGGCACAAATGGAGCAAACCAGCTTTTCTGCTCAGAGGCCACTCTTATTGTAGAATACAGAAATTCCCTTGCCTCAAAGAATGGAGCCAACTGCTTTGTCTTGCACCATTCTTAGCAGGTCTTTTTAACTGCCTGTAATGCGAATAAGTCAAAGGAAGAGCTAACGTTTGTATTGTTAGGCTGCATGGCATTAATGCTTTTTGGGATCTCAAAATCCTCATTTTCAGTATACTAGCATCTGAAAATGATTGTACGATTCTCCAGAGACTTTGCTTGGATATTGCAAGCAGATGTTAGAAAAAAACTGAAAATGGATAGTGGTATTGATGAGTCCCATCATAAAAAGATAAAATAAAAATGTCATTACCTTTGCATTGCTGTGCAGCTTAAGATGATGAAATGCAGCAGTTATCATGGAAGAAACGGTCTTTTTGCATCCTCCAGCTATAGTCTATTGCACGTGATTAACACTGAGAGTCTTTACTAATTAGTTTTTATGGTCAAACAGTTTTCATGAAGTTGGTTTCAAAGAAATCAAAATTAAACTCCTTATAGCTCTGAAAGATAGAATTATGGGACATGAACGCATAGATAATCTTTACAAGCTAGCGGAAAATGATCATTGAGCAACAAAAGCTATATAAAAAGACCCAATAATATCTCAGGTATTGCAGTATAGTGTGTATGGGTAAGTGATGATGCTAGGATTTTATAAGTACAGTCTAAGTAGGGTGGGGGATACACAGGGTTATCTTTTGTCTGATAGTATGCACTGATGAAACTTTACATATTGATGCTGTGAATGCAAGTGGTGTAGAATTGAACAGGGCAGGATGTAAAACTTCTCTCTTTAGTCATCCTTATAAAATTAGAAAAATATAAGAATAGGATGTGGCGGACTGAATTTATTCCATCAGAAGAACTGCCGCAAATCAAAATGAACAATTTCCCCATCCACCAATTTGCTCCTTAGTTTGTCTTTGCGTTGTTTTTTTAGTTTGCCATGCCTTCAAAATAAAACACTGCTTCGACTGACTTCATCCCACAGCATTGCACTGCAGACGAAAGAGCTTTTAAAAGATGCTTACACTGAAATGTGGTGGTTCTTTTCCAAGTCAAACCGCCTTAATTTACCTGTGTGTTTGTGCAGATAAGCTTTACTAAACTGTGGCCCAGTAAATATCCTCTCTTCAGTGAGCCTGTAGCAATTACATTTCACAGAAGGAAGAGGAAGCACTGGATTTAGTACAGTTTTCAAAACAACTTAGTTTTATAGCAGAAAAACGTTTAAGCATTTAGGGGCTCGTATCCCAGTCACTACCAATAAATTTCTGGCTCCCAGCAGATTTAGCAACCGAAGTACTTTTGAAAAATCTATCTTTTGCTCACTGAATCTCATAGATGAATCACAACCATTTAATTGTTTTATAGAAGAGGAGGTCTTAACTTTTTTTGGGCTGCATTCTGGAATCAAGACCTTTGTAGTGGACAGTGGAGACAAAAACATACAACTCCAAAAGGGCTAGATCTCATAGTTTCATGAAATTTACCCCATTCCTATACCATTGAACCCTTCGACAGATGACAGCTTCATGTCAAAGAGATCCTTAAACAATTTCTAGACGTTAGAGACGTACGCAAAAGAAGTTCTCATGAGTCGCCTTTTTTCCAGGGTGACATAGGAAGGCTTTATTCTTCTAGTTGTATTGTGGAGCCCTACAACAGAGATTTTTGCCATTCTTATATGGTTTACATATTTGAGATTCCCCAAACACTGCTTTCTTTGGTCCCATTGTTAATGTTTGCCTAATTAAATAACAGGGTCAAGTTGAGGATGATTCTGCCCTAGGCTAGATTATTCCAGCTCTGAGAACCTGCAAAAATTTAGTGTTCTCCTGAAGTAGCACAGGATGACTATAAGATCCTCTCATTTCAATTTTGTCCTCTTGTGCCAGGGTTTTGGGGGGTTTTGTTGCTTTTTTAGTATGGTTTGGGGTTTGGGGGCGGGGGTGGGGTCAGTTGTACCTAGTTATACAAGTTCCTGGTATCATCGTTAAGAAATAAACACGTATATAGTGGTAGAATCTTACCCATTCAGAGAAGCATCAGACTGAAGGCATTGGAGGCAATTAGGTGTATATAGCAATTCATGTTTTCAAAGTGTATTATAAACTCCATTTCAAACCAGGTGGATTGTCTCTCTGGACGAGGCAATCTCCACAGCTTGCTGAGATCTTGGCTTCTTTTTTTGACATTGCCAATGTAGGCCAATAAATGTAAAACTTGTCTTGATTTTGAGATGCGCCCTCTGTCCTAAAGATACACTGATGGCTGTCGTTTTCTGTTCAGGACAGCACTATCCAGCAATAAACGCATCTAGTACTACACCAGATTAAAGGATGTGAAGCCTTGGAAATGCAACAAGGGGTTAAATTATTAAGTGGCCCAGGTGCACTCCATTAATAAAAGAAGAAAACCACTATTTCAAGTGTTGGGAAAAGTTTCTTTAGTGGTTGTAAAATAGGTTCCATTGCTCAAGAGAGTTAATACAATAAAAGGGGCTGGTCCCATTATATCATTAAGAGAATCCACTTCCTATTTACAAGTTAGGATTAATTTTTACTGAGGCTTAAATGCAATAAACCCCTGTTGTGTGGCAGAGACTGTGACATTCTGCTACAGGTTAATTTCTTTCCTTGCAAATTAGAAAATAGTGTGACTTACAAAACAGGGGGAGAGAAAGGGGAAATAAGCCAGCAGCTGTGCTTAGACTTTTTTGCCTTTTGGCTTCTTCTTTCATTTTCTAGTCTGCTGCACTTCTTCTTTCAGTGATTTGGATGCTGGATGCCAATTTAAATTTCCAGTGCATTTAGCGTCCTACAACACCAGGGGATTGAAAAGAGAATTAAGAATGTACACGGCATAAAAAAAAGATGATGTATTTTTCTCCACAGTCCTTTTTATCTTTTTACCTCTCTGTGATCGCAGTGATAACAGAATCCAGTAAACTACAGCTGCAAAAAGCCAGTAGCATGTTTATTTGCAAAGGTGTGTTTATAACGGGAACTAGACGGGACTCGCTCGTCGCTCACAATCTGTAGAGGGCTCTTTCACAGATCAACAGACTATAAGATTGCTTTCCTGGATATGAGCCACTGATGGACCCATACAGGCTAGTAAGAGTCATGTAAGAGTCTTTTATCCTGTCTCAGCGGGAACATCTTCCCCATGGGCTTCACGAGAGAGTGTTTTCCTAGCAGCGGATTTAACGGGGGGAGAGAGGGGATGGAAAGAAGATTAATGTTTCTGCCAGTTCCCCACAAGTTCACAGAAAATATTGGCTAGAGCAGGAGTGGCCCAACTCTGTTGTGCTCCAGCCTTTTCTGTGTACTCAGAGTGGCATGTTTTTAATCAAATGTGAAATATAGCTTTAGCAGGTCGAATGGATTAGCCTTCCTTGTAAGTAACTCTGTCTGCTTTAGTCAAGAGTGCAACTTTTTCTTTTTTTTTTTTAATGTTTCACACTTAAGGTTGTCGTCTTTAACTTCATCAGTTTAATGGGTTTGGGGAGTTTTGATTGTTAAAAGTGGGAACTATTTAATAACCATATCCAATTGAGCTTCGAAATACGCGCAGCGAAGACGGCAAGGTAAGGAACGTCTCAGCTGGTCTATCATAAAAGCTTGGAAATGCTTGAAACAAACAGGGAGTGATGTGTTCCTTTTCTTAATACCATATCAAGATTACAGTGCTTGTAAATATTTAAGTTTTCCTTGCGTTGGGCTTTCAAATCTGCCTACGTTTAGAAAGTTAATATCCTCTTATTCAAAAGCTGGAAGATCTGTTCATGACAATGTACATAACTGATTTCCTTCCTCTAATGCTGGTTGTTATTTATCAGCATCTCATCAGTCTCCTGTTCTCATACAGCACTGAAGTTATCAGAGAACTGGGGGGATTTTCAGCTACCTTATTTCTGGGCCTCTGAATCAGCTGAGCCTCTAATAAAGTTAGGCTGTTTGTATCAAACCATCCCTTATCAGTAATGTACTTTGAAAGCTGTTCTATCTGGTTAAATCCAAGTGAAATAATAGACCTCGTACCTGTCACATCCTCAGGCTGCTGTAAAGTGTTGTTGCTCCACTAAAATAAATAGTTCAGGTGATTTCCGTGTGCCAAGAAGTTGATGTAAGTATTAGAAATAATTTTAAAAATAGTTTGATTTTCAGAGTAACTGAAGGTTTTTTTGATATATTAATCACTGCCATATTTCAGTGCCAGATATGGTGTGAATCTCACCACACGGTCTTTGAAAATTTTAATTTTTCTCTTTAGTACTATTTGTAATTACCTTTTACATTTCTGACCTGTGTTTTAATGTGTTGTTTAGACAAGTTTCCAGGGGGTTGTTCACTTCACTAAGTATGGTTATAAAAAAGTAAGGTTTTAAAAAAACGAAACAAAACCAAACCTCAAAACTTTTAAAGCTGTCTTTATAGGAATCCATGGGATTAGAAAGCTAAGGAGAGACAGCAAAATAAAAATATAACCAAAGATTCATGGGCTGAACCAGGTCTGTGCAGTACTCTTAAAGCAAGTTTAATTCTGTTCACACTGAAGTAGGTAGGAAATTTTAACATTCTGTTTAGTGGAAACCAACACTGACTTCTCTGAAGATCCTATCTTAGATGACTACCGTCTCACCATTGCTGTCATGTTGAAATTCCTCCTTCTATGCTGCAACAGTCAGCAACATAAGTGCAGACAGCAAAAACTCCAGCAGTCAAGATATTCTGAAAATTTCAGGCAACAGAGAACAGGATAACATGATAGCTTGACCATATACCATTGGATTAAAAATGTAAGACATAGTCCTTCGATTTCTATGAGGATTGTCTTCCAGTTGTTGCCGTGGGACAAAATCCATTACTTACTATAACAGACTTATATATTTTCTTTTGGAAAAAAAAAATTTAATTAGTGTAACCCAGTAGTATTGCAAAAGATGTTGGAACCAGATCCTCTGGTTTGTATTCCCAACACCTTGCACATTCCATTCTCATATCCTTCCTATTCCTCTGCCTGTCTGTCCATTAAGTAGGAATAAAGGGTGCCTGGTGTCTTCAGTACTTTTTTTTTTCCTTTTTTTTAATTTGAATGTTGGTTCAAGGCCATGTTTCGGTAAAGCATGTCAGCATTTGTTTAAGTCTCTCTGACTTTAGAGATGAGCGCAGTGTTTTGAGAAACCGAGGCCTCTGAAGTTATGCGAAAACAGTACTTCCTCAGTATAAATAGTATCTCTTGTTTTATCTGATTAGTGACGGGCTATGCTTTTTTTGCTTTTTAAAGCAAGTGCCTTCATTTATCACCATCCAGGGACCTATTTGGATAGTCAGTGGACAGAAAACAAGGCATGAATATGTTGGAAAAATCATTTGGCTCATGTAGTCCTTTCTAAATATAACTCCCCGATCAAAGCGCAGAGTGTCTTTTGTAAGTCCTATCCAAAACAGATATTAGATGAAGAATATACTGAAGCCTTCAGATTTTTGACGGTGCCTTTTCAAAGGCATGCCATCCTGAATGTAGCATCATGTGATGTTGTTTGAACTGAGCAAACATTTTGCCTTCAATTTCTCTTGCATTTGTGCCACTCTACAGAGATAATTGTATATACAGCTTAAAAAAAAAACAACCAAAAACAAACAAAAAAGCATCTTCAATTAAAACGCTGGGGATTTTTGAAGGCTGCTGGAGAAAAGCAGTTGCAGTGTTATGTCTTAGAAGTAATTTTTTTATTTATAGCAACTTCTGGACATAAATAAACATAAATCGTTTCAGGGTTTTGTAGTTTGTTCATAAACATAAGGGTCCTTGCAGCTGAAATGGTATCCTTCTGAAATGACAGTTAATAAAAGCTATTTTTTATTTAGCTACTAACCAGTTTATATTGTAAGTGTCTTTCAGGTGACTTAGTGTCTTGGGGAGAGATGCGGGTGTAGGCATAAGAAGAATATGACTAAACCCTGGTAAATCTTTACCAATTATTAGTTGAGCATTGAAATTTCATTGGATTGCTTTTCCAGTGCTGTGGTTTTCTAAAACAAAGTTGTTCGCTGTTCTGGGGGTGCAATCACAGGAGAGAGGGATGGGCAGAGGCATGAGGCTTTCCTACTAGTGCACATGGTAACGGGGGGGCCAGGGAGAGAAAGCTGTTGTTCCTGTAAAACTGCCACAAACAGCGCTAATTAATACACTGATTTTACAAGTGATGTAGGGGACTTACATAGAATCAATTATTAAAATCTCTTTCTTCAAAACACTGTTTCTATGGTGCTTTGCATGATTATAATATGAACCTGCTCTACAAAGAAGTCGCAGATCTAAGACTGGATTCCGACAACAGTCATGTAATTTATCAACAGGATGAAGATGAATGTATGCACACATCTGGTAAAATTAGGGAGCCTGGTTCTGAGAGATGCTGTCAGGATCAAAGCCTGGGGAGTAAAACACAGTGAGAGAAGTCAACATGCATCAGGGGAAAGTAAGACTTTACTGAGTCAGTCACAATACGTGGGACTGCTCCCTCGTTTTCTAGTTTTTAAAGTATTAAGTTTTTTGATAGTTCTATGAACTTTATTGTGTCATTTTCATCAGAATGCAGAGAGGGATGTAGTGAACAAATCCAGCTGTGATTATGCTGGAATTGCACTCTCTTGGTGCTGGACTTACTCCTAAACTACCTGCAATAATCTGCAGTTGCTATTCTGTAGTGAGCTGGGCTTTTTTTGCAGCTATCTAATTGGGGTTCATGCTTCAGGGACCTATTTTTAGAATTATAGCGAAAATCAGACCTTGCAGTGGAGAAAGGTTTGTAACAGACCAAAGGCCACATTGTTATTTCTAATGCTGGTTTTATTCTTAGCCCTGCATAGTGATGCTCCTCATGTCTGGAGCACAGATAAAAATGAGATATTGATGACTTTCAGACTCCAAAACCCTTTCGCTTGTCTAGAATGCAATTATATAAGTGGCAGTAAGCGATGCCTGAATGAGATTAATACAGGCTGCCTTGCTCCTCGTTGCTACAGGTAGGAATGAGAAGATCTAGGGAATGACTATTGAAAGTATTAAGCAATTAAGGTGGGTAGTAAAAAGGGGAGACTGACTGGGTTTTTTTTCTTTAACTTCATGAAAATCTGAAGTAACGAGTAGCTGCATTATATAAACCATCAGGTGTGATGATGCATTACATATATTGTTCTTATTTCGTTTAAGAATAACTTCAAAAGATCTAATGCTCCTTCTCAATCTCATTTTAAGCAATTGGAGAATATTTAATGATACAAATCTCTCTTTAGAGGCTAAATATTTATATCCATCTAAATGAGTAAAATTAAAATGGGAGTTTGTGCAATTTGAAAGCAATTTAGTCTACCAAATAACAATAGTGTACAAAAGAGGCTCAGCCTCCACTGATAGGGTCATGTCTTTGTACTGGTTAAGTTTTGGGGCAGAATCTGTTCTCAGTTTTACACCTCTATAAACTGACAGTGATTTCATTAGAGCCATTATACTTAATCTGTGTAATTCAAGTAAGAATTGAGACCCTGGAGGTTGAAAAGCACAATGTCAAATTGCAATAACTATGAAGTCAATCACTGTATAATTTCCCTTAGGTTTCATGGATAGTGAAGTCTCTGGAGACCTGGATAAACTTTGAATAATTGGGGGAACATAAATTCAGGGGTTTGTGTTGAGGAACTGAGCTTTCGGGGAGGGAGATGTTTGTTCAGTTTGTTTTTTTTTTTCCAGAGAAGGTGAAAAGATTGCATTGATCACATTGCCGTAATTGATGTGTGGTAGCCCATTTACTACAAAATAAAACACATCAGAAGAAAAAATACTTGCCCCTTTCTTGAAAGTATAATATTAAAATCTATTGAACTTAAATAAGTCCATTGAGTTTCATTGCAGAAGAATCACTTGTTTGAAAAGTTACCTAAACTGACACTAACTGTGTGCTGGGAAATGAAGCAACAGAACCAAATTCTGATCTCATTTATACTGATATAATTAAGGAAGATTGTAGGCCCTTTGGTCTTTGAGGTGATCCTTGCGCATGAATAGGGCCAATGGGGGCTACAATAATAAAACTAATCTATCCAAGAAAATCACTGACACTGGTGTAAAGGTGCTTTGTGGTAAGAGTAAACCTGATCAACACGTAAAGCGTCCAGAAGACATTTTTCTCAGGAGGTTGTTCACATAATGCACACAGGAGTGTGGGAATGAGAAGGGTGATTATCTTTTACATTAGCATCTTTTTATGTCTCTCTGGAATATAAAGCAGCTGTAGGAAAGAATTTACACCTATCTTCAGTTCCCTGTGTACCATGTCTGCAACGTAGAGGGGATATGCGTGTGAGTGGGAACAAGGCCCATATATAATATATCTCAGCGCTGAAAAGGGTTTTCTGCTTTGCAATGATCTTAGGAAAGCTTGAGCTCAGGAGTTTGCCCATGCAACCCCCAAATTTTGCTGGTGCCCTTCCTAGGAGTGAGTTTATTCAAGGCAACGTGAAATAAAATCTGGTAACCTCGTCCCTACTGCAGATGGAGGAGGGAAGGTGGCCTCCCTTTCTTCTTGCAAGCTATTCAGCTCTGCAAAGAGAAATCTGGGGTGTTGAGCTACCAGCTGCTCCTGCCGCAGGTGCATCTGAGGATGCTGCGGGGGAAGGATTCAGATCGGGGCCAGGCAACGTGGATCAGGCAAAATATCCGCTGTGAACACATGTGTGCGCCGTGTAGGGCAGCTGGTGTCACTGGTCCCTTTTTACTTTTCTGCCTGTTGGGGCTCTATGGAAAATCCCATCTATTATGTTACAAAAAAATAGATCAGTATAGTCTGCAGCTCTTATATCCAGAGCAGCATTCTGATAGCCATTTCATCCCTAACTTATCTAGTGTGGATAAAGCTGTTGTTTCTCCTTTACTAAAAAATAAAAAGTAAGAAAAAAATATTTTATTTTTTTTTAAGTGTGGCAACTGTGCAGCACATGGTTCCTGTGCAACTCTTTTGAAACGCCCAATATTTCAGAAGTATCCACTAATTAGGGCTGCCCAATTGGGCCTGATTTTTCTGATCTTCCGAGTGATTGTCGCTTTCACTGATCTTTAACAGGAGTGGACGGTCAGAGCATCTGAAAATCTGTGAGGCAGGAGGATGAATGTTGATGAACCAGAGGGAGAGTGTGGAAAGAAAATGCTTTGTTTGATATTGCTAATTGTTTTGTTTTGGCAATTAAGTATTTTTTGAAGCAAGTGATTGATTTGGTGAGAGATGAAAAGGGATTAAGTGTGACCCACTGAAACTCATTTCTAGCCCTAGCTGCTTATTACAAAATTAGTTTTTGTTTCAGAATAAAACACACAGAGATACTTGGTGGTATGGAAACTACCAATTAGCTGAATATACAGAGAAGTCCCTTTCTGTAAGATGTCATCTTCTTATGTGACAATCTTCTAAATATATTCTTTTGAGAGTTTTAATTATTTGGTGATGTTTTTAAAAGTAGCCGTGATAAGGAAAATAAATAGACTGTGATGGAAAACAACTGAAAATACTTGTTTACACTTTTATTTCTCCAAAACATATCCAGAACAAATTCTTTTGGCAATTCTAAAATAATGCTGCTGGTTTGGTCAAGGAGGGTATAACTCTCTGTCAAGAATTGTTTGATACTCTTATCAAGAAATATTGATTTTAGTGCCTTTGAGTTAAAATAATAGTAATACCATGTTGTTTGCTTCATTTTTTTCCCCAGATGAGGAGCAATTACTATGAAGTTAAGTGGTAGACACAAACTCAGGCAGGAAAGTGTTTGTGTTACTGTGATTATAAGACACACAGATGCCATATAAAATGAGCTTAAGAAGACTTTGTAGTATTTGGCGCATCTTCTTTCCAGACCTTTTCTGCAATAAATGTCTAGTTGAAATGCAATCTGATGTACCTCCAAAGATTTGGGACTTAATTTTCCACACAAAACAAAATTCAACAAAAAAATCAGATCTTACAGAGTATTTGAAGGAATGATGAGGCTTCCCAAATACTTACATCACGTTATAAAACATGCAGGCAGGGGAAAAAAAATTAAAAAAAAGAAACCAAACAAAACTAGGATCCCCAAAATTTTGGATCTGTTTTTAGGAACATGAATGGATTTCACAGAGGGTTCAGCACAGCTGGTGTAGCCCATTCCACAAGGATGATCCTTGATCATTTTTGGGTCCCCAGCCAGCCAGCCACCAGCTCCATCCCTGTGGCTTTGTGGATAATCTTGATTTGTAGCTGCAGCTCTCGATGCAGAGAGGAGCAGCAGAAGAGCACATACAGAGGAAGCAAAGAAGAAAGAATAGAGAGGAAGAGAACGGGGCTCTTAACAGTACAGCTTGATTTGATGTTTTGCCTGAATCTTCACAAGTGTAAATATTTGACTGCAGTTTTGGTGCTTTTTTTATTCCCCTTCAGGTAGAGTATTTGTTTACATAGCATAAAATTTCTTCCTTCCTCTCTTCTGTTCTTTCACTCCACAAGTGAAAAGCTGCAGCTTTTTTGGCAAAGGCTTAAAGGTAATAACACTAGTGAGCGGGAATGCTGCTTTCTCTTGAGATTATATAAATCACTCTCCTTTTACTAAAGGCTCCCATGGGAAGGGGCATTTCAGTTTTGGCCCATTTTTTTTGCAGCCTCACCCCAGTGAGAGTCCAAATGGACCTGGAAAGCTTGGTTAACAAAACCATCAGATTTTTAACATGAACATCCAAGTTGCAAATTCTTGCTCAGGTGAGACCTTCCTTACAAAGTGGAGAGCAATTTAGGAGCTAATGCTGGAAGTCTTGTGCTTGACTACTATCTACTCCATTCATCTGAATGAATACTGGGAGTATATATATCCCACAAATGTTGTCTTCTGTTACATGAGAAGAATAGTCAGCACAAGAGTCCTATTCCCAAGAACAAAACCATGGATATGTCCCTACTTCTAGGAATCACATTCATTATTTACTGTTTCATCCAGGCACCATTGCCTCCAGCACGTGGCATTACACATGCACGTGGTAGGATTGTTCAAGTTCGGGAGAGTTTACCTTCTTTTTGGAAGTTTTATGGAAAAATAAGAGAGTGACTCTACCATAGGTTTCTATTTATGTTGTTTTTTTAGAGGGCGGCAACAAACAACTAAACATATGTTCTTTCAGATGTGTAGATGTAGAGACATTTGCTTATGAAGCTTATCTGATGCTCTATGAAGATTGCTTTTAAATGCCATAAAAGCAAAAAAAAAAAAAATAGCCTTAAAAATCCATAAACAAGAACATGCATTGACATTTGGCAGGTTCGTACCCCATTTCTGGGATCTTGCACAACAGAATAGTCACAAAAGAGATTTAACACTGCAGCATCTCTGGCATTAAAAATCTCCCTCTTTCAAGTGACTTCGCTGAAGTAAAGTATATAGTTGTAAGATTTAGGAGTAGCTTAATTTAAGCATATTGAAACCTGATGATTGAGTGAAACAGCTTTTCCTAACGAGTACCTTGCTCGCAAGGTAGAGAAGATGATATGCAATTTTTTTTCTTAATGAAAATGGAATAGGAAGGAATTAGGTTTCATAGGCCTGTTTCAGAAGTGCTAATGCAAGAAGCAAATCAGTAATGAAAGTACAGATTTATTTTTTTTTTGGTCATGTAAAGGAAACTTACTGAACCTGTAATGACTGACAAGGGCCGATTTTCACATTACTAACAATTTTCTCTGTGCGTTTTATTATGCAATTATTTGACACTTAAATACCTTAATAAAATTATCAGGTTTAAAAGACCAGCATGGGAGAGCATGGAAGATGTCACGCTGTCATCTGTGCTGTTTCCCATAAAAGATTCAATCTTACTTATTTTGCTTTATGAGTTAGGAAAGAAGGTCTTTCCTGGAATAACATGCAAGCACCTTGCAATTAGTTGTTCACACTCATGTCATCTCCAGGACAGAAGGTACCAGATAGGTTAATGAATTTTCTGTTTTAAATTGATCATATTGCTTGACTTACAGGACAACAGATGGTTCAAGACTGTAGTATTCTTTTAAATCACACAAGACTGACAAAATCCACTCATCTAGATGGAGAGGGGGCAGATATATATGTTGAAGAGTGTAGTAGAGCAATTGAAGTAAATGGAAATTATTTGGGGATGGAATTTCTGTCACCCAAAAATATTTTCTTGAGCTTAAATGTAGATGTTTTGAATGCTATTAGGAATTTTTAAGCTGTATTTGGCTTTGTGTCCATAGGGTCAACTATCTACAAAACACTGTTCTCCATCTGTGGAGAAAGGAATCCTTGAAAACCAGGTTTAATGTCTCCTTGGGTTTTCATACTGAATTAATCTTTTGGAAAAGTCATTCTCCCTCAGTTCAGCCATCTCAGTCTTTGGGAATGATTTCATACCATTTGAAGAACTGAATCCAACTTCTCTAACACTGACATACTTGATACTGCATGATCTTATATAAGTGTTGCCTGGAAAGTAGTATGTAGCTAGACTGAAATATGGACAGTGTGGGTTCCCATTAGCTGAAATACCTAAAGAATTTGTTATATTTAGGATTTTGTTCACTTATGCTTAATAGAGCTCCACTTTAAGTTAGGGAAAATTGGTTTCATTTTCTCTTCCTACCATTAATAGCTATTAGAGTTGAAAATAAGGCTTTAAACATATCATTAAAGTACGCTTAAGTAACTTGCAATTGACAATTAACTCAGCATGGTAATACATTATCATAACATTTTCCTTTGATAGGTTTGTCTCTTAAAAGATACAAGGAAAGACAAAGGATGCCTTTGTAAGACTCATGTTGAAGTTATTTCTGTTTTAATCATTGACATTTTGTGTATTTTATCAGTGAAATGTGTTCCATCATATATGTTCAAAAAACATTTATGTGATGTTTGATGGTGGGCAGTTGTAACAGCCTGTGTTGAGGGGATGTCTGGGTTTTCTTGATTTGTTTCTGTGGGTACAGTGGTCAGGTGGGATGGATACAGAAGGAAATTTGCTGCACACTTCATGGATCTCAAAGTCTGGGAGATTACTTTAGTAACTGAAGGATGATACAGGCAGAATTCAGATCCAGATTCAAGCATGTTTGGCTTTCAGGTTTTATTAAAAACCTCTTCAGCAGAAGGCATGGTAAGTTCTAGGAAAAAAACCCTGATTACTAACATCTCAGCATAAGATAGCCATGTGTTTTACCTTTCTGGACAACAGTAAAGTATAGTAGTACACTTAAACTGAAAGCACTGTTTGTCCTGTCTTTTAAGACACAGAGTTGACGGTGAGCGTGCAGCTCCTCGGCACGATGACCAAGGACTGCCACCTCCCAAAGCTGAGTCGGAACATTACTATGACAATAGCAACACCGATGACATTCTCCATTCCTTGCACAGCCAATGGGCATTGACCTTATCCTGTCAAAGCATGTAAAGGCGATGTGGGCAACACTGGCTTTGTGGAAATTGGACACTTTTATCTAGGATGTTTCACTGCATTACCATATATTGAGCTGTAGAAGTGTAGCTAAAATAGCTGCTGCGTTGTAAGTTTTTTGCAGTGAAGCTAGAAAAGCAACAAAGGCAACTGTAGTCTGAGCGAATGTTTTTTCTAATGCTTTAAAAGCAAAACCACCAGTGCCAGGCATGCAAAATTCTGTCAGTTCTATGCCCCAGATCTCCTCTCCTGTTTTCTTGTTAATCCACTCTCGAACATATTGATCTGAAAATTGTACATCTTAGCGCTCTGTAGCCTGGCAGTCTGAGCAGTTTGTTTTATTTTGAACACTTTTGCCATGTTTAAGTCTGCAGAACTTAAAGAAATCAAACTGTTCGCATGCATTCTACTGAAGTCGATAGTAGCACAGCATTCAAGCATAGTATTTCCTAGCTCACTCTCCTCTCTTTCCTCCTCAATCATTTCTTGAAAATTCCTTCATAATAACCTTATCCAAACCATAAATATGAAAGTCAAATAAGCCCAAAGGAGATTTATCATCCTCTGACTCGGCACTCCTTTTATGATTAATAATGACATTGATTCCTTTAGAAATGAAACAAAAATTAATTTAAAGGTTCTGATTGGTTTTAGTATTAGGTAAACTTAACATATTGAATGAGCATAAAACAATTATCAGTCTTATTAACAAAATTAGCTACAGCAAATTTACCAGAAGGAAACTGTTGCTATTTAGCTCCCTAATTATGTCACTATTCTTTGTGACCAAATGATATAATGAAAATAATTTGATCTACTGGTGCTGCATAGAGAATTTCCTGGGAGCCGCTGCATATCATAATCTGTTTTGAACGTATGTTTTCCTACTCTTCTTCTGTTTCAGAAAGTAGAGGTCAAGGGCTTCAAAGAACTTCACAGTGAAGTGAAGTTGAACTGTGCTGGGCAGAATATGGAATAGATTCTTTACTATTATAAAATGTTAGATAACCCTTTCCTCGAGGCCAGAACCCTTTGACTTCTTCAACTGACTCGTGGTGTATGAATTTTAGGCTCTGGAAAAGCATAGGACGTCTTTTATTCTGACTGGCACTAAGGCCACGAACTAGACTTTCCGTGCTGTGCTGTTGTCTGCATATTTCCTTGCACTGTGCCTCCATCCAGGCACTTAAACATGGCAAGTTATTCTTTTCAGCCCCGAGAGCTTATAAAGCAGAGAGCAGTTGAATGCCCTCTAGCCATAGGCATTTCAGCCCAGAGGGAGAGTCACCTGGCCAACCTTGAAGGCTACCAAAGCATTGGTGATACACAGAACTTGATTTTTGGGTGCCAGCTTTCATCTATTCTGTGTGAGTATCCTATGCTCGTGGGTTAGCGGTGCAGTGGGGTAGAAGCAATGAGAGCTGACGAAGCCAATGAGGGAAATCATACATGGTGCTGGAAAACTACTTCTTGCAAAATGTCTCTACTGGCACTACGGTACTTCCATCCCAGCAAGCATTTAAACGGTAGGGTCACAGAGCATCTCCTTCCTACCAGATCTCTCTGCTCTCCCTGGGTGCATCCTGACTTTGTCAGGATACGACACTTCTTCCACTTGCCATCTGTCTTCCCTGGATTGCCACCAGTGGGCAACTTGGGTTTAGGCACATTTCCTAGTGCCATACCTGTAACAGCTGCTCTGGGGAAATGGTACCATTTGTAAGTAGGATCCTTCCTTCTCTCTCTCCCGATGTAGCTTTATGAACTGGAAATAAGGAGATGAAGACATTTTGGTACGGTAAGAAATCTGCAGCGCATGAGTGATCTGCATATTGTAACACTGCCTTAGACTGTAACAATGAACTTCAACACGATCAACTCTAATATTAAACTACACAGAAGAAGTGAATGGGAAAGCTCCTGTGGAATAGAAACCCCTTGAGTACTTCCCCGACTGTTTGCTTAATGCTTATGAAGATGCTCTGAACTACGCAACTTGTTTTCTTGCCCACACTACGACTTTACATCTTTATGGTTTGTGTCCTCTGGGAAACATTTTTATTTTTGTTTCATTATTTAAAGCAAACCTAATATTAATGATGGGACTGCTGTGCATTAAAGCACTGTGCTACCAATCCACATCAGCGCATAACTTTTGGTGAGGCTTTCAACATAATTTATGTCCAAAGGAGAGTATGCTGACACAAAATTGAGGATTTAACCATGTTTACTGCTGCTTGCAATAATTAGATCATTTCATACTGGAACTACTAAGCAAGTGTGGCAAGGTGGGCCTCTGAGTAACTATTAAATTTACAGTCTTCTCTTAACTGGTCAAACATGAAGACCTTGAAATATGTTTTGTAGCTTGTTCTTTCTATAGCATCATCAGACAACCCAGATGCTTTAAATGAGATACTTGGGTGCCATCAGATGGACCACTGCAAGAACTGGCAAGCAATTGCTTGGGTTTATAAAACTTCCTATGATATTTCTTGAAAGAGTTATGTAAGAGCTGCATGAGGCCCTGGAACAAGTTCCAAATATCAATTTGTTGACAGTTTCAACACTTCTAAACATGACTGGAACAGAAAGGGCTTTAGATGAGAAATCAAATCCACACGTGTGCTTCTGTTAACCTCTGGTTCGGCACATTTTAAATCGCTGCACACATTTCTATATGCTGTCCCTTCAGCCATGCTCTGGCATCTGGTTAAAAGCACATACCAAGTCATATGGCTCAACTGTCTAAGAAATAAATATATGGGGTGTGTGGTGTCAATATGAGGAAGATCTAGAAAAGTAAACAGGCACCTAGCTCAAATGCAGTATAGAAAGATGAATTGAGGAAAAAAAAAATCGTGTTTCATAAAATCTATTCTTTTAGGTAGAAAAAGAGGCATTTTTTCCTTACTGATGGATTACGGAAGAATTATAAGAAACATAAATTCAGACTCATGCAGCCATCCAAAGAGAATTTACATCCAGCAGCACTAAAATGTTCACATTCTTGCACAGGTAAACTGGAGAAACACTTAGTCCTTTGCTTTGAAAGGCATTTTCCATCAGTCACTCACTCCTGTGGCTCCTTCTCACCTTCCTGTTCTGCTGTCTGATGTTTGGCATCTCAGCTGAAAGGGAAGACTTTTATATTCAGAGTGGTTCCATCCATCTTTTGACAGCACTGAAGGGTTTAGGTAGCAGAATGTGACCCTTCGTTTAGTTTATATTCTGTTTTTTCTGTAATTGACTTCTGTAGCTGGAGGTGTGGAAAGGGCCAGTCCAGCAAAGCAAAAACCTGTCTTTACAGGTTGGGAAGAGTTGGGCTGGACCAAACTGCTACACGTAATCAAGTCAGGCTGTTCTGAGAGGAGAGGTGGTTGCTAACTTCTGCCTCACAGATGAGACTTTAAATTATTAGACCCTACGGATCAGAGGAGAGAAAGAGGCTCCCATACAATTGAAGCATTAAGTTTGGGTGCTCCTTGCAACGTTCCAGAGAGCTCTTTTGATTTCCTGATGGTGGCTCATTTCTTTCCTGAATCAGACAATGCCTGTTCTTGTTTTTACAGCTTTTATAGCAGCTCACCTTGTTTCCCTTTAGATATCCTGAAGTGACATGTGAGGGTGGTGGACTCTTGCTGGGGTGCCCTGTTACATGGGAATGTGTGTTGGGTTGTCCCTGAGATGACAAGAGGTGTAACCTTCCCCTAGACATTATCCTGCTGAGTTTTGGGTGCCTTTTTCTGAAAGATGAGTGTTCACTGGTATATACTACAGATTTCAGAAAAAGCATCCAAAATCAAGCAATCCATAGTATATACCAGTGAACATCCATTTCTCACTCACATCAGAGCATGGAGACTGCAAGAAAAGCCACGACTTGTTTTTTGTGGGGGCTTAATACAAGCTCCCCCATTTGCGTCCTTTTCTAGGAAAACAGAAACTGTTCTTCCCCAAATCCAGATTTAGTTGGGCTACGTCTTTTTTCAGTGGGTCAGAGCTAACCGTGCTTCAATCTTAACACAAATTCCTGTTTGCAAATCCAGTTTTCCAGTCCCTGATGCAAAGTGATTAAGAAAAATACAGTTCCCGCATATGTTACTCCTGCACTTCGTTTCCTCAGTCATATCTACGAGTGAAATGCATTCAAATGCCAAAAACACGTAGCATTTCTGAAGCTGATTGTTATTAATATTGTTCTGTTTGGGGTTTTTTAGCTGTAAACCTTTTTGAAGTGCCTAGCAAACAGTGAGAGGAGCAGCTTTGGAGGGGGGGGACAACTTTGAAATCCACAGAGCAGAAGCTTTAATCTCCAGTTGTGACTGACATCAAACAAAAGTGCAAAAACTCCCTTTGTTCTTGAGCACAAAGGGTGTGTTTGTTGTTTGTTCAGGGTAAGTGAAAGGCCCCCATGAAGTCCCACTGAAGATGTTTAATGAATCTGGCAGCCTCCAAGCTGTCTCTTCTAGAGAGTAATCCTAACGACAGACCCATCACACATAATTTAACAGAGTGTGACATGACAATCTCTGCTCAGGAGAGACTTTGGAGGGGGAACACTTTTATTACTCAAGAGCACAGACCCCTTAGGGTCGGTGGTGTGGAGCAGAGCTCTTGGTGGTGGTGGTCACGCTTTTGTCTCTGAATTGAGGAGATTTGCGTGCTCAAGTGTTGGTTATTAAGCTTCCTAAACACTGACTTTGAACTCACTCTTAAAACCAAGTGAATTGTACTATCTTTAGGGCAGGGGGACTGGGATTTTGACAGCCTCAGCTTGTAGTAGAAGTCAAAGTCAAGAATATCTAAGAAAGGAGGTCTGCTACCAAAATCAGGCCAAACAGGGACATGGGTATTAGGGAAGGGAGGGAGAAATAGCATCAAGAGTGGAACAATAATGGAAAAGACTATAAAAAAACAAACAACGGAACATTTCCTGGGCATCAGGTCAGTTAAGGCTTACCATATATATATGTCATCTTTTTATCAGTTCATGCTACTTCATCAGTCTTTGGATGACTGGAATAGGAACGACAACGGCCTGTGTCTTCAGCCTCCCTTGTCCTTTCTGTGGTCTAATGTTTATAGCCTTTGGTATTGTGGCAGTTGGGCTGTTTGCTGCCAGGTCTCATGTTTTATTGTCAGGGTGAGGATGTTTTGTGTGGCTGGGAGCATGTGGAGTAGCTGGTGTGTGCCTTTATGGTCTAGGCATCTATTGTCCATGAATGGGGCAGAAAGGACTTAAATCCTCTCTAGACTTGAGTGCTCAGGTGGGAGTAATACCTGAGTGCATTGCTCTTCTCTCAGCAAAATCTGGTTTTAGCTCTGCCTCATGCTGAATATGTAAATTTGGGCAATTCACTTAAGTTTTCTGTGTCGCCACTTCTTCTATAAAATGGGCATAATCTTGTTTACCTACTTTGGGATAAACTATGGAGTTGAGTGTGACTACTTAGTACAGCAGAGCCTGTGAAGAAGAAACCACTGTTCTCTTGGAGAACACCACGTTTGAGGTTCTTTTTCTCCCTAGCTTCCTCATGACATAAATCAAATTTTATGCCCGCTGCTAGATATAAATGCAAAATGCATTTGTACTGCAAATGTCAGCCACTCCAGGGACTGCTGAAGAGCTAAGCACTACCTGCTGTTGCATTTGATCCCCATGCCAATTGCCAGCCAGAGCCCCAGCAACCCATCATATATCAGGTCTGATGACTGGGATTCAGACTCGGTGCCAAAAACCAACCCAGATATCCTGGAACACAATACACAGCCCCTTTCTAAGAGCTTATCTGCCCAGTATCACTGTTTGAAATAATTCCTTGTTCTCTCTTGAATTGCAAGAATATTGTAGGATCTATCTAAAATAGCAGTCCCTGTTTCCCTCCCTTCTTCCCCCACCCCTTATCAAATCAGACATCCAAAATCAAGTGCCTGTGTACTCTGCTGACAAGCACAAGGGGATTAGGGAGTGACGGGTTTAACAAAACTGGCTCAAGGTTTTGTAAAATGCATCTTGGAGCTTGAGCTCTGAACGAGCCATAAAATTCCTCCCACGAGGTAGAAGTAAGGTTTCTGCAAGACTGGATCAGAACTTAATAATGCTTTTTTAGGTTATTTTTTCTTGCTTTCTAAAAGGTGCTACAAAACCATATGATTTTTGAAGATGCTGCAAGACTAACAATGACTTAATGTAACCATTGTGTAAAAAATCACAAATGTGTTTTACCATCAGCAAAAAGAACTGATTTCTGGGCTGCATGCAAACCATTTGGGGCAATTAGCATGTAATTTAATTTGCATTAATCAGCACAAGGTCAGCAAGAAATTAACTTTGGGTGTAGATTTTACATATAACAGCGTATAAGAAGAAGGGAGGAACTGTTTTTACAGGGTGTTAATTTGGAGTTAAGTGCATTCAGCAAGTTCTTCAGGGTTTGGCCTTGCAGAAGAAAGATGAATGATGTGGATTTGGGAGCACTGAAAGCACAAAATGATGTGGTAATTTACCAAGCATTTAATGTTGCAATATGTAAACCCTTTAACAGACTTCTTGGCACTTGTAAAGATCAGAGCGCAGGTTTTGCTGGAGCCTCGAACGCACTGCTAGCACTGAAGGGCTGTGTCTGGATGAACATGGATGGGGTCCCACACGGCTGTGTGCGCTGACCACGCATTGTGCCAAATGATTCAAGAACACAGACAGATATCCCAAAAGCACAGATCTCTCTGCAGCTCCACAGTATTACCTTACTGAGCTCTGAAGTGGGAGGAATTTAGGCAAATGACTCATTTCCTTATGCACCCCTTTGGCCCTCCAGCCTTTCCCTCTGCTGCCATTTCATTTCACAAAGTCTCCTGGGGCTCCGTGAGCCTTTGGTGCTAGCAACATGGTACGTGTTGTGAGAAATCCACTGCCGGAGACACAGAAATCGTTTTTGACAAGTGGTATCTAAGCATCTGGTTATGGGAAATGAGATGCTGAGGAGTCTGGTGGTGTTTGGCCATGGTAAGGGGGTAGATAAATGTATATGGCTGTTCTTATGCATTTTTCTTTGAATGAAGAGTATTTTTCAGTTCCGTGGCATGGAAGGTGTCTGAAAGTGAGTCTCTTTTGTTACCTGTTGGGTTTTTTTTTTTGCAGAGGATAATCTCAAGGCACCTTGGAGCTGCCATGTGTACATCTGTAGTCCACACACTTCTTTGTTATACCAGAGTTAGAAAGAACTGGGGGCAGCATTGCATAGCCCATTTCAAGAGAGGATCCCATTGCCAGGTCTACACCCATTGCCCAAATATTCTTCTGGAAACAGGATTTATGGACAATGCAGACATGGAGACGTCACATCCAGTTATTTATGCTTAACCGAGATGCTGAGGTTGACCCTAGTTCACCTATGCTTCTTGCCTAGTCAAAGGGAGATCCATGGTAGGTTGAACGGGAATTGAATTGGAAGCCAAAGCTGATTATGCTTTTGGGCTTCTCTGTTAGGTGCCCAAAGTTAAGTGGCATTAATCAGGCCAAAGCATGTCTGAAGGAACTGGTTATACAAAGAGTTTGGTCAGGCAAAGTGCAGTCACATTGGGACTCAGAATTAGGATCCAGTTTGTTCACAAACTGGGTTCATATCCTTATCAGATAGCTTAGTCTCACTCGAGCCTTCCTCCCCTGTGGCTTAGGATATGCTTACATCATCCACTAAAACATTCAAGCTAGTGGGAACGGTCTACCTGCCATGGCAAAAAGCTATTGGGAAGTGGACTTACCCTGCTTCTTATGCTGCTTCCATTGCTTCAGTAAGATTTTGCTTTCTTGACACTCTGCCTTGCCAAGATATCCTTAAGCAATATTCTCCCTACTTAGCTCACTATTAAAAAAAAAAAGTATATTTAATTTTTAAGTCACATGATAGGTTAATAAGAGCAAATTTGAACTTGGAATCATAGAATCATTTAGGTTGGAAAAGACCTGCAAGATCATCGAGTCCAACCATTAACCTAACACTAACAAGTCCACCACTAAACGATGTCTGTAAGCACTACCTCTACATGTCTTTTAAATACCTCCAGGGATGGTGACTCCACCACTTCCCTGGACAGCCTCTTCCAATGCTTGACAACCCTGTCAGTGAAGAAATTGTTCCTAATGTCCAATCTAAACCTCCCCTGCTGCAACTTCAGGCCGTTTCCTCTCATCCTATCACTAGTTACTTGATAGAAGAGACCAGCACCCACCTCACCACAACCTCCTTTCAGGTAGTTGTAGAGAGCAATAAGGTCTCCCCTCATTCTCCTCTTCTCCAGACTAAACAAGCCCTGTTCCTTCAGCCGCTCCTCATAAGACTTGTGCTCCAGGCCCCTCACCAACTTGGTTGCCCTTCTCTGGACACGCTCCAGCACCTCAAGGTCTTTCTTGTTGTGAGGGGCCCAAAACTGAACACAGCACTCGAGGTGCGGCCTCACCAGTGCCCAGTACAGGGGAGCAACCACCTCCCTGGTCCTGCTGGCCACACTACTTCTGATACAGGCCAGGATGTCGTTGGTCTTCTTGGCCAGCTGGGCACACTGCTGGCTCATACACAGCCGGCTGTCAACCAATACTCCCAGGTCCTTTTCCATTGGGCAGCTTTCCAGCCACTCTTCCCCAAACCTGTAGCGTTACATGGGGTTGTTGTGACCCAAGTGCAGGATCCGGCACTTGGCCTCGTTGAACTTCATACAGTCAGCCTCAGCCCATCGATCCAGCCTGTCCAGATCCCTCTGTAGAGCCTTCCTGCCCTAGAGCAGATTAACCCTCCCGCCCAACTTGGTGTCATCTGCAAACTTACTGAGGGTGCACTCGGTCCCCTCATCCAGATCGCTGATAAAGATACCTTTCTCTTCAAAAACTTGTGGTCTGACATTTTAAGGAATCCCTTTAGCCTAGCACCTCGGTTTGGCCAGATTTTTCATCAAGGGTCTTCAAATGAGTCCATCTTCTGGGTGTTTTCACAAGGTATGATTTATTTCTTCCTCCCCACAAATCAACATCCTAACTCTGAACCAGAGGCCCTGCAAAACTCTGTGAATTTGGGCACTAGAATCACCAAAAATCCCCAGTAATTTTTTAACATCTTGCACAAAATTGTCAAGTGTCAGATGACATGAGAAAGGTCAAAGAAAAATGTATTGTGTAGTAAATCTAACTGAAGATTTATACCCCAGCTATTTCTTTTTAATCAATGCTAATAGATTTTTAAAGACCAAAAAAAAAAGGAAGAGAGAGAGGAAGAGCATCCTTTAGATAAAAAATGTTAGGTAGGGAGTTTAAAGTATTAAAAAAGTGATGTGATTTTTTTTTTTCCCTATCACACAATAGAATTAATTAGGAAGGGTAAAAGCTGCTGAAACAAGTGTTGGTGCTAATTAATTTATAAAATCATAAAAATTATTTTGTAGTTATTAGTTTTATTTTTATGACAACCGTATATAAATTGATCCACTTCCTTCCCTTCACAGCATACGTAAAAGGAAATATATATTCTGTAAATACTCCTTCCTTCAAAGTCTGGCTATTATCAGATAATGAATCAAGAGTTCTCAACCAGTATTTGCAACCAAAGATCACTTCCTCTAATTTGAATTATACAACTTTCAGTTTGTTTCCTTTCCACATAGGACAATGCCATATTACCTACTTTTCAGGTAATTCGATGGATGATGAGTTATTCCAATAAGCCTATATTTCATGTTGGATAGTGTAGGAGTAAAGTCCACTTACACATCACATTCATTGCTAAAGATTCTCTTGGTAGATGCGTCCACTCATCTGGATCCCAGATACTAGAAATTAAACTCCTTCCACAGTTTCACTTGTACATGAGTTTCTGTTGAACATCACTCTCTCTGGTGGTATCTTGTTTTTAAACATCCACATTCATCCCTAGTGTTGGATACACTTCATGGATGTGTGAAATGAACCTTCTGCATAGAGCGCCATAAGATCATTTTAAAATAGGCTCGATAGAACTGTTAGATGTGGTTCTATTTCTAATTTTAACTTAGGAGGATGTGTAGCCATTAAATTCTCGCCTGTAATTATTAACATTTTTCATGTTCATTCATGTGTGTTAATAT
The DNA here is from genome assembly GCF_000737465.1 of Haliaeetus leucocephalus. Taxonomy (NCBI): domain Eukaryota; kingdom Metazoa; phylum Chordata; class Aves; order Accipitriformes; family Accipitridae; genus Haliaeetus; species Haliaeetus leucocephalus. Next base: position 14,500,539 of record NW_010973187.1, on the reverse strand, counting down.
ACACACTTTATACATTTGTATATATTGTGCAAGTTCACTTTCTTCAGATTGTGGCTCACAGGAACACAAGGTCTTTGGTATTCCACACGGCACATCTAAAAGTGATGATCTTGGCATTACTACAAGTGTAAAATAAAGATATTCCTGTTTAGACAGAGCAGATTCTACTTATACCTTAAATTGACTTTAAATTAAAGCAGAAAATAAATGCTTCTATAACCAGCTGTGTTTGTTCTCTCTCTCCCTTCTTTTCTCTCTCTTTCTCTCAGATCTAGTGCTCTGTTGCCTCGTCTGTTTCTCTTTGCTCTTTTGATCAGCTTTCTCCTCCTTCCCTTTAGTTACAGGCCAGATGTTCTTATGACATGTAGATCTTTCCAAAGAAATTATTTGCTTTGTAGAGTAGCCACGTCTGTAATCACAACCTGGCCAGTTGTGAGTTGTTTCGAGTGATGTATTGCCTTTAAAAAACACACTGATCTGTGTTTATGTGTTAGAATTTGTGATTTGCACAAGCTGCAATTTTTGCCCCTTCCCTGTCGAGGTGGGGGAAGCACCAGAGCACATCGTTTAAGTAAACAGGAGGGTGTTGTTCCTTCTGGTGCCTCTGTCTTCCAGATGCTGAGATGCAGAGTCAGCGCTGCCGAATGCTAGAGGGAGGCAGCGCACACCTCTTCTAACAGGGAGAAGCAGTGGATACCAGTCATGCTGTATATTTTGGAGATGAAACTTTTTATTCCCCTACTGCCCAAATATTAATCTTCAGCACTTAAGCAACATTTTGTACTTCTGTGTTTTCTGTCTGCACTATTTAATTTTCATGATGCTCCTCGGATGCTCCCAGGTGAAAAAGTAAGGCTAGCAAAGACCTTTTGCATCATCCAGACTGACCCATAGGTCTGTAAGTAATTACTACCCCCATGACTCAGCTAGGAAAGCTAGGTATATAATCTAAAAGATCTACCAAAACAGACAAAAGGAGGTGTTGCCAAATGTTAGACTGTTTTTGTTGCCCACTTAAACCAAAAAACTATGATTTGCTGCATCTCTGCTGCAGGAGCTTGAAAATAATTTTCCTTTTCCTGCACACAAAGATGACACCCGCAGGTATGGTGGGTATGATTAACGCACACAACACATACAGAGTTAGTATCTGTCCTGAGGACGGCATGGTCTGCACACATGCCACTGCCTCTACAGCTGATCGATATGGTTTTACCATGAAATTGTATTAAGATACTTACTGGTGAGGAACTGTGTCACTGTGTCTGGTGTTTTCATAGCCTGTACAGAAACTTCTCCACCTGCATGTACATGCATAATACAAATAATAAATGCAGGACAGTCTAATACCACATGGTTACTGCTCTCCTGATAAAAGTAGTATCTTAGACGTCAGGTTGTTGGAGTTCGGGACCAAATTTGATCTCCCACCTACAGCTGTCTTAAAGGCTGTCTAAACAAAAAATAAATCAACAGAGGAAACAGAGGCAAATATGCAATAATTTGTTCTAGATAAAAATTAACAAAAACCTCAATAAGAGCAGAGGTAAAGCCTAATGAGATACAGCTTTCTGAGTTATAGCCCATTTCTTGCTATTCACATTCACCAGTGAAGTGGTCCAAAATACTCTAGTTCTAGCAACACCTTGTCTCCTGTTCCACAATTTCTAATAACATAAGAGCTGCAGGCAATGAGTTGGGAGCACTTTTTCTAGGAGATTTTAGGAGGAGATACCTAAATGAACTCTCTGCTTTCTCAAAGCATGCTGGAAAGGCTTCACATGCTCCATTTCTGAAGTAGAGGCCAATTGCCTTTCTACTTCAAACTTTGCATAGGTGTAATATATAGGTCCACGTCAGACCTGGTAGTCTTGCCTAGCTACAAGGTGATTGCTGTAGACGTCCTGCAGGCAGGTGACAGCTACATCTGGAAGTGCCAGACGTGCTCAAGGTGTCTGAGCTGCACTCGCACAGTGGTCGCAGCATGCCCAGAGCGCTGGCAGTGGTGTGGAACACAGGGACATGCGCTGGCGATGCTGGAACAGAAACATGGGATTTCTCACCGAAGCTTTAGGCACATAGGTGGGATTCAACTTACCTAATATATGTATCTAAAAGTTATGGACCTAATCCCTTTGTAGTCAATGGAGAGAGATGGTAATGCTCTTTAGTATAACTAATCTCTCCTCCGTGACAATAGAGAAACCCTAGATGACTAGCTTAGACTAATTGCTCAACTTCAAAGGTGGGATTTAGCAGTCTAAAACAGTAAAATGCTATCAGATTAAAGAGTAGCTTTTCACACCTATACAAAACAAATGTGATTTGAGCCTAAATAACTGCACAGAACAGCAGACAATCGAGACTGCAAGTCTCTCTTGTGAGGAGAAGATGCATTTTAAATGTTTGTGTGACTCACGATAATACACTGTTTTATACAGCTTTAGTGTTCTGCATTATTGCCACACTGCTCTGCAGTTTATTGGGTTTTTCCATTTTAAAGATGGAGATGTGAGCAAGAGGTTAATTGGCTTGCATAAGATCTGACACGGGGATGCGTGGTAAAATGGGAAAATAAATCAAGGCTTTCTACTCCTCTCATGATTGCACTCATGATTTTTGGGCTGTTGTCCTGGACACTTGTCCACCATTTCTCTGTTGTGAAATTGTACTTCATTGCTTAGCTGGTAGTATTGCTTGTTTAGTGTAGCAAAATGCCATTGCATTTTGGGCTTCTGAATATTTTTAAAATACCGTAAGCAAATGGAATGGTCAAAGAACAACCTGAAGTAGAAGTAGAGAGCAGAAGGCATATTTTTAATTGATATGAATTACTCATTGTTACTGGTTTGCCACAGAATTTTTGATCGTTTTGCCTCTGTAAACGATTGGTACTGCCGTGGCCTTTCAAGGGTTTGCAACATCACATAATTAGTTTAGCAAACTTGTAGGCCAGACATAGAAAGCTTGGGTTTACATTAAATACAGGGCAACAAAACTATTAAATTTCTACTGTATGTAATTTGTGCAGAACATTCTGCAATATATATGTATTGGTTATGAATCTACAATCTATTTCATGTTAAATGTTGAATTTAAACTCCACAGCTGGACTTTCATCTTGAAAGAAGCCAGATAGCCCTGTGCATCTGGTTTAATCTTCCCTTTAGCCATATTATTTTAAAGGCACTCCTGCTTAGGATATCTTACAATTGAAAAATAATACTCATATTCCCTCTCATCCTCAGCAGCTGTGATCCCTCTGCAGATGTTGTTCTGTCAGATGTTTCATTATGTGTGATAGAAAGCGTAGGTTCTTTTTGTCTGTCTGTGTTACCGCTTTGTGGATTTTATTTTCTTTTTCTTTATTTATTCCTTTGGCCATAGATGAGTCCCTCCATAATACTTCACTTTATTTCCTATTGCTGCTGCTTCGCCTTCTTTCTAAGTACAGAAACGATCAAGAACTTGCAACTGTGTGGAGCCGCCCAACAGAAGCCCATTGATTCCCCACCAAAGGGCTCTGTGTGAGCCATTCTACTCCAGCCTGAAAAGAAAGCTTTGTTCCCTCAGCTGGTAGTGTCTTAAGATGCTGATCCTTGCCATATTTTTGGAAAACTGTAGCAGTTTATCAGACTGTTTGACACTTCCCGTTCAGCTGTATATTCTGTAGCGTACTCTGGTATTTGCTTCTTCTCATACATCAGTCTCACGAGGACGAGACTGGTCTGGAGCAGCCCAGGCATCACGGTGAGTTATGCTGGGCACAAGTCATTTGGAGGTGAACAGTGAAAGAGGAGGAATCTGGAGTGCTGGTGGCCATGCCTGAAATGGTAGTAATGGATTTAGTATTTGGGGCAGGAGGTATGGGATTTGTCATGTTGGTTGAATATTTTCCTGGCCGCCTTCCATGACTGTTCAGATATTTTTAGCATGAAGTACAAGCTATGTTGTCTCAGTTGACCTTGGAGCATGACATTTTAACATGGAATTGGTTTGAATTGCTAATCATTAAAATGATTTATTATTTTTTATTACAAGAGCAACTAGAATCCCAGTCATGTTTTGTAGATGAAAAGGGAAGCAAATTGAAACCTGTCTTCTCTTGACTTGCAGTCCTTCATGATATCCATGTTTCCTAAACTACCATCTTCAGCTCTTTCCCTCTACCTCATTAAAAATAGATTATGCCTCAGTTTGTTTTTTAACTTGTCTTTTGGTCATTTGACAAATATTATATCAGAATGACTAAAACTAATCCCAAGGTCTTGCAGTGCTCAATAAGAAGTGTAGAACAAAAGGATCGTTTCTGTTACAAACAATTTATGACCTTAATAGAAGTTTACAGCTGGTATCAGAAAGGCAAGATCTTGCTGTAAGTATATTTATACTGGTGACTGCTCCCTCTTTGCCTTCATTCCCAGACTCAAGTTTACCAAAAAGATCAAGTCCCTAAATGCCAACTTCCGTTAAGGAATTAGAAGCGGTAGCACTGCGTCAGGATATTGTAGGAGTATCTTTTAAGGCAGTAATATATAATGTAGGAAAAGAGGTTCAGACCAACCACAGACATAGCCAGAAGTCTATGGAAGTTTGAATTCAAGTTTTGAGGTCCAGATCTATTTCTAGCTCAGTGTATTTGACTCCTCCTGGGCTTTTTGACTGGTTGTCGATTTGGGGCGATTCGTGTTTATTGAGTTTTGCATTTCTTATGTTAACAGGACCTCAGAGGAAATGACAGTCATTTTTAAGATGCATTTTACTGCCCCAGTGGTGCAGAGAAGCCTTTGACTGAAAAAAGCATCACGGTCTTGTTGACTTTTTCAGTCTACTAAATAAGCACCTACTCAAGTATCTGATGTAGATTTAATAAAAAAAAAAACAACAAAAACACCAAAACCCCCAACCATCCTCCTGCCTCCAAAGTAGCTGCATGGTTTAAAGATTTATCCAGCAGAAGTTGAAACCAAGATGTGAAAATAAACCTCTCTTTGACTACCTTGGCAACTGGGAAGACCACAACCTGTTTCTACAAATTACATGGCAATCTCCCAAGTAGGGCCAAAGAGGCTGTTTCCCTGAAATCAGTGTCACACTATAGTTCCTTTCATACATAGGAAGTGAGTAAATCATTGAATAATGCAACACCCTTTCCCATCTGTGAGAACTCTGCCAAAGCCAAGTGTAAGGCTACGGGTTAAAGCAAACTCAGTTACTTGGTAACTGAGTTGTTTTGGAGGGGTTAAAATTGGAGGGGGTTTGGATTTGTGTTTTGGAGGGGTTAAAATTGCCAAGAAAAAGTGAAAACTTGAAGAAGATCCCCAGGTGCCTGCATTTAATGCTCCCCAGTCTCTCTGATGTGAGCTGGCAGGTCCCATAAAGGCACTCAGCCTTGAACAGGGAAGGGAAGGAGGGAGAGAGCAAGAGCTCCAGCTGCGACTCCAGAGCCCCAGAAAGAGCCTCTAACCCAATTCCCTTAAAGTGCACAAGCCTCATGAGCCACAGCATCTGTTTGCCACTGTATTCACTGAGTTTGCAGGGCAAACAAAAGATCCGTATCAAGCATGCATCCTTCCAGAGAGGGAAAGCCTTCCCCCATTCGCCCATAGATCTTCCCCCCCTTTTTCTTTCAGTTATAGATTGATTTTTTTATTTTTTTTTTTGTAGGGAGGGGTGGGGGGATGTTGCTAATTTTTTTTTTGGATGGTAATTAAGGGAGCTAACACCAGCTAGGCTAGAGTGAACGCAAACAAGACCCCTATAGGCAGCACAGTGCATTAATGTAAAATATGCCCAGACAACATAACTTGTCAGAGAGGATTATTTCTGCTTAGTGAATCTGCAGGGGCCCCTTTGCTCCACCACTCAGCGTCTGACTAGAGAGAGAAAGAGAGAAAGAGTAGCCATTAGTGAGTAGCTACTGTGGCATTGATGTTTGAGCGCACTTCTGAACTGGCTTTTGTTGAGAATATCGGTGCAGAAAGCATGCGCTGTCCCAAATCCGCTGTTACTATGAGAAATGAGGAGCTGCTTTTAAGGTATGTTGTCTCCTTTGTTTTAACGCGTGCTTTCGAGTTGCCTGGGCCCGCTGCAACTATAACCGTGCTGTGTATTAAGTAGTTTCCCTATTTAAAGGAAAAGACAGGCATTGCTGTGTGCAAGTAGCATTTTCCACTAGTTAGAATCGCACATTTCATGTATGATGACAAATGTACGGAGAGGGCAAGGGGGGGAAAAAAAAAAAATATCTCTCTCTTTTTTTTTTTTTCTTTTTCCTCCCCCTAAATGAGAGCTGGTATTTCTTTTATCACCTCCTTTGCAATATTTCTGCCTGCTTCATTATTATGCCCTGGGCATGGAATAAGCATGGAAAAAGCTCAGGGAGACTCCATATTAGAGCTAGTGCCCTAAATACCACTTTAATTTTCACTTAGCCTATGTAAATAGTTACTAATGCTCTACCTAGTCTTTACCACTTAAAGATGTTTTAAAAATACCTAAATACTCCCTTATGTGAGATTACACATATATTCTCTAATGTTCCAAGGTTTAGCGGGGGGCGAGCATCGACTACTCTTTTCAGAGACACACACACGCAGACACACGCACACACGCACATACACACAGAATTATGCTAGAATTGGCACCCCGCTTTGAAAAATGTAGTCTTTTGTTTATTTGCTAGCAGACATTGTAGCATTGAATACATCTTTTGGTCTGACAATGGGACAACTGAACAATGGTGCTGTCAAACTAGCTTAATATATGTCTGGTGATGGGGTGGTTTGGTTTTTTTTTTTTTTCTTTCCTTTTCTCAGCCCCCTTTTCATTTCCCTTAATCTTTTTGTATATACGGTAGAATATGAAGTGCATTGCCTATTTTGTGACGGTTGTTTCATTTGATATCTGCTGCTAGTCGTAGCAGAGGGAGGGGGAGGTTTGTATCTTACAATTATGCCTATTGCATTAAGTTGGAGATTTATTACTAACCTCTCCTTTAAGTGTGGCGAGAAAACTTATTGATTCTGAAAGCTTACAATACTGCTGTCAATCTGGCAAATACATAGTTGCCAAATGTGCCCTTGCCTGATTTTATGCCTGATCGTATCAACTTTAACTGCTGTTTTGAAGATACTGTTCCTAATTTTGTTTAGGCAATGAAAATGCAATAAAAATGATAAATCAGATCTCAAAGTGGGAGCCCCTGCTACTTTCCATTTTTATAATCCAGCTATTAGCATACGTTAGAATTTTTAAGGTCAGGCAGAATAATTTACCTGGATGATTCCTATCCCAAAATCTAACAAATTATTCATATGACATTTCATGAATTATCTTTCTGTTTAGGTAGCCATAGTTTAGCATTAGAATAGTTAACAGTTTGGGGTTTGAATTTGGCAAAATGCTCATGTACCTTATGCACTATGAAAAGAAATTGTTATAAAGCTTTTGAAAAATTTTGAGTTACTACTTGGACAGCAGCTTGTGTCTTAAATAAAATGAAGTGTCATGAGTCTGTGGAGTTTCTGAAACTGTTTAAAGTCTTTACATACTTTACATGTTAAGTAAATGTATTACTTTTAGTAATAATTATAATCATTTTCTGAGAGAAAAGAGAGATTGGTTTCTATCTTTTGCTTAGATTAATTAATTGTAGGGGTTTCATGCTTTTTTAAAAACTGGATTCTAGTGCATGATTTATATGGGTGGAGGGGGTCTCTTGGACCCCTTAATTAAAAAAAAAAAGACATTAAAGATTTATTGATAGTCATCAGAGCTCTCTAAAGCATGTATTTTCAACAAAAAAAAATGTTTTATGGGGAGACTCTGAGTACTTGCTATACTGTTTTGCATTTTTGTTGTTGTTGCATCTCCTTCCCTTGTGTGTTGAGGTGGTATAAATCAATAGGAAAGAGTTTATGTGAACAAAAAGGTAATATCACATAAAATACTCTAGAAGCCTAGAGGTTATGCATTATCAGGTAGTACTTACGTGCTGTGTGTTGTGCATAAACATGAAGAAAGCAAGGACGGTGTTTAATATAATGGGACCGTGCTACAATTCACTTTCTTGGAAGAACTTCTTTCGAGACAAACATTAACTCGTTCACAACTGCTCTACTCTGCCAGAACTGGAGGGGGGGGTATTTTTTTCTCAAGTTATCCTCCTGCAGCCTGGGCTTTCTAGCAGCTGCTGCCCTTTGTGAGTGTCAATAAAGTGAATCCCTCGCTCTCGCTTACATGGAAATGCCCTGTTAGTGATTGCCCAGAGTAGGGTGAATGCCACTTTTGTAGCAGCCACCACCAGACACCTGGGCAGCATACCCAGCTGCCACTTTTAAGGACTATTCAATACTAAAACTGCTTCCTAAGCACTTTTCTCACAGGTGAGTTCATATTAAACTTACAGTCGTTCCTATGTTATCAAATAAAATGCTGCATAAAATACATGTACTACAGGTTTTTGTCTTGGATTGCCAATTACTTTGTTCTTTTCCAAGGGTATTTTCGGACATTGCATTCACATCAAAGACTAATTTTTGAATTATTCAGTGTGAACCCTACTCCAAAAAAAAATTCTTTCTATGCATATTTACTGAAATATTGCTTTTTGAGCCATAACAATTATTACTAACATCAAAGAAGGTGAAGCAAATCTGTAACACAAGCCATTTCTTAGCATGTTTTACAGAAGTGTTGGCTTTTGAGAGACTATAAAGGTTTAGAGATCTTATGCTTGAACATCGCAGGTGTCCTTAGTGTTACCTGGTTTGAATCTCATCCATTCAGAAAGCAATGTGGTGCCTTGCAGTTGTCAAACTTGGCAACATCTGTTTCCACAACCGTGCTAAGAGAGCTAATTCAGACTCTACATGAGTTATTTGTTCTTGCAATGATCAGGTGTAATGTCAAAAAGAAAGACCGTTCTCGGTCCTACCTGTCAGAGCAAGAGCAGGATAGGTCTTAATGTGGGAACCAGCTTTCCATGCTGCCAGAGGAAATGGAATTGAATTATATTTATTTATTAGCCTGGAGTCTTTGTCTATTTTTTTTTTTCCAGATTCATGAACCACAATGATCTCTAATGTCAACATGTTAATATTCTCTTTGTTAAATGAGAATAAAACTGAAGTGTTTCTGTTATCAAATTTAAGTATGAAGGGATTGAGAGCAGCCTGCTGAGAAGGACTTGGGAGTACTGGTAGATGAAAAGCTGGACATGAGCTGGCAATGTGCGTTTGCAGCCCAGAAAGCCAACTGTGTCCTGGGCTGCATCAGAAGAAGTGTGACCAGCAGGTCGAGGGAGGGGATTCTGCTCCTGTACTCTGCTCTGGTGAGAGGCCACCTGGGGTCCTGCATCCAGCTCTGGGGTCCTCAGTACAGGAAAGACATGGCCCTGTTGGAGCGGGTCCGGAGGAGGCCACGAAGATGATCAGAGGGATGGAACACCTCTCCTATGAGGACAGGCTGAGAGAGTTGGGGTTGTTCAGCCTGGAGAAGAGAAGGCTCCAGGGAGACCTTATAGCAGCCTGCCAGTACCTAAAGGGGCCCTACAGAAAAGATGACAAACTTTTTAGCAGGGCCTGTTGCAATAGGACAAGGGGTAATGGTTTTAAACTAAAAGAGGTTAGCTTCAGACTAGATAGAAGGAAGAAATTTTTTATAATGACAGTGGTGAAACACTGGCACAGGTTGCCCAGAGAGGTGGTCAATGCCCCATCCCTGGAAACATTCAAGGTCAGGTTGGATGGGGCTCTAAGCAACCTGGTCTAGTGGAAGGTGTCCCTACTTATTGCAGGGAGGTTGGACTAGATGATCTTTAAGGTCCCTTCCAATCCAAACTATTCTATGATTCTATGATTCTATATAAGATTGCAAACTATACCTTTGGGGCTGCAAAACAAAGGAGAGCATCAATTAATATTCATATCTAGAAGTTTTACTGCAAGTGTAGATTGTGCTTGAATACTTAAGAAGTCATTCAGGAGTGAATCAATACTAATTATTGTAATCAGGAGGGTTAATTAGCTGAAGATGCTGCTGATGGAAAGTTCACTGCTTACAGCCCTGAAAACACCTAAGTTGATGAAATCTGAAAGCAAGATGGCTAAGAGGACTTTGTATGGAGAGAAAAGCTTGGCTTTCCATTGGCATTTCAAGAGCCAGTTGTTCCAAAGGGGAAACATAGCTTGTACTTTGTGTTTTGCATGATATGAATTCAGGAGGTATTAGAAGATGCAACTAAATCTGTCTTGAAGATATTTTGTGGTAGTTTCTCATTAAATGCAAGTACCATTTTGGATAACCTGTACTGTCTCTGCAGCATTCATTTGTAGATTACCATAAATTAATATGGATAATCTTATGCATTTGAAATCTTGTTCCAGCACTGTTATTGCGAACAGTTTGTTGGTTGGGGTTTGTTTTTTTTTTTTTACCATTTGTGTGCAGGCACAGGGTCTTTACATGGTATATGCATATAAGTTATGCACACTCTGTACCTAATATACAGGTATAAAACTGTGTGCATATGTACACACATAGACATGTGCACATAAGTTTAAACATTTTTTCATCGAGGGTGTTTATTTCTGTAGTCCTGTGCCCTCAAAACTCCCACTCGCTTTCCATCTCCAAAAAAGTATTCAACTACATATAATTCAGAGGACAGTTATTGAACAAGTAGTTCATGAAATGTAAGTTAGATTATAAGGAATAAAGACCGAAAAGAAACATCTAAAGAAAATCCTTTTCTTTTGCTGTAATTAGAGCAGTTGTGCTTCTTAAAGTGAGCATTACTGAATTCAAGCAAAATCTAGCTATACAAAATCTTTCTCACAAGTGAATTGCGAGAGGATTTTTTCTTTTATGCTGGGTGTTTGGGGTTTTTTTCCCGCACCTTTTCCCCTAGTTATATCTGTTAAGCTTATAACCAAGACGAATGTCTGGATGTTTATTTGAGAAAAAAAACCCCAACTCTCAGTCACACACACACTCACATAAACCCCCGAAGTCAAGTGATGCTTTCAGAAGAAAGAAATTCTGTTTCAAAACACATCCTTCTTTCCTCTCTAATGACATTAGAGATTATCACGTGCAGGTGCTATTTATCTTTGCAACTGCTTTCCTATGACTGTTTTACTGCTTCCAACACATTTACTTGTATGTCAGCCATAGAAAAGGTAACTGAAAATGGCAGCTGTTGAGAAAGCATGTCGCCATGCCTGGAATGACATGCATTATCAGGGCAGCAGGAGTTGCTGGCTCTACAGCCCATTTCTACTTGACCTGCGGAATGATTGGCTGCCTGGGATGGTGATGAATCACTGGAGTTTATGAAACAGGACTGCTGGCATCCTCACAGAGGAAATAAAAACGGGATTTTTTTTTTCCCCCTAACACTCTTGCCATGGCAAAAAGCTTTTTTTTCTTTTGTTTTGTTTTGCCTTTGTGTTATTTCACTCTGCAGCAGAAGTAATATGTGTCAATTAAAGTCACTTTAATACTGTTCGTGGCAAGTTAATGATGCACTGAAGGTTAACTATCTTTACTGGATGGAAGGGGCAAGAATTTTCCCAAATTTTGTGTAAATCTTGGTCTGGACCCTAATTTTCTCATCTCTCACTCCGGTCTTGAGACTGAGATAGCGTAACTAGTAATCAGCTCAAGCAGGATGTAAAAAGGTTTTTAGCTGTTCTCACACACAACTTTATTTTCTCTGATAGTCTAAGGATCAGTGACCGTTTTGTGGGCTAATATCAGACAGATCCATTTTCAGGGTTTCTGAACTAATGGCTAAATTGACATTTCTGGAAAGCATCGACTCCCAGATTTGCACTCAGTTTCTTGGTGGTTTGTGAAATTATATTATGCATTAAGCCCACATTACCGGATTAGGCTATTATGAGTCGGTGCTTGTAGGAAAGTATCGTAGGTCTGTAAACCTGCCAGTGCACTGACAAGACTGACACAGTGTGGATCGCAAGCTGCCCTGCAAAATGCAGCCAAGTAAAAATGATCCTTCTATTTCAATTAAAACACCCAGGATTGTCTTTGAGGGTGGGGAATGGAGAGAATTACTTGCTTTCTCTCCATGTAGCATACTCAGTGGCTGATGTGTTAGCCTGGATCCCTTATTCAGGTAGAATAACCTAATTTTAAGTTAACTCTCTCTGATTCAAAAGCATAGGGTTACCAATAAAATTGCTTGGGAAGTTTTAAATATGGCACTTATACGAAGATAATGCTTTCTGCCATTATATTAGAGAGGGTTTTTCCCAACTCTCATGCTTTGCTGCCTAAGCTTTTTCTCCACTAGTTTTGAAAAGCAATTTGCATGCTCACATATGCTGTTAGACTTTTTCACCTTCCTCCGAATAATTCAGCAGTGGCTGCTGCTGGATGCTGGAGAGGCTGCAGCACTCTTGTTATTTAAGGCACAGCCTTCTGATGTCCCTGCAAGGCTTCTGAAATAGAGGAGGGCAAACTTTCACCAGCGAGAAGGGTGGTATGGGGAACTGTTGCTTGTGCCCTTTGGTGTGCGAGGGGTAAATGCAGTCCTCGGTCTGGAGTTCCCATGGCAGCAAATCAGCAGGTCATCTTCAAGAGCAGCCTTTGAGGATGCCAGACAACAGTCTTGTCACTGGGAGGAAGATAGAGAAGAGGGTTGGAGGGGGAAAAAAATGATAGAAAATCAGAGGGACGATACGGGAATTTACTACCCCTTTTAGACAAATAGAGGAGTGAAGAGAAAAGCAAGGGCACCCGAATGTAGATCATCTGGAAATTGAACCTTGCAAGTGTAGATAGCTGTGGATGATACGATAGCTGTGCTGCGGAGTGAATTTAAGATTCAAATCCTGCACCTGCTCTCCCTGGAAGCTGCAGGTCAGCATCTGAAGAATTGAGGCCCTCTAGAAAGGAAATGGTGAATTATCAGAAAACTTAAATTCTTAGAGACTCAGTTTTCAACTGTAACAACCTCTTGGTTTCATTTTCCTTCTCTTCTGCCTAAAAATGATCTATTTTCAGCTAAACTGCGAGGAAGAAGCTCACTCTAAAGCTTGAGAATTTGCCTGCATCATTTCAGCCCACATTTAATTTTAATGAGAGAGTTATATAACCCCCTTTAAAAATAACAAAACACTAACAGAACTGCATCGGCAACACCAGGTGTTCTGCAGTGCTGCTCCAATGAATCATATGGAGATTTGTCTGTGCACAGCTGATGAACATATATTCAACTCAGTTAACCCCCCTCCCCAAATATAGCAATCCAAAGTGACCAAAATTTTTCCTAAAGAGCCTTTCTCACAAAAGGATGCCAAACTAGATGCCTGCCCTAGGCACCTCATGGTTTCCGCATTTTTCCCTTGCAGAATTGTTTTATCAATGGGTTGGGTTTTTTTAAAAAGTTGCAGATGAATTATTGTGACTGTACCAAAGTGAAACATTTTATGTTAAACACTAAGTTGGGTTTAATGTTTTGCTTCAGAAAAGAAAGCCAATGTTCCTCTTTGTTGTACTGAGCCCCAAATCTCAGGAAATTCTTAAGAACAGCCTGTTTAACAGGCAGCTCTGGGAGTAATAAACATACGACTTCATCAGTGTTCCTTTCAGAGAAAGAATTTGGGGAAAAAATTGAATTGGCGATTTTGAGCCTGTTAAACACCTTGGTTTGGATGCAGTCCTTGGCTCTAGGAAGTCCCTCAGCCACTGGTTGCTGGAAGGTGGCTGGAAGGATCAACATGCACTTGCCATACACGTGCTTTTTCTCTTTGCGTCTGTTACAAGCCATTATGAGAGGCAGGGTCATGGACTAGGTGGACCTTTTGATCTGACCTATGTAGCAATTCTTACACTGTTCATTTGAGGGGGGGACAGACGGACCCAAAACCAGGCACAGTGCAGTTTTCTGCACATCTAAATGCCTTACAGTTACTGCAGGAGCCTTTTCTTTCCGTCCTTCATGTCTGAGGTTTAATGGATTCTGTCTGTGGGAAATAATGATGTCAAACAAAGATAGTTACTTTACATATTATCAGGGTGATTGTTTGTTATTTTTGAGGACTGAGATGTATGCTAGGCACTTCACGAACAAATGAAAAAAAAAGAACTGTGAAATTTCCTACCTTAAAGATGTTACAATCTGAGCGTAAGGTGAGATCCAATCGTTTGCAGTGAAAAAGAAAGAAAAATATGTGGTAGAAGTGAATGAGAAGGGAAGATGGAGGTTAACCTTATGAAGATCCTATTGTTAGAAGTGGAGTGCAGTACGTTAATTCAGATATTGTAATAAACCCCTCAGGTTTCTTTACATTTTGTTTATAAAAATAAGTCTACTTTTGGCTTCCTGTCTCATTTGATGTCCCTTACCCAACCTCTTGCCTTGCTGATGCCACGTTAGAACTTCACACTTGCTTCTGCCCATTGCTTTTGGAGTTGGAGCTGCCCTCCAGCATTGCCTCCTGATCCTGCATTTTGCTGTGTTCAGCCCATCCTCACCATCCTCTTCCCTGATCCTGCACCTCTCCCAGTAACCAGCCTCCCTAGCTGGGCAAAATCTTCAGAAATCTCAAATATACATAAAATGAGGGAAGGTTTTGTGTCTCCTAGTAGTTATTCCTGTGGATTTGGATGGCGGGGAGGAAGGTTTTTTTGTTAGGGTGGGCTTTTTCCCCTGCCCTGTGAAGGCATAAGCAGGGCTTTTGCACATTATGAGGACACAGCAACACAGGCAAGAGCACCAGATGTGTGATTCCTCCTATCCTAAGTAATACAAAATTACACTTTATCACATGAAGATAATATAATAGCCAAATCCAACAATATTAAGTTCCCTCTTCCAGGGTTGTTTGGAAAGGTGCTTTTTTTGACCATAAATAATGTACCTGCTGTCTAGTAGGAAATCAGCTCTACCCAGTGCATACAGTGCCCCAGTTTCTCTCCTGCTTGGGTCGTGGTTGTTGATGGAATCAGTCAGGAGGTGAGAAGATAAGGTAGTTCATTAAAAAAGGAAAAAAAAATTTAAAAAGAAAAAAGAGGAAAAAACAGTCAATGCCTGTTGTCAAGTTGAGGTAGGACTGGGTTGACAAAAGCCTTGGCCTTGTGTCTATATGCACAAGGCACTACGCAAAGGCAACACCTACAGATTGATAGCGATGCTCTTCAACAGGGCTGTAAATAAATAACAAGACAGTAAAACTTAGTCTTGCAAATATTTACTTGTTACTACTTTACTTTTTAGTATTTGGTAAATACAGTGCTGAGTGCCATGGATAGCCCAACTGGAGCAAATGGTACTGGGCAGCTCCTGCTCAGCACTAGCACTATGCGGGATTGGACCTGAGGGTCATGGTTGATTATCCCAAGTATATGCACGCTATTAACAAAGTAGGGCGTTCCTCCAAATTAAAGGCCTTTCCTAAAAGCCCTCCATCACATGTAACGTCTGCCTTGTGCCATAAAACCTTGCCTAATTGTTTTCGGAAAGATTGAGTTATTACCCACAAAATGGAACAAAGGCCTTATACCCACAGTGTGATGAAATCACCTCTTCAGTGGTATAAAATAGGAAGAAAAAAAAAAGATGTGAGTGGGAAGTTTTACTATAGCAACCAAGTTTACATAATATCAGTGTGCTTCAAGTGAAAGCTCTAGAAATGCTTAATTTGAGGTACCTTTTCACAGGGCTAATTTTAAATGACGTTTATTTCTGAAAATTACTGATTAGCTACAATAGCCTACGGAAGTGGGGGGGCGAGCCTCACAAGTGGCTAAGATTTGAATACTTAAAATTCATTGATCAGCTTTAACCAATAATTGAATTTTCTTTTTAAAAGGGTTTTGGTTATATGCAAATTGTTTTATTTCTCAAAATAAGATTAAGGGAAGATGGTTGCGTGTTTGGCTTCGCAAATAAAAAATCCTTACTGGAAGGTTAAGGCTTCGTAATGCAAAACTTTATGCCAATGTTAGTTCTAACTGACAAAGATGGATTTGTTACAAATAATCACAGTCTTCACAAACGTGCAGAATAGGGTCCATTACTTTTTGCCACTCAAAGAAATGCATTACTTTTTGCTTTAATTGTTTACTGCTTTTACACTGTTCTTTAGCTCTCCTGAAAAGCTTTGTGTAACTTGTGCTCGTGTGTTTTGCTTTTCTTTTTTCTACTTTTTTTTTCCCCCCCCTTTCTTGTCCCTCCAGAAGCCTGCTGCTAAAAGTTAAGCTGATGGGCTTCCTCCCTTATATGCAAGTAGGCTCATTTCCCGCTACACAAACCAAAATGCTGTACTTTCTGTTATTAGCCATGCTGCTGCTTCCAGGCTCATGGTTTGCCTGGAAAGTTATTTCTTTGTGAAAGATAGCGAACACCTCATTTGCATTCACTAACGCTATCTGGACCAGATTTCTTTTTCCCCTTGCATTAGTGGAAGATCCTGAATGATTCCACTGAAGTCATTTGAGCTCGCTCCAAATTTACACCGCCATCGCTGAGCTCTGCTTCTGCTGCTTCTGTTAGAAACTTGCTTTGATGCCAGAGATAAGCTGAATCCCGAGCATGTTCATTGGCTTAGAGGGGAATAAAGCAGAGGATTTGAACTCTCTTCATACTGCCTTGCAGGCTCGGCAGAGAGTGAAGTCATTCGGAAACTTTCCCTTGAAGTGCTTCCAACAGTAGCATTTCCTTGGCCCGATACTGGGGGGCAAGTTGATTAAAAGAATGGCAATTAAGGAAAGGGTGAGGAGGGGGTCCGGCGCGGGGACGCGATGCGAGCTCCACGCTGGATTTGGCTGCAGGATCTGGAAGGGAAGGGGGTGTCTGCTCTCCTTGTCTCTCGCCGAATGAAAGCCGTGGGCAGTGATGTCAGAGTGAGCTCATACGCTCAACAACAATCCACCGCTCAACCCCTGTCTTTCTCCAGCTGAACTTTTTGCGGGTTTTGGTTTTTTTGCTCTGAAGAGGTGTTCGGCTTTCAAAGGTTGAGCTGTTTGAAGAAATTGCATATAGCTCTATGTTTGAAAAGCCGCTTGAACGATGACTAATCTGGAAATGTGAGGTGGAATTGCTTCATCTGCCCCACTTAGACCTATGGAGAAACCGAGGCACAGAGAGAAAACGATGCAACTGCAGGGGCAAGCGGGGTCTGGGCCTCTGAAATGAGGGGAGGATGGATAGGAGGCGACATTCGTAGCTGGAATAGGATTAAAGCCTGAGAATCGCTGATTCCAAATTCCAGGTTCCTTCCTCAAAACTGCCATATGCTCCACCAGCTGAAAAAGCTTAATATCGGCGGGCAGCGATAGCGCAGCAATAATGCAGCTCCTCTAAGCCAGTGTTTAGATCTATTGTCTGATTTATGCTGTGAAAATTAATGCAGCTTCATTTGCCATTCCCCCTCCCCATTTCCTTCTGTACTATAGTAACGGACCAAAGCTTCCATTTCCCCCTTCATTTTTAACAAAAGTTGCTATTTTGCACACATGTGCCGGTCAAGAAACTGGCATTAACGTTACAAATAACGGAGCTAAGCCTGTAACAGCGTGTGAAACATTCAGGGTTTTGTTTTTTGTTTTTCGCCACTTGCCCTTTGTGTTTGAGAGTTAATTCGTACGTAGACACCACATAACTTATGTTTGAGAACCAAATTATTGGAATGCAGTTTCTCCCTATAAGCACTCCTTGAGTCATATCTCGGTATCTTTTAGAGAGAGGGTTTCTTTTTGCATTTGACCCTGTTCCTGCCTCTAACTTTTAAATGGCAAAAGCAAATGTGCTTTGAAAAGTGTGTTACACTGTAGTTGTTAAAGCAATAACCTATGCACTTGTAATGCTTTCTCTATGACCTACTTACATACTACTTCACCCTCCTTATAGTATGATTAAAAGCTGCTTTGAATCCACTATTCCCTCAAGGGATTTGAGGCTAGAATTTAACAAACTGCTGAGAAGGCTTAAGTCAGTAAGAGGGCTTCCCTACAGCTTCTTCCAGCTAATTCACATGTAATTAAAAGGAAAATAAATATTTCAAAAGAACATACGTTTTAATGAAGCATTTTTAAGCACTTACACCTTGTGAAATGGGGCAAATTTATAAAGATCTCACTATTCCATACACAGATTTTAAGTAAAATTATTTGTGATCCTCTCCTCCTCCCCCTTCGCATCCTGTGCGAAGCGTGGATTTACTTTTCAGCCAGCAGCGGTGGGACTGTGGTCCTTAAAAGCAACAGGCTGGTGAGACTGAAGTTCCCTTAGATTTAACATGTACCAAAAAAAAATGATGAAGAAGAGGTACAGATCCAGCCGCACAGGTTGAAGTGAGGGTGGAGACTGTTTACTTAAAAGAATATCTTCATCCTCACTGAGCTGCCTGTATTTCTTCTGAACCTGTCCCTTCTGCAGTGGCAAGATCTTGAAATTGAAAGTTAATCCAACTCTGCTCTGGGCTGGATTAACCACCATGGAGGCCTCAAATCAAAACCCAGGTGGCTGCATCCAGCTGGAGAAAGTTGTGCTGGTTTCTCCTTTTATTTCCACTTCACACTTACGGTTTTTTTATCCGCCGTATAGTCCTATGCTGCGATGGATGGGTGGAGTAGAGGAATCGCCATTAATTTAGTGAAGAGGAGCCATAGCTTTGCTTTGTGCATTTCTGCGTAGATGTTTAGGTGCCATGGTGATGAGGACAGTATGCGAACATATAGAACAGAGCAGATTAATAACACTATAGATATCTGTTCAGGATTGCAGCTGTCCTACGGGGATTACGCTGAGGGCAAAGTGAACCTTTTCTTTCTTTAGACTTGCAAAGTAGGCAAAAATTTTAGCAGCCTGAGGGGTTTTTCTTCCTTTTTACTGTTTAAAATGGAAAGGTCTCTTAGTGCAATAAAGCGGACTCTGAAAATTTGCCTGGTCTATATTTTATTACCAAATCGACGCTGGTCAAAATTTAACTAAAACTTGGCCTGACCGATAGCATATTTATTTATTGGTCAATTTCATTTTATTTGCGGATACTCTTCGAAAAGTTTAAGTATCGTCGGTTTTAGTTTGCATTTGTTACTTTTTTCAAGTGTTGATTATCCAGAACAAATCAAATTATAGAACCTGGAGAGAGATTCAGAAGGAGAAGCACACACAACGCAGAGAAACGTTTTGTCTGTCTAGACAGCTCAGATCATCCAGTAATCTTCGTAAATATGTTAATATTCCTTTGCCTGGAGCTGCTTTGTACTGAAGCAAGTAGGTTTTGGAGATGCAAAGGAAAATTTATACAGATTTTCAGGGGGCGGTAGCGGAGGGGGGGTGGTGGTGGTGGCTCCAGCTATTTGTGCGCGTGGAATTTTGTGTGCGCCTCGGAGGCGTCGGTTCTGTGCGCTGGCTGTGGCCAACTCCGAGCGCAGCGGGGCTGGGAAGGGGCTTTTGGCAGGTTGCAGCCCCGAGGAAGGATTTACCGCCGTTACTTGTTCTCAACCCCTATTTTTTGGTCAGCGAGGCCAGAGTCACTACCAGTCTCCAGCGAGCCAGTAACATTGCTTGGAGCGTTCGATGGGTGCCGAGGTCCGAACGGGGATTTGAGGGGGAGAGAGCCCGTACTGAGCAACCTGCCTGAACGTTCCCAGTGCTCCCAGTTTGGCAGCGGCGGCCTCGCCTTCCTACCCTTACTGGGTGGCAGGTGCAAACCACTGGCATGGTGCGCTCGTAGAAACGGAAGCAGAGGGAGGGGGTTTGGCCGGTGTCCGGCAAAAAAGGGCAAGGGGGCAAGGCTCCCTCCCTTAAAATGGTGTGTGTGGGGTGTGCGCACCCGGACCGTGATCGTGGGGCCGCGAGGGGAGCGCCGCCGAGGCGGCCGGCCGGCCGTTGGGGCTGAGGTGGCTCTTCCCGCCCTCAAAGTTTG